>NC_044311.2:59266374-59636999 GCF_007474595.2 Lynx canadensis | reverse complement strand
AAACTGTTGCAGGGATATGATTTACAAAATGTTTCTGAAGCTTTAGTTCAGAGAGTAAGTGAAAGGTTGAGGTGGCTGTTTTCTCTTTTAACCTGAATATATTGATCTCTCTTAGCTCAGAAATCAGATTATGGAATTTAAGGCGGAAAATCTCTATATAGAGTAAGAAATTAGCCCAAAATGTCTTCATAGAAGACTTTTTTCTTACACATAACAAATCTCAACAGTAAGATCTAATATACATCATAAGAATGAAGCATGGACAAAGTCTTAAGCAATGGCTCATAATCTTCATCATAACTTTAGACCAAAATTCAACTCCTCTAATACTTCGGAGTCTGTGATTGGTTTTGAACCCCTTGATGGCAATGCATTTATTTATAGAAAACCCTTACAGCTCACCTTTCAAGGACTGGACTCTTTTAAAAAGGTTTGTAACCAGAAGATTTGGGAATTATATAGTTCTGCACTTCAGGTCACCCTGATTCTGCAAAGTCCTAAAGTGTGATTTCTCATTATAATTTCATCTTTGAGGGCAAAATAACTGTAACACTGTGTCTTACTATCCATTGGGCATTTTATATTTGCAGATTTTCTGATTGCTGAAAATGCTGGAGAAAAAAAAAAAGTAAAAGGTTTCATTTCCATCCTTCCAACTATGTCTGTGGGTCATATTTTATTTCCTGTCATCTCTCATCTAATTAACTCTGCATAGTTTAGTACTCTTTTGGATTAGGAAAATATTTTGGTTGATTTTGCATAACTTTGAAACACTAAAAATACATATTCCTAAACATAGATCACCATTAAGCTTCATATTAATATAGTACTGAATTGAAGTTAACACTTTAGAGGATGTGAGTAGAATTCAAAATGATTTTTAAAAATGGTCTGAAAGTATCAAAATTAATCAATAGATTTAAAAAGTAAGATAGTACTAAAATTTCTGAATACATTGCCTTGTATAAAAGCTACAACACAAGCGTGTAATTGTTCTTGTACTAACAACTCCCAAAGGGGAAATGAAAAATTAAGTGACTGCTGTGACACACTATTTCAGTTAAGTATCCATTATATCAGTTAAGAGGGAAAAAACAATATGGCATTCCATTGGAAGCCTTAAAAATTTATCTCTACTTTCTGTTTTCCCATCTCACCCCAAGAAAATGACTGTGGGCTTCTTGTCATAGGTAGAATAATGGCCACCCAAAGATGTTCACATTCTAATCCATTGGATCAGTGAATATGTTATATTATATTGCAAAGATTGATTAAACTGGAGATGGAATTAAAGCTTTTAATCAGATGACCTTAAAATTGGGAAATTATCCTGGATTATCCAAGTGAACCAAATGTAATCATAAGGGTTGTAAAACGTGTAAAGGGAGGCCAGATAGAGTCAGAGGGTGATGTGACTGTGGAAAAATAATCAAGGATACAGATTTATTGGTTTTGGAATGGAGAAAGGGGGCTCAGGGTGAAGCAAGGAATGTGGGTAATCACTAGAAGCTGGAAAAAGCAAGGAAATGGACCTTTCCTAGATCCTCCAGAAAGGAACACAGCTCTGCTGACACCGAAAATGTAGCCAACTGAGCCCCATATTAGATTTCTAATTTACAGGAGTATAATGTAACATAAATTTATTGTTTTAAAGTTACTAGGTTTGTAGTAATTTGTTTTCACAGCACTGGGAAATGAATACACTTCTCAAAGTGAAGTTTTGTGTCCTTTGCTTCTTTCTCTCCATGATAGTAGCTAGTCCGTTGGCTACCACATTCCACTGACACTAATGTTAGTAGATTCTTACTGTAAATACCACAATTACAGTTCCTTAAACCAATAAATATTTATTTAATACCTATTTAGTCATTCAAGAAATTCTGTTACATTCTGGGGGACATCACATATCTGATGTCTGGGGGACATCTGATATCAGTCAGACACAAATACTTCTATCAATGATAATCAACAGGAATAGGCTACCACGCCTATGGATTTGAACCTTCAGTATCTCACTTTTTGAATTTAAAAAGTTAAAAAAAAAGCTTAGAAATTGCATAATTAGACTTTTGGCACATTATGATAAATACTGGCATATATCTAAGAATGGTCATTTAGAATTTCTGTGTAATGGAACATTATTAGTTTTGCCTTCTGTACTAGTTTGCAAAGATTGCTGTAACAAAGAATGTCCAACTGGATGGCTTAAACAACAGAAATTTATTGTCTCAAATTTAAAGTCATGGAAACCAGAAGTCCAAGATAAAGTTGTAAGCAGGATTGGTTACAAAATTAATTATCCTTTTGAGGATTATTAATGATAATCTGTTCCATGCCTCTCACCTAGCTTTTGGTGGTTTTCTAGGAATCCTTGGCATTCCTTGGCTTAGCTTGTAGAAGAATCAGCCTACTCTGTGAGTTTATCTTCACATGGCACTCTCCTTGTATGAGCATCTTCATGTCATAATTTACCCTTTTTAAAGGACTCCAATCATAATGTATTAATGCCCAACCTAATTATCTCATCTTAACTTTATTCACATCTGCAATGATTCTATTGCCAAATAAGGACACATTCTCAGGACCTCAATATATGAATCTTGGAAGGGACAAAATTCAACCTGCAACACCTTCCCACAATCCATTCTTCCTAGTTCTAGCAACATTAGCTCTCTTTCTTTTAGTAACCTGCTTAAGATGCTTGAATGTGAATGAATCTTTCCCACCTCGGCAGAAATGGACACATGAATTAAGTCAGGCCAATCATTGCTGTATCCCCGGTCACATTGATTGTTCTAGAGACTGGAATATGGCTAAGCTACCTTAGCTAATGAGCACCACCTCTTGAATTTTTGTTTCAGCTATGGGAAAGAGATACTCTCAGGTGGTGGATGTTAGAATGAAACATTCAAAGAGCTCTTGACCAGTTTTATTATTCTACCGTATGAATAGAGGTTGGCTATTAATGAAGCCAACACAGAAAATTGGAACACTGAGAGAGAAAGCATCCTGATACATTTAGGTACTTCCATCCATCTGTACCTGAAGGCTTCCTTTTGAACTCTTCATTTTATAAACAAATAACCCCCTTTGTATTTAAACAAGTATGATATGTATTTCTGATATCTAAGACTAAGATGTGCTCTGACTATAATAATTTTCTGAATGAGTAGTCAGAGGGAAATCTCAGATGCATTGATAATTCCAAAGTGTCAATAACACAAAAACTTACTTTAGATGTTCACCAGTGAAATCTCAATAACGTAATGAAATATATAAATATTATGTGAACCGTTTTTATGTAAACATGAAGTAACAGCCATTTTACTGGAAGGTTATCATAGCCAGATATGATGATAGACCCACAGAGTAACTGACAGGTCACACTGTTTCGTGTTTTCCAATCATTGTCTTTCCAACTGTTGAGTCTGTTGTACAACATTGTCCCCAAGCTCATCACTGGGTGCTTGCATGCAGATCCAATGAAGCAGTACGTATGCAAAGGCAACAGATTTCCACAGATCTTTCTACAAGTTCCCTTTTGTAAATTCATTGCAGGGGCAAGAAGCAATGGCTGTCTCAGAATTCCTTGAGAGTCTTATTTGTCTATTCACACCAGTGTTTCAGTCAGGTAATTGTTGACTTTTTTCCTGTCCTCCTGCACTTCCTTCACCAGCTCTTCCCACATATGTGTTAGGTGCACCTGTCATAATACATCACCAGTACTCATATTACTCAGAGTAACTGTGCTTTTCTGACTGAAAAATGACTGGTAAATATACTAAAATTACTGTACATTGAGAAGCCATGTTAAATCTCAACCCTCACACTTTCCCTTATTCTCAATGCTTGGGGTATTTGCCTGTTCTTTTTCCTAATGCTCAGAGCACAGATATTTAATAGGGCAAATTTGTTTTATTTTTTATACTTTTAAAATTTTATTTATTTATTTTGAGGGAGAGAGAGTGTGTGAATTAGCAGGGGAGAGGCAGTGAGAGCAAGAGTGAGAGAGAATCCCAAGCAGGCTCCACAGAGCCCCACTTGAGGCTCAAACTCATGAACTGTGAGTTCATGACCAGAGCTGAAACCAAGAGCCAGATGCTTAACTGACTGAGCCACCCAGGTGCCCCACAAATTTGCTTTAGTTTACTTAATAACTTTATTTAAATATTAGTTACCTAAGGACTATTTTCAGCCCCATGGGAACTGACAGTATCTTGACTATTCTTTTTTTCTTGGTATTTAATGCCAAAGGAAAATTAAGGGCAAGAATTTAGAATATAAACATAATGAGGGCATAGACCTTATTTGTTTTGTGTATTACATTATGCTCAATACCCACAACAGTATCTGGCATCTAGTAGAAGTTCCATAAATATTTTTAGAATGAACAAACCATATGAATTTGATTTTGCTAATTTTAAAATTATTTATTGAATTACATACATTTTAAAAATACCAACCGCTGCTACTCCTAGAAAATAATAATAATTTTTTTTTCTTGGAAAAGCTCTACCTTATCACTTCAAACAAGAGATTCAAATGTGAACCATCATAATCTACATATCTGCCATAATTTTCTTATCAAAGTTTCATTTTGTGACTCAAATTGAGCTCCACTCAATTGGCGCTCAAATTGATTTGAGCATGCTCAACTGAACAAAAGTAACCAAAATAGTGTGTTACTTGGAATATTCCCATTTTTTTTCCCTAAGGAAAAGGGAGCATTTCAGTGACAGACATTGAAAGCTTAGTTTAGGGTTTTGGAGGTCCCAGAGCCATATTTATTTCCATGTGAAGAAAACCTGTTGGCCATGAAATGAATAATGTCACTGTACAGAGAAGCAGAGATTAGAGATCAAACTCTTCCTTGAGGTGTCAAAAACACTGTTTCCAGTTCTCTTTAAAGTCTGTCTGTACCCTTACATTTTCTATTTGAGATGATACACCATGGTAACTCAGTATCACTGCAGTACTTTCCATGTATTTTGCTTGATTCGTCAATTCCAATTGGGATTTTTCATCTTGTAATTAAAGCAACTTGGACCCTATTTGCTGCAGTGACAAGCAAATCACAACTCTCTCAGTGGCTTGAGGCAAGGTTGGAAGTCACTTCAAGGCACTTCCCTTTCAGGTAGTGATTCAAGTTTTCAGACCATTTCAATCTTATGACTCAATACCATCTTAATACATGATCCTGCTGTCACTCTGACAGCTGAAGTCACCGCACACAGAATTGACAAGAACTGGTAAGTAATTGAATTAAAAATGGTCCATATCACTTATACTCGAGGCTCATTGGATAAAATTAATCATATCGTCCCCAGCCTAACTACTTAGAGATACTCAGAAAAATAGATAAATGGAAAATTTGGTGATCCCTATTCTCTCTTAAACAAAAAGAAAGGGCTACTGTCTTATTTATGTTATTATCTCTAGTAGCTTGTGAAATATTTAAACTTTACTAAATGTTGATGTTAATTAAATAATTTCACTGAAATATCTGCAATATAAGGAAAGAACTTTTCCTTCAAAAATTATAACACATTTTAAACATAACATATTTTAAAAATGTATTCCTTTTTATCTTACACTAAAGCTTATATTTTTGTATATTCACACATATAAATACATCTGTTTCATAGACCAGTGATTTCCTGTGAATAATGAGGGCAGGCAGTATGGAACTTCTTTAGAAAACATATATCCATTCACTCAGTGAAGGAGAAAAATATGGCCTGCCAGCCCACATTGTTGGTTTGATTGGCATTGCTTAGGAAGCCATTGTTAATGAAAACAGTATGTATTAGGATATAAAATAGCAGAGAAATGATAAAGAATACTCTATTAGGCTATATATAACTTTATTCCTATAAGAAAATGGAAGGGAAATGAGTGACAGCTAAAATGAACATGTAAACTGAGTAAAATTTGTAAATATTTTACCATAGAAAACAGTAATATTAATATTCCTAAAATGCAAACTTTGAATGAATAATGCTACAGCTTTTATGCAGTCATTAATTGAGTCTTATGCATTTATGGGATAGTGGAAATTTGTTTACTTCAAGAAATCAAACATACATTACCCTATTCAAGGCAGAGAAGAAAAAACTATTCCCATGAGACTGTCACTTCCTGAGACCCTGTTCTCCTCCTTAAGTACCTATAAAATACAAATTTGAAAAATTGGTCATTGAAATGCTATATTTTTTTCAATAAAAATTTTATCACTCATTTCTCCATAGAATTTACTGGCATTTAATAAGTTTTAATATCTGTCAGAAAAATATATTTCTACATTATTGAAAGTTTGTTAAACTTTAATTGACAGGACTCTACTCTGTGAATGGATTCTTACTGTTACATATATATTTACATCTCACATCTCCCAAGTAAATTGAAAATAATTCATTTTCAAATCATTTTATACACAATTGACCACTTATATATTAGATAAATATTATTTCTTTTCCACTACTATTTATACAATCTGATAAGGAAACCCATTACATTATGTGACTTTATTATAACCATTAAAATGTATTTACATGTGCTCTTTTATATACACAAACATGAATAGATCCAGAGATGACTCTTTTTAAACTTAAAATTGTGATCATATATTGCTTACAAATAGACACACATTAAACACTTAATACAAGAGAAATGCTACTCATTGACATCTGCTTCAGGATCAAAAAGTAGAGAAAAGAATATTGAAGGGAAAAGCTCATTTCTTTCATCTGTTGGCGAGATTTAATGATTAAGCTGTTAATGCAATCCCATGGGCTAGTTAGGTCATATCTAATATTTGGGAAGAAGTAATAGCGTTTCTGAGACTCCTGCTGTGAGCATCCTCAGGCTTGATGATATTTACTCATTTACATTTAAGATAATCCAATAGAAATTCCAATTTAATACGCAACCTTTGATATTCTACCATCTTGGTCCAGTGGGTTTATCATTATTTTTCATATTTGAATTCATCTATGCCTACATGTCTCTTGATAATGTGCTATCATTGAAACCTGTCTGCTTAAATGAGATAAGTTGGAGAGAACTGATATGCTAGCCTTCAAATCGAGCCTAGAGATGTGGAAAAATAAAGCTTTCAGTGACTCATATATTCCCTTAACTAAGAGAGATATCAAGCTCTTCTGAACTATCAGGAAATACAGTGAGTGATTTTCTGATCCATAATGCTTGCCTACAAATAATAGAGAACAGATCACATTGTTCAAATTCATCGTTTCAAAGCCTTAAAATTCCAGCTGAACACAACTATAAGTGGGGAAAACAGGTGCTTTGTTCACAAAGTCGTCAGGATCTAAGACACTGATTTTTATCAGCATTCTTATCCTAAGGAATCTCCTTGAGGGAGAAAGAAAGAGAATGCAGAGCTTCATAGCAGAGCTATAAAGCAGAATCTGAAGTATATTTATGGTTATAATTTGCACAGATCACTTGGTGCTCTAACACCATGCTCTTGATCACAGCATAAATCACACTTTAATTTTAACCTTTGCAGTTCATCAATAGAATCAATATCAAAAATAATTCAGGACTGACACTATTGGTTTACAGGTAAGTTTAACAAGAATGGGGAGGCTTAGTGATATATTAGTTGCCTTGTCAACTAAGGCATAAAGATTCATGACTCTTAACCTATGTTTCCATCACAAACTTCGAGCTATAAATAATGTAAGCAGCTAATCAGGCATAGAAAAGATATATAACATCATTGAAAATCAGTTATTTGTACTGTTCAAGCTTTAAAAAATGTATCCTATGTAAGGTAATCTACTGACATAATTCACAAAGGAGTTATGTGCTGAGTCACAACCATATTCAGTATTTATTTTAAAAGTTTTATTAGTTCCATAGGATGGCATTATTTCTTAAAACAGTAACAATATTTTTAAAATGGAATACTTTAGCTTAAAGTTATATTATGATTTACACATAACATTAATTGCTAAGATTTAAAGTGAATTCCAAGGTAATGATTTGTAACTTCTTCTCTTTTTTCGTACTTAGAAGTTAGTAAAATAATTTTCAACAGATAGCAAAATAAAATAGAAGCTAACTCAAACTTAAGAGATTGAAAATTATGCAAACAAGTGTGTTGAGGATATTTTCTCTGAGCATGAATTACTTTCCAAGGGCAGCAGTAACAAAGCAGCACAGACTGGGAGTCTCAAACAACAGAAATTAATTGTCTCAACAGTTCTGGAGCCTCAAAATCCTAGATTAAGATGTCTGCATGGTTTGTCCCCTCTGAGGGCTGTGAGGAACAACTTGTTGCCTATCCCTCCCCCAGCTTCTGGTAGCATTGCATTCTGTGGCTTGTAGGAGGCATCCATTTTGTGTCTTCACATTGTATTTCCTCTGTAGATGTCTATCTCTGTGTTCAAATTTCCCCTTATAATAAGGATAGCCATCATATTGGATTAAGGCCCAGCTCCCAATGACCTCATATTAACTTTATTACCTCTGTAAAGACCTTATTTCCAAATAAGGTCACATTATGAGGTACTAGGTTTTAAGCCTCCAACATAGCTTTTGTGGGAGACACAATTTGAGCCATAACAGACCCCAGCAGACCACCACAGTCTTGAAAAAGTGTGTTCCATGAAAACGTACCAAGTATGATTATAAGTTATAGTCTGTATTAGGAGAGCAAGCAAGACAATAATTGTGGAACAAAGGGGGTATGATTCACATGGAAAGGAGAATGGGACATTCCCCACATTTTATTTCAGTCCTTCAACAATAATCACCTATGGGAAGGTTGTGAGATTGCATCACTCAGTCACAATTATTAAAAGTTCACTGTAATATAATTTTTATAAGGCATACCTATTGATGTGATAATGAAAAAAAATAGAAAGGAATGAAGAGAGAAGGAAACCATGTGAATCAGCAATAATAAGGTAGTTTATGCAGAAGAATCTATCAACTGTCAAAGTTCTGTGGCTGAAAAGACAAAAGTTTATATCTTGTTTCTACGACATATGAACAGTGGGTTGATGGAGGTTTATTTCCACTTGCACACACCTAAGGATCCAGGTTAACTAAAGGTCCACTCTCTTTTGTCTCTACTGAAGAAGCATGAGTTTCCTCATTTGTAATTGTAGGAGAATAGATCATAGAGAATCACACTCCAGCTTTCAAATGTTTTCAATGCTTTATTCCAAACATGACACATTTCTTTTCACATTTCTTTGGTTAAATAAAGATGCGTATTTATACCCAACTTATGGGAGAAATGAGAAGTATAACTCTTCCATGTGTCTAGAAAAAGTATAATACACATATTGGTGTGAGTGCTAAGATTATCTACCATACCATGTTAACAAAAATTCTACTTTTGGGGTTAAAAGATACATATTGCAGGGCACCTGGGTGGCTCAGTCGGTTAAGCGTCCAAATTGGGCTCAGGTCATGATCTCACAGTTCATGGGTTCAAGCCCCACATTGGGCTCTGTGCTGACAGCTCAGAGCCTGCAGCCTGCTTCAGATTCTGTGTCTCCATCTCTCTCTGTTCCTCCCCCACTTGTGCACATATTCTCTCTCTCTGTCTCTCAAAAATAAACATTAAAAAAAGATACTTATTGCATTTTGTGATAGTTTACCATAGTTTTCAAAATTATTTTTTCAATGATATGTTAATTTTTAGTCTTAGTGCTAGAAATGTATTCTTTTACATTAACACTTGCTCTATTCCCAATGTTCCTCTTTTAAAAAGAACACTCTTGAAGTCTAAACTATTGACAACTCAAAAATCTTTTGGAGACAAAAAGATTATATATTATTGTGAAAATCTGTACTAAGCCCTGATTAAGTTTCAGGCATCATATTTCCCTGTATCCATAGCTGAAAATACTTGAATCTTATGTTAGCTTAAGTTCAGTTTTGTCCTTAAAGCCAAAACTTCTCTGAGACAGAGTTTCCTAAATAACTGTAATCCAACATTCAATTATTAGAATTGAGTCACATGATGCTCTTTCATTGTCCTCTTTGCATCCCAGAAATGGTGACTGGATTTCCTTATTATGAGTTATTTTCAACTGTAGATTACTTTCATATAAACAAAAGTTTAAGTACCATGTGGGAGACCTGAAAGCAAACAAATTGCTTCACTGAAAAAAGATATAGTGTATGTCATTTGTTAGACACTGTATTGCATACTAATTACTCTAAGGATACAAAGGCTTATTCACGGCCTTTAAGGAGTTCAAAGTCTACGGGAGAGACTGTCTTGAAGAGTAAAATAATACCTGGCACTAAGAATAACGTAGGTTTTAGAGGACTTCAGGATACCTAATAACCAAATCTTGATTCTTGGAATAGTCAGGAAAGGGTTCTTACAGGAGGTGATTTGAACCTGGATCTTTTGTGAATACATACTAATATTTATTTATTTATTTATTTATTTATTTATTTATTTATTTTTAATGTTTATTTATTTTTGAGAGAGAGAGAGAGCATGAGCAGGGGAGGGTCAGAGACAGAGGGAGGCACAGAATTTGAAGCAGGCTCCAGACTCTGAGCTGTCAGCATAGAGCCTGACTTGGGGCTCTAACCATGAGCCGGGAGATCATGACCTGAGCTGAAGTTGGATGCTTAACCGACTAAGCCACCCAGGTGCCCCCTTACTCATACTTTTAGAAGTACACACTGTGTCCTTAATAACAGTGTTGTTACATGGTATTTAAACTTTTGCTTACATGAATTTAATTTGCAAAATGATGAAATGGACATAATAATGATACACACACGTGTGTGTATTAAACAAAATAATGCATGTTACATATTTAGTCCAGTGAAGGTTGTACCATATTGGTAGTGACTTTTTTTTCCCCCAGTGTCACTTTCCTAGGTCTCAGCTCTAGCCTTATTGATTACAAGCTCCATCAGACTCTCCAGGTTAAGGTTTATCCTTATTTTTCTACTTTTATTCCCAATGAAGAACTAAATTTGCCTTAACTTTAAGTCTAATAGATAAAATGCTGTTACCTTTTGGCCTGGTCATTGTAAATTTCCTGGATGAAGGTTTCCCTATCTCTAGGTTCTCCCCACCTCATAGAAAATTCTCTATGGTCCTTTAATTTGAGCCTGACGACCTATGGCCTGCTTTAAGGAAAGTTATCTCTTTCCATATCCTTTCATGTACAACTGGACTTATCTGACAAAAAATAAATTTGATGTTTTTCTGCATGACTGAAAATAGTTTTGGGGTTCTGTTCTCAGGTTTTCCTAATTATCACTGTCCACTGGAATTTTATGCAACCGAATGTTGTCACTTTCCAAGAAAGAGTCTACCAAAAGTTAACTTTAAAATTGCACCTAGGAGGCCTGGGTGGCTCAGTCGGTTGAGCGGCTGACCGGCTCAGGTCATGATCTCGCGGTCCATGGGTTCGAGCCCCACGTGGGGCTCTGTGCTGACAGCTCAGAGCCTGGAGCCTGTTTCGGATTCTGTGTCTCCCTCTCTCTGACCCTCCCCTGTTCATGCTCTGTCTCTCCCTGTCTCAAAAATAAATAAAACGTTAAAAAAATTAAAATTGCACTAGGACTCACCATTATTCTTTATCTTTGACTAGATGGAGAAGCATATGAGAAGTGCACTGGTGTATGAAGTGACTTTGAAGAAAAAGTAAAGAGCATGTGATTAATGAAGTGTCTAGTATTTCATTCAGGAAAGGACTGGAAACAGAAACAGGTAAGGACTAATTTCTTGGAATATACTAGCTCATGGAGCACTGGAGTGTGTCTGAATCATTGTATTAATGATTAATTAATTATTGTATTAAATGAATGACTTGGCTGAATAATTCATATCTATTAATGAAAGACAGCTAATTTTGATATACTATTCATATGAACTTTAAAAGAATTGGAACCAACATACTTGAGAACCTAACTAGATTACTTCCTAGACTAGGAGTTTTGAAATGAAGGAAAGGACTCTATAAGAAGATGCCTATGAGAATAGATACCTAACTTTCTCCACCCAGCAAGGAGAAACAACTATCAAATAAATATTTCCAGGACAACCCTCAGTTTCTTTTCCCAGGGTAAATAAGAAAGAGAGAATTGTTCATAAGTAAACATAGCATCATTTCAGGGAAGTAACTCAATAAAAAAAAAAAAAAAGGAAAAGACAAGAAAAAGAAAAGAAAAGAAGCTCTCCCCATGCTAGTTAAATTCATATTAATTCACTTTAGAAAGAGAGAAGCCTTTTACATCACAAAGAAAAATGAGTTTTAAAAGAAAACACCCGTTAAAGTTAGCTTTACCCTAATGTAACCTGACATTCAACCAACAAAACAAATGATCTGAGAGCAAAATACTTTCCTGTTTGATGGACTCATGATGGTGGAAAAGAAAGGAAATGGAATAACTTTTTTTTTTTTAATTTTTTTTCAACATTTATTTATTTTTGGGACAGAGAGAGACAGAGCATGAACAGGGGAGGGGCAGAGAGAGAGGGAGACACAGAATCGGAAACAGGTTCCAGGCTCTGAGCCATCAGCCCAGAGCCCGACTTGGGGCTCAAACTCACGGACTGCGAGATCGTGACCTGGCTGAAGTCGGACGCTTAACCGACTGCGCCACCCAGGCGCCCCAAAAATGGAATAATTTTTAATGGCATTAAGTGATTCTTTCATAGAGTACATAAAGCTCAATAAAAGGTATAATGAGTTAAAGGATTTGGAACTTTAGGAAATTAGGTCATGTTAAATTATTTTGAGAGCATATCTCAGTAACTAAAAAAACTCAACAAGAAAAATAATAATAGTAAGATATGATATTCATATGAAATTCAAACTAAAAAATAATTCTATCTAATTTAATCCTCAAAGCATCACTAAAATGTGTGGTGTAATTATATTGACTATAAACATGGGAAAACTTATAATCTAAGACTACTGATGCTTCTATAAGGATTGATTCTACACCCTAGTTTGCTCAGAAAGGTAGTGGTTTATGCTTATTTTTGTGAAATTATACAATAGGTATAAAATACTTGGGAAATGGATGTTGGGCATCCCAACTGTAGAAAGAAATATGAATGGCCTTGCCAAACTGGTTACCATTTTCTGTAATTCAAATGAGGGCATGGATCTAGGATTTATGATTTGAAATCTATAAAAATGATAGAGACTCTTTTAGAAATGTACAACATTATGAAAACAAAATAAGTACAAAATAAATAAATATAACATTTTCCCAAATCTAGAAAAATTATGTAATACATTTATTAATTTACTGTGTGATATACTTTTAATTAATGACTCATTTTGGATGCTAATGTAATCAGCAATTCTGAATGAAACATGCAAATGAACATACAAAGTTAATCTCAAATTATAGCATATACCAGAATAATTCAAATACATTTTTAAATTGCTACTATGTTGTTCTGAGCTGCATAACTGTTTATTCAATTAATCTTATGCTACCTACATTTACTTGTTGACAAACACATGTAGGAGACTTCTCATTGGAGTACTTCTTCAAACCATAGTATCATACATGGTAGCATTTTGGCAGGTTGTTTGTCTGAAACAGACAGTCTTCATCACAAAGGATGCATTAGATGTACTAAGGCATGATCTGATGTGTTGAGATGAAAAATTCATGAAACTCAATACACAGACAGGCTTGCTGTTTATAAACCCCTTCTGTTTTTTTCTTTAAAACACAATTCTGATAAGCTTTATTTTTTTCTAAGTGTGTATGTACGTGTGTGTTTGTGACATTTATTGCTGCGTATTTTATATTAAGTGTATATTCCTATATTCCTCCCTGGAGAGAATTTCCATTATGACTAATGTCAATAAAAACGGAATCCTCCACTTACAGCTTTCCACATCTGAGGATTGGAAGAATTTTTCATAAATTAGTTTCTCGTTCCTTACTTGTCAAATCTCATTTCTCCACTCCTCACATTATACTGATGCTTGGCTCGGCAGGTCCTGCTCAGGAATGTGGCCTTTGGTGCTTCACTTTTATGACGTGACATCAGGTATGTCTGAATAGTACGCAGCAGAGTTTCTATGATTTTATTCCTACACCATGAAAACACATAATAACTAAAATGTACACAAAAGGGACTCCCGATCATATGAATATAGCTCGGTACACCTTAACTAAATGTGCTTGCAATGAAAATTCTGCTAGTTTCCAGAAAAGCATGTAAGTTTTCTAACATCACCCAACAAGAGGAAAAAACTGGTAGGAGTGGGAATCAAAAAGAGAGTGATTTTAACATAGGGTGGTTAAAATACCCTACTTTTGCAACTTAAAAAAATTGTGAATACATCGCTAGAACTACTTCTAGGACATACAAATTGAAGAAATTTAAAGCTTACGCTTCATTTGCGTCATGGGGTTTTGCCACTGAAATAAATCTGCAATTCTTATTTCATTCTATATGCTGATAGCATTTTTAAATCTTTTTATGTTACTTTCTTTTTTCAATGCTTCAAGTTTTTATTTAAATTCTAGATAAGGTATAGTATAATATTGGTTTCAGGAGTAGAATTTAGTGATTCATCACTGATATATAATACCTAGTGTTCACACTCTTTTGGAAGCAATGAATTAAAAAAAAGAGTAAGTTTAATAATCAATTATGCACTAAATGTATTTTTCTTTACAAAAAAGAATGACCTATTCTGAAATATCAGTTGTATTGGGGTTGAGAAAACCTGATAAATCTGGAAACTGTAAGAGAATTGAGTAAAATTTGAGGACCATGATTTTTGAACCATCTAGTGAACATTCAAAAGAATCATGCATAGATAACTTATTTCACAAATGTTACCCTATGAAAATACTTGTCAAAGACAAGTTTTCCAAATGGATAAAGTAGTAGCTCTGAAAATACTTAACACTGAAATATTTACACATTCATATATAAAAATTAGAATTGATAACCCTGCCCACTTCTGTAGTAATTTCTTGAGTTTTATATGTTAGATTATCTCATTAGGAAATACACAGAATCTCAGAACCATAGAGTATGAACATCTGTAGGGCTCAATTTCACTTATATCCAGAGGTTTCTCTCAAGGGAAATAGGGTACTTAAGCTGACATATTTTCCAAAGTAGCTTAGAGTCTGTCAAACAACTTTCTCTGTTTTATGACCACTCAGGAGTGTGCCTGATTTACTCCTCCAAATTTAAGTTTCTGAAACAAGACAGGGTTTCTAAACTCTAGTTTAACTCATTTTACTGACTCAGCATTTCTGCATCTGCTGCTGTGGAAATAAATTTAAAAAGTTAATTCCACTTAATTACTGGCTGCTTTGTTTTCATGACTATGTAAGAAAGCATTTTTTATGATACATGTTTATTCTACTGAAGAGTCTCTCCACCATAAACTAGTTTTAAAATCTCCCTTACAATATACCATTAGCATTCCTCAAAATAACTGCTTCAAAGTACATTTTATATCATTTACATATATCTTTATTGACCCATTGAACCTGAAATATCGAATACAGTAGCCACTAATTACATATTACTTTTGAGCACTTGAAATGTAGATAGTACAAATTGAGATATGAAGAAAAGAATATAAAATATCTCAGTAATTTTTATATTCATTACCTTTTGAAATAATATTTTGCCTATAGTAATAAATAATTCAAGTTGATTTACCTGTTTTATTTTAGTTTTTGAAAGTTACCACTGCGAAACCTAAAATTACCTATGTGAAAAAAATAATAAAATAAAATATCTATGTTATTTTAATATATTTCTACTGAATAGTGATGCACTAAACTATGAAGTCTACAAAGTAGGGCCTAATTGTCTCAATAATCTTTGTGTTTCTCATACCTAGCACAGTAATCATCTAATTAATTTATATGTTAAATGAATTCCATAGAGAATAATACTGATAGTAAAAGAATATTGATATAAAATATGTCATTCTCCAGTGAAACACAAGTAAAGTTCCATGGGTTTGTTGAAATATGTGAATACTAAAAATAAGAAACTGGAGTGTAGATTCTTGAAAAAATAGTTTTGGAATTGTAAGGATAAAAATGGCTTAAAAAGAGAATGCAACATGCACAGAAGGAAAAGAAAAGCATTACAGTATGTACTTTAAGATTCTTGGGATCAGACATTTTAGACCACATTCAGAACAAAAACAAATACTGCAACCCTTTAAAAATTAACTAAAAGTTACCTACTGTCTTGCAACCTTTTGACCATATTTACAATTTATAATATCAAGATGGGTAGCTTTCTATTTTTCGGATTATTTAACTGATAATATAGGTCATCTCTATTCCAAATGATGGCCTTGATGAGGGTCATGAAGTTTCTTAGCTAGTGGGTTATCTCTGTTATCTACATCCACTCATTTGCAGCCAACTTCGAATCAAGAAATAGAGAAGAAAATAAGATTCCCCATTGTCTTCCTCCCCAGTCTCCTTGGCTTCAGCTCAGGCATTTCATTTGTGGGAATGGATCCCAGTTGCCTCAAGGTAAGGACTATCTGTGGGCAACACAATAAATTGAACCGTATTGGATAAAGTCAGCATGCCATTAGCTTGCTTACTGCCTACAGAAATTGCAAGTTTTACTGAAAAGGAGATTTACATTTTAATTTGGAGTCTCTTGGTCCCAGAGCACACGCATACTTCCTGTCAGGAATCGTGGCTCTGCAAAGAGATATTAGGAAGAGCCGCAGATCACAAAAGACAAGAATGCTTAAAATTGTGGTTCAACTTGATATTCCTTGAGGGAAACCTGATACAGCTAACTTAATCCATAAGTGGAGGCTTTTATTTTGTTTCTGTGTAGAGGGGTTTAAGAAAGGAGAACAAAATAAAATTGCAGTTTGTATTATGTGTTATGTCTATCCTACATGTAATCGAAATTAATCTTTAGGACAATCCTGTGATGAATATATTATTTTAGGAAAGGCCATTAAGAAGACTTGACAGCCAGTTGACTGCTGAGCTGGACCCTGGCAATCAGAGATTTGTGACCTGTCCCAGGAATATGCATTCCACTTGCTTTTCCCGTTCGCAGGAGCTTCCCAAGAATACAGCCTTAAAATAGTGATGTGTTCTTAAGAACATCTGGAAGGCATTCATGACTTAACTCAGTTAAGTCCTCTATATAAACTTTTAAGATTTGGTGGGAAGGTGTGGAGATCTTTTCTTTTTGCAGCCGTCCAAGACAAGCTTCCTGTGTTAAGTTCCCTTGCTTCTTAAACCTGCCACTTACCAATCTTGTTCAGCCTCTTTCGTTTCCCCCTGCCTTGGCCCTGATTTCAGATTTCACCCACGAAGCTCCAAAGGAGGTTATAAATCAATGATAGTGTTATCCCTATTTTAGATAAAATAAATGAGATCAACTTCATGCCTTGATTACCCTCCTATCTAATCTGAAACTTATTTTTCCTTTTACATCCCCATTTCTTTTAATAATAGTTTGTCTTCAGGATAAAATAGGCAGTGTGTCCCAAAACTGAAGGAATGTATTTAACAGAATAAACACCTTTTTTCTACAGTCCTGTGCTTGATTTATTTCATCTTTCAACCAGAGCAAATTGGACTGGCTTTCAATGGAGACTCTCAGGGAAGGCTAACTGACCCATACATTTCTGCTGAATAACTTTTCCACTGAGGAGTTGGAGACAATGCTCCTATAACTCCAAACTCCTTAATAATATTATCATGCTTCATATATGGGGTTTATCTAGCACAAATATACCTACTTGGCCTGATTCCATTATTTAGTAACTTTGACAAAGGTCAGCTTTTACTAATTCTATCTGAGTAGTTTTCATCTCCTCTTTAGGAATTTATTAACTAAGCCCCCAAATAGATCAAGTTAACCAAATGGAATAAATTTGGCTTAAAAACACAATCAAAATGTGATAAATACGAAAGGATTGAACAGTAAAATAAGGGAAATGCATACTGAATCAAAGAACTGCATCACTAAGTGATATTGGGAAAACAGCTTATCACTGGTTTGGTGCTGGGAATGGCATTGGCCAAAATCATCAAACAATGCACCTCCAAGGTGTTTATTTAAAACTGTCACCAGATGTTAGAGTACAATTCTAGATGGCCTTCAAGTTTAATTGCAACAGGCATTTATATTTCTAACCAAAGTTCTCTTTCTTTCTTAGTTGATATTAATCTTTTACTCTGATGGTGAGCAAGATACCCAACATTGATGATTATCAGTTGTATTCTCAGTATGGGATTATTTGATGGTGAGCAAGATACCCAACATTGATGATTATCAGTTGTATGGGATTATTTGATAATTAATGTAAGAATGAACATGTAGAACCACAGTACTCTATCAGTAATTATTAGCTCTATTTCTCCATCAATATTAATTGTCATGTTTCCTCCATCCCTCAATTTGCAAGTGCTAATTTATATTCATTCTTCAATTTATACACAGGAGTACATGCATCTGTTTATAAGGTTATTATAAGGTTTCTCTCCAACATGAAATATTTAGTATGTGCTAGCAAAGGGACATTTCTCAAAATATGAAGATCACACCTTCTTATTTACATATAATTCTGATTAATATTTACTATACCCAAGATAGAGTATCAAGCCCCCCCCATCTTCAGTCATATTCAGTAAATCACTCACTCTCTTTATATGTAGAATTTGAGTTTCTACATGGAAAAAGGATTAAGATATTAAAAATAATTGATAAAATTATATTAGATGTAAATATACCTATATGTATTGGATATTTGACAGTACAGCCATAGTATTTGGAAATGTAGTTCTGATTTCAGAAAGAAGACCTGGATCCAAATCCTTTATAATCTTTTTAGTAGCTATAGGATATTGACAAATTGCTATACATTTAAGCCTCAGTTTTCTGAACTATAAAATGGAGATAATTAACAACTATAATTTACAAATTGCTTATCATATGCAAATAACTCATTTAATCCGCACAACAGTCTTAATAGTACATATTATTACTTTCATGTTATTGATAACTAACACATAAAGTGGTAAATAAGATCACAAAGCTCATTATTGATTGGTAGAGCAGAAAATAGAGCATGTGCATCTGACTCTAAAGCCAATCCAATTAACTACTCTATTGATACCTATTGCATTAGCTTGGTTTGACTATAAAGTGAAATCATATATGTAAAGAAATTAGCACACTCTCTGGTACACAGTAAAAAACTGCAAGTACAATAATATAGATAACGGGGCACCTAGGTGGCTCAGTCAGTTAAGTGTCTGACTCTAGATTTCAGCTCAGGTCTCACAAACTGTGAGATCAAATCAGCACAGATTCTGCTTGGCATTCTCTCTCCATCTTTCTCTGCCTTTCCCCTGCTCGTTCTCTCTCCCTCTCTCTCTCAAAATAAATAGAGAAACATTAAAAAATAATAAGAGCAATAACGATTGTAGTTATTATCAATATAGGATTGTGTTAAGAGCAAAATAAATCAAAATAAGTACAATGCTACATGTTTGTCACATCGGGAACACATCACAACAAGGCAAAGATGAATTTAGAATGGCATTTTACTAGATTATGTACGAATCATCTCTGAGTCTTTCTATTGAACTATATTGGGTTGCAAATTACAGACTATTTTGTAAGAATAATCAATCCTCTTCACACCCAGTCCTGAAAAATGCACCTTATACTTTTCCCCATACTATAGTTACTTAAGCAAGATTAGTCACAAAATATTTAATTATATTTCCAAAGTCTGAGAATAATTTAAGAAACTGTAATATTCCCTTGTTTTTTTAGTGTCAATAATATTATCTTCATGTTAGAATTTTTCCTGCCAAACTAACATTGAAATATGCAATTTACCTGAAAAAGAATTCTCAGAATGACAATTAAGTTATCCTGCAGATGCAAGAAATCCCCTTCTTCATTAACACACCAAAGAGAACACATAATCAGCTTCTGAGTGAACAACTCCAATAATATTAAATAATTCCCTGGCTCATAATTCAGTGGAAGTACAATGGAACTATAATTCACATTTTAAAATCCCAAGTAGCCTTCTGCTTCTACATAAAAGTGTCATGTAAACCAGCATCATTGTTAATAAACGGCAAAGCCAGAGGTCCCTGACTGTGTGAGTGCTAGTCGGAGGCTCAGCCTCCCTGTATCATATTTCAAAATCAGTTCTTTTCATTTTTTCTTCTCTCAAGAAGCTTAACAATATAGAATGTGTGAAAATCATTCTCAGCTTCCACATGATGTTCTTTATTAATGTATTGTACACACACAATGGTTGGGCTCTGTTATCAAGCTGATGTCCAGGGACTAGCAAACTTCTGGTATACAGACATTCTCAAAAATATGGCAAGAAATTTTTTATTACTTTAAACCCCATGCACAGAATTTCTACATCATCTGTCTTTACCTAAACTACCATCAAACCCTGGAAAGTAACGACATAATGGAGGTTTGCTACAATGAATGTTATTTGTGCAATTCTCCACACTCTTCCAGTTTGCAAGAAACAGAATCATTCAGTTTATATCTAGAAATGCAGGTTAATAATATGGATACATTTGGATATGAGAATAGCAGAAAACTTGACCCTG
This sequence comes from Lynx canadensis, assembly GCF_007474595.2. Classification (NCBI taxonomy): domain Eukaryota; kingdom Metazoa; phylum Chordata; class Mammalia; order Carnivora; family Felidae; genus Lynx; species Lynx canadensis. The sequence goes on along the minus strand of NC_044311.2, from coordinate 59,616,389 downwards.
TGGCTAAGTTTCACAGTCTGCAATATCATTATAACACACAGGAGTAGTTCTAGAATGTTGATAACAATTCTACTGATTAACTTCTGGAGAACAATAGTTCCCACAGAAGATTGAAATTTTCATTGAAAACTTAGTACTCAACCATTTCCCAACCTGCAAGACAATATGATTACCTAAATTTGGTTATTACCATCTTTTTGGGACAGTTTTATTTAACCAGACCATTTCTTAGGCTAAGGCTAATGGCAAGTGTACACATGGATGCATACAAACATATACACCCACATTGTATATATACATGTATTCATTGCCTAGTTTTGGTGAAAACTAGCTGTGACCTGATAATAAAGTCATTCTAGAACCTAGTTACATGTATGTAAATACAAATAAACTACCACCCCTTGAGGATATTGTATAAGCAGTTATTCTCAGAAAGAATGTGAAACCAAAGCACACAAATAAAACAAAATAGACCCTTTTTTCAGACCATTGTCAGCTTCTGAAACCTAACTCTAAAATACTTTTTAAAATCTGTAATGTTCTAATATGATGTATGTGTCCATTCCAGTTCATTATTTTGTCTGTTCATACACAGTAATTCTAGTAAATGAGAATTTTTAACTGTCTTTTGGTATAAAAATTAATGACCTCAAGGATTATCCCTCATTCATGAACAACAAGGCTGTTAAAATATAAAAGTGCCTTGTCAAAAGTTATGGAAATGCAGAAACAGTCTTCTTGGTGGTATGAAAATGTTCATTATTCCAATTCGTATTTGTTTTCCTCCACTATGAATCTTGCAGTTTTTATTTCCTTCTGCTTACTCTTTCCCTTTTCAATAAACTAACAAAATATAATTGAAAAAAGCTGTAGCACTAAGTCTGAAAATGTCTTCTATTTTATAGGTTCTTACGAAAAAATAAATTGAAGATACTTTAAATTGCTTCATTTAAGGAAAAGAGATATTTGCTTTGTCACCCACCATAGTTTTTACAGATCATATTAAATAAAATTATTCATTGATTCATTTTTATATTAAACACAATGAAATTACTCAGTTAATTAGAGGGAGAATTTAGATAATTACTGCTATATTGCATCTAAACTTTAGTAAAGAATGTGTCAGGTTTTATTTTTTAATTCAGGGAAAATATTGTAGGTAAATGTATAACCAAAAATATGTTGTATTTTTCAAGGTATTATGTTTTTTTCTTGAACAAGAGCTGTAAATTATCCCTTATAAATATATTTATATACATCAATTTATAAGAAATAAAAGTGATAGAAATTAATGGTCTGCAAAACATCATCTCTCTCAGTAATGGTGTGTAAATCATTTTAAGCTGATATGTCTCCTAAAAGACTGAGTTTTTCATTCAAGTTTTTCTTTGTTTAAAAGAGTCATCATCTCATTTTGAGTAATGTGGGGTTACCTGTTTTGACCCTGTGTCTCTTAGATCTTGTAGGTCTCATTTATTAGATATTTCTCACCTTTAGTTGGTGGCTAACCAGAAATGTAGAAAATAGAGTAAAAAACACCTCAGTTTAATTTTCTCTTGGACAATATTTGTATGCAAATTAGAGACCTATATGTTGGGTATGTGGCTCATTGTTCACTATGTGTATAGTGATGCATATAGTGTGATAGTTCTCAAATGTTAGGAGATGGGGAAGAAAAGGTAGGGAATTTCTCTCCAGAATATCTATGTTTATGTCCTTATGCCCACAGTGTATCTCATAATGTCATAATCATAATAGAAGCTTGGGTCATGGGTGTTTTTTTTTTTTTTTTTTAATTTTTTTTTTTTCAACGTTTATTTATTTTTGGGACAGAGAGAGACAGAGCACGAATGGGGGAGGGGCAGAGAGAGAGGGAGACACAGAACCGGAAACAGGCTCCAGGCTCTGGGCCATCAGCCCAGAGCCCGACGCGGGGCTCGAACTCACGGACCGCGAGATCGTGACCTGGCTGAAGTCGGACGCTTAACCGACTGCGCCACCCAGGCGCCCCGGGTCATGGGTGTTTTGATGACACTTCCAAGGTGATTCAAAAATGCCGCCCACAGAACCTTTCTTGAGGACCACCAGCCTTGATTATGAATCGTATGATGAAACAATTATATAAGAACACTGTTAATAAACTCAGACAGACATTGGTAGTGGCCTAGTCAAAATCTCATCTCCTACTTGGAGAAAGTAGTATGCCTACTTACTTCCAAGGCTATGCGATTGGCATAGCCATGTCACAGAGTCTTGCAAATGCATTGTAAAAGAGTTGTGGGTATAAGCTTCAGGGAAAATCTTTGTGTTCCTGATAAAAAGGGGCAGATGCAACCAACACAGGATTACACTTTTGTTACTTTCTTTCTTTCTGATCTCTGAAATGCAGATAAGCTATCTGAAGGTGGAAAGCATCTTGTGATACACCTATGTATGGCAGAGGAGATAGAAGGAGCTATCAAGCCCACACTGAAGTTCCTACTTCCAGATTGCTTTTTAAGTAAGGAAACTAAGACTGTTGTTTGTTTAAGACCTCATCAGGTTTCTGTTACATGCACCTAAATACATTCCTGAGTAGTACATCAACAAAATATTTTTGTTCTTTAAAGGATCATACCACAATTCTGCTTCATATCAAAATATGGAGAAAAAATCTGTTCCTCCTATATCTCCCTACTTGTCCTATTTTTAATATCCATTCCTCAAACCAGCTACATTTATCTTATTTTATTTCACTCAAGTCCTCCTTTGATATTTCTCTACAACTAATAATTTGTACAATATTTTTAGGGGGCCAACTAAAGTGCACAGTGGTATTTAAGTCCTGTCTACACCTAAAATTAATATGAAAGAGTCAAGTTAGCCTGGGAAACCCCAAATTTCTGAAAATCTTTCTTTGATTGAAGCAGAAAAGTATTTAATTATCAATTATTTTTACTTTATTATCCTTGATTTCACTACCCATGATTTATCCATCATTTTAAATATAAATATATTTAATTATCCATGACCCAGCATTCTGGAAACACATGTATTTTGAGTATTCTTGGTGGGGGAGGCAATATGCTGGATAACAGCTCCTCAAAGATGCTCACATTCTAATATCTGGAAACTGAATGAGTTAGCTCACTTATTAAAGGGGTGCTATACGTGTGATTAATTTAAGGATTTTGAGATAAGTAGACTGGATTATCCAGGTGGGCTCAGTGTACTTGTAAGGTATTTGTAAGTGGGAAGGAGAAAGGAAATTGGAGTGGTGTGGCCAGGAGCCAAGGAATGCCAGTAACTTCTAGAAGCTAGAAGTAGTGGATTCTCTTGTAGAGCCCCCAGAAGGAATCAACTGTGCTGATACCTTGAGTTTAGCTCTTTAAGACTCAGTTTGGACTTCTGGCCTCCAGAACTGAAAGGTAATACTTTGTGTTGTTTAAGTCACTAAATTTATGGTGATTTGTTACAGCAGCTGTTGTAAACTAATATGGTGTGGGGTGGGGCAGGATGGAACACAGGAAGAACATTTTGTACCCCCAAACAGCGGATATTTTTCTATAGATGTAATTTTGTTCACAGGTGGTAATAGGTAACAAGAAAAACTATTTCTGAGCTATACAATATTTATTTACTTATCCATACATCCATTTATTGGTTCAAACAGTGTTTGTTTTAAAACTTGTCTCCCAAAGAAGTCACTGAAATAAATATGTTTGGAAGGCAAACTGGGAAAATCACTTTTGAGCCTTAATCTCATTTACCCATTTTTTCTTTTCTTTTTTTCTTAATGTTTATTTTTGGGAGACAGAGAGAGGGAGCAGGGGAGGGTCAGAGAGAGAGAGAGGGAGACAGAGAATCCCAAGCAGACTCTGCGCTGTCAACACAGAGCCTGATGCTGGGATTGAACCCACATATCACGAGACCTGAGCCAAAATCAAGAGTCAGATGTTTAACCAACTGAACCCCATTTATCTTTTTTATACATATTTATCAGACTTTTGTCTAAATTTGTAAAAATATCAGTGTTACAATATAACACATTTGTTACGCTAAGATTTTGTTTGACCATTGGCTACTTGCAATTGATTGATTAATATGAAGTGTGGCTATGAATCAACTGAGTCCATTTACTGGTACCTAACAAGAACCACTTTTATATACATAGAATTCTCAAGGCACATTGTTGTGATTTTATACTCTGACCAGAAAACTGAAAAGTTTTTCTGTAGGCAGATGACAGAAAAGTTGTATTTCTGCTGACTGGAGGAAAAGAAAAATTCTGAGATAAGCCTAGAGCAGTAAAATGAGCACCACTTTCCTTTTCTCTCTGTTACCACATCCCAGCTATTGTTAAATTAGACTGTGGAGCACACCCCTTCCCTGGGTCCTTACACTCAGTGCCTGCCCTCCAACACTCTTAACTAAACAGCTGAGTTGACATACAGGCATTCACACAAATTCACTTAAAGAGTCAAGTCAATCAACACGTACATGATAAAAGTATGGAAGAGACAAGAAAGAACACCTAATAAAGAAATGACTGGAACTACTCAGGAAATATGGCTTAAGAAAAGGTGATTATAGGTAGATTTTAATGGGGATAATGACATAGATCAGCAAGTATCGATCAGAAAGGTAATTGGTTATTTGGTGTTAACCAGAAGTAGAAAAATCATACATAAAGATAGAACAAAAATACAAGTCTCAAAAAATTTACTGCTTAAGAGCTTTGCTTGTTTATTCTTTAAAAAGTTAATTTTATTTTTTGCTGTTAATTTTAATATCACCTCAATATTGGGGGGGGGTGGATAATTGAGACAACAGAGATTAATAGTAAAGAATGAAGACTCTGGAAGCAGATTGCCTGGATTTGTATCCTAGTTCTACCCCTAACTAGCTGTGTGTCCTTTGGCAATAACTTAATCTCTCTATGCCTCAATTTCCTCACCTATAATATAGGGATTCTAATAGTGTCTACCTCAAAAGATTGTTATGAAGATAACCTAAGTTAACATTTATAAAATACTTTATTTATTTTTTTTTTAAATTTTTTTTTCAACATTTATTTATTTTTGGGACAGAGAGAGACAGAGCATGAACGGGGGAGGGGCAGAGAGAGAGGGAGACACAGAATCGGAAACAGGCTCCAGGCTCTGAGCCATCAGCCCAGAGCCCGACGCGGGGCTCGAACTCATGGACCACGAGATCGTGACCTGGCTGAAGTCGGACGCTTAACCGACTGCGCCACCCAGGCGCCCCTAAAATACTTTAAATGTTACTGGCACAGTGACTACTATTTCTCAAATAAATTTGTCAAATTTTTTGAACAATGATTTGAATGGGAAAAATTACCTGACTTTTTTCTGATTAATATTGTATTTCTACTGGATTTATAATTCTCCAAATTAGATTTCTGTTTAAAAAGAGAGAATAAGAACCAATAAATGTATGTTATCCCTAAGCAAAATTCTAAATATCATTCATAACAAACTTTCATTATAAATTTAGCTAACCCTTAAAATTATTAAGGGTTGTTCTATGATCTGTTATTAGAAGGAACTGGAGATAATACACCATAATCATATCCAAAGCCAATCAATATCCATGGGTCCTTTCACTTAATGATGCATTTACATCAGTTTCTGATGCACACTTCTGTTCTGCATACCCTGCCAGTGTAGATTTTACTTAAAGGAACAAAGAACTCACAGGTTTATGGAGAAGCAGCAGCTGAGCATATTATTGCCTGTGAATTTCTTGAACTTGGTTAAAGTTTGTGCTCATTAACTGGAATGTGCTCTTCTACTTTGACTTTAAAAAGTATGACAGGTGGGAAATCCAAACTATTTAATTTATACCACAGTTTGAGATGCTGAAATGAGAAGTGACATTTGGAGTAAGTTAGGTGTCATGACCCCTTTCAGGATACAACTTATGGTTCTGCGAATGAACATGTGAATAATATTAAACAAGCTAAAACTGTGCCTACATCCATATGTCTTATCCAGAAAATGAGGAGCAGTGGATAAAACTAGCATATCCTAATTCTTTATCTAGCTTATGTATGTATCTCAAAGGAATACTGGATGTACAGAAAAGTTGAATGAGCCAAAGTCAAATGAAGAAAAGCAATACGTTTGCCAAACTGAATAAAGCCAAGCATAATACATTAATACCAACTCTGTTTCAAATGTTTTGTCAAGAATACTATTGTTCAAGAATATATGTTTTGTAGGAAAAGCTTGCAAAGATATCAAAGTATAGTTACCTTAATAAGCAAATTGTGGAACAGGATGTAGAGATGACCCCATTTAGCTTAGATGAAAAGACCTATACGCTTTTATGTGAACAAATAGGATTTTCAAATGGATAAAATAGTTAAAACTTGCTAAGCCTATTAAAATGAAGGGGCTGATGAAAAAAACAAAACAAAACAAAACAAAATTTTATACCTGGGGCCAGGGGAATGGACATAGGCTTATGTGCTTCTTGGATTGGGTAGCGAATTGATAGGTGCTGATTTATATTAACATACTTTAAATATTGCAGAGCTGTTACAGTATTATTTTGCATTTTTAAAATATTCTATGTTGTAGGTAAAATAATTAACTTTAACCTCTGAAAATATGGAGTAGATGAACTTTTCCCTTTTTGTCCTACTAAGTAGCGCTAACTCTCTGGGCATTATACATAAAAGAGATAGCTTAAGACTCTGAAAGCTTAAAAAGAAGAAAGCATACCAGCTACGGACCTTGGGATCTGAGGAACAACACAATGGTTTGTCCCCTGGGTTTTCACTTTTCTTCATACATCCTGGCCTTGATATTAAGGAAACCAGCAACCTGGGAATTCCAATGAGCTAAGAAAATCCCCCAAAAGACTGGTCTGTTTATCCAAAGGAAAAACAAGAGCAGGTTTGACAAGACATAAAACTTCTAGACAATAATCATTCTACTACAGGCAAACACCACGGTTCTCAGTAAAATCTATGTCCCCAGTTCTGTCAGCAAAGGTTGAGTAAAGAGCCTACACTTTATATCTTGCAAGATTGTAAAAGGCTTATCTCTCTTGCGCACGCGCACGCGCACACACACACACACACACACCACCTATGATGTCAGAGATGGACAAGTGTGGAGCTGGGACTCTTATCCCTGGTTTTTGGCAACAAACCTTCTTCTACTTTAAGTGTCCATGGATACCATGTGGGCATCCTGGAGCTCCACTCTCAACTGGAAGTAACAGTACTTGCTGGGTGTTACCAGAAGAGGCCTATGGTGAGTCAGAGCTTTCATCAAGGAGAGTAGCCCTCACCGTGTCAATGGAAATAGCAAAGGGAGCACCGAAAGGCACTCCTACCCTTCTCAGCCAAGATGATATCAACGGAAGCCAAGTTGAGACTCTCAATCAGCAGTAATGAGTTTAAGGAAGAAACTTGGACTTCAACCCTATCTATCAGTAATGGGATACATTTTGTGTACCAGAAAACTAAAATAACTGAAAATTTAAAAAAAAATCAACAAATGTGCTGAACTTCTGAAGGAAGAAGAATCCGTGAACATGAATAGTGCACAATAGAAATTATATAACATGAACAACTGAGAGAAAACAGAATGAAAAAATTATGAACAGAGCTTCAGGGAAAAGTGGTACTATAACAGAAGATCTAGCATTTATGTCATCATAGTTCAGAAAGAAATGAAAAAGATGGTGGGGTTATAAAATAAATATAAGGACATCATGACCAAACCTCAAATCATGAAATATACAAAATTACAGACTCATGAAGCTGATTGAACCACAAAACAGAATAATCTCAAAGAAATTTACATTAAGACCCATCATAATCTAAAACTAAAAACAGAAACAAGTATCTTGAAAGTGAAAGAGAAATGACATCTTATAGAGAGAAATAATTTATGTGTCAGTAAAATTTTCATCAAAAACATGGAGGCCAATGAGAAGTGACATATTTTTCCAGTCATGAAGGATAATTGTCAATCCCAAACCGTATAACCGGCAAAAATATATTTCAGGAGTGAAGGGAAAATCAAAACCTCAGATGAAAGGAAAAGTGAATCTGTTGCTAGCAGACTGACCATCAAATACTTGCTAGAGGAAGTTCCCCAAACAAAGAAAATGATTTTTTAAAAAAAAGAAATGTTACAAGATCAGGAAAACAGTACCATTTACAGAGTAGAAATACAGATAAGTATAGTAGATTTTCCTCCTCTTCTAGAGTTTTCTAAGTTATGTTTTCTTGTCAAAACAAAAATTATAATGTTGTATTATGTAGTTGTAAATTATGAAAGGAAATATTTAGGGCATTATAAAGAGGAAAGGTCAAAGAAGACAAAAAGACATAAGGTTTCTACACTTCACTCAAATTGATAAATGGACACAGGTAGATTGTTTCTGTTATGAGCATGTAATATAACACATAGAACAATTATTTAAAAACTTTTACAAAAGGATACACTAAAAACACACTATAGATAATTCAAAATGAAATTCTAAAAATGTCAATCCGTAGAAAGGCAAGAAAAAAAACAGAAGAAACAAAAAATGAGACTCTAAAAAAATCAGTTAAAAACATTGGCAAAGTAGATTAAAAACTAAAAATGTAACTCAACTACATGCAGCAATAAAAAGAAACTATCAATACACCAGTTTGGATGGACCTTAAGAGCATTATGCTGAGTGGAAAAAAAAGCCAAAATCAAAAAGTTACAACATTCTAAAAATGACAAAATTTTAGAGCTAGAGAATAGATGAGTGGTTGCAGAGGTTAGGGAAGCGGGTGTAATAAAATATTTCTGAATCTTGACTGTGGTGATGGTCATATACATCTATACATGTGATAAAATGCCATTGAACTACATATACACATTGTATCAGTGACAGTTTCCTGGTTTTTATATTATACTGCAGTTATATAAAACATCATAACTGGGGAGACTGAGCAAAGTTACATGGAACCCCTCTGTACTATCTTTGCAACAATTTCTGTGAATCTATCAGTGTCTCAAAAAAAAGTTGATAAAAAGAGAAAAGATTGTTTGAAAGCTACATAAGAAGTAGTAATAGAATGAAAAATGATAAATGTGTCAACAACATAAGAGCAGATACTGAGGGGCGCCTTGGTGGCTCAGTTGGTTAAACATCTGACTTGTTTTCAGTTCAGGTCATGATCTCAGGGTTGTCATGAGATTGACAAATCCATGTTGTGTTGCAAATGCTTGAATAATTCACATTAAAGTCTAATGTGAATGTGGCAGAGAATAAATGAATGTGTTCAAACTACTTAGCTTAATATTCACTATAGACTAATCTAGCATAACATTATAGAATATATAGTTAAATAAGTTACTAATTTTAAAGAGTACCTTTGATTTTTCTCTTAATCATTTCTTTCCCTTTTTTACATCTATACACTTGCCTTCCAAAGATCAGGAAAGTGCTTTTTTTAGTCGTGTGCTAAAAAGTGTGAAAACTCTGTGGCTATAAATTCAGCCATTTTAGTTTTGAAAGTCATTTTAAATGACTTTGGTGATGATAATGCCACACTAAGGAAGAAGCCTGAGTTGTTAGTCAACTTTGTGCAGTGTATTAAAATGTCACACTCCTAGGATGTAGACAATCAGATCAGAAAGAAAAAGCCTGTGTTGTTTACAATGATGTTCTTCGAGATCACTGTTTAAGGAAGTTACATCTGTGTGCTAAATAATGTGTCTGTAAAGAGCTTCTTTAACCTCTACTCTAAAATGCTTTAATCTTTTCTCCATAACAAGGATGCAAAATATCACTTCACTGACATAAGTAGAGATTTCAGTAATGATACTAATATTATTTTTCTTTACATTTCCAGCCTAAATCATGCAAAAGCAATCTCTATTTTACTTTGATGTTATTTTTGAGCATCATTGATTAAAGCCTGAAACCTTGAATTTGGATAGAGGTGAAACACAAAGATTGTGCATTTATTTGCTTTTTTTTCTTATACCAACAAAGTTTAACAGGAAAATGAAATCCTTTTTGCTCTATTTCTACATTAGTGAAAAATCCTTAAACTATTTGCAATATTTTTTATCGTACCAAGTCATTAACACACAATTTTGTGATCTTTTACACATGAATTGTTCAAGTTTTAAAAGAAAAAATTGAAATAAAATAGTTTCTTTATTTTTCTAATTTTATATTCTCACATCTTTTCACTTCTAGTTAAATTTGTTAGTAGGCTTTATTTGAGATAAATTATTCCAGGTAACCTATAATCAGTATAATAAATACTAGATGACCACAGGAATTTTTCATTAAACAAGTATAAATTGTTTTATGATTTTCGAGTTGCAAGATTTATGGCATGTATTCATTTAAATCAAACTTGGCTTTGAGATTTTACTTGAAAAAGTTAGTGTAAAGTCTCCAGTATGTACCCCTTTGGTATATTTTTACCCATTCGCCTAGGTTTATGCGAGGACCCTGGGGCTTATCCCATAAAAAATAAAATGGAGGAGGAATGACTGGTGTGTAGTAACCATTAGTCACTGTTGAAACAGTTATTGTACAGGATCATACAGACTTTTCCATGACAAGGACTCTGTTGGTGACATCCACTTCTCATACAGATTAGATTCACTGACCTTTACTATAGCTCATATAACAAAATAAAAAAGAATAATAACAAATGGTGTTTAATTTAATATTACTGGGATTTTGAATTAAAGACACCTACATACGTTTAACCATTTTTTTTTCCTCCCACGCAGTTGACTAATGATATAGATGAATGCTGCCGTAAACTCTTTGCTTACGTCATTCCTTAAAGTTCACAGCTATTTTGGAAGTTTTGAAGGAGTGTCAAATGACAAAAACTAATATTGTAATTAGAGTGGTCATTGTCTGTTTTTCCGCCTGTTGTCAAACATTTAACTTTGTTATATTTTCACATGCCTAGAATATACCAGGGGCAGGGTGGGAGAATCACAAATTGTGAAATTCAGGGCATGAAGAAACAGGTGGAGTGCTCACTTCTGTTTCAAAATCAATTGGTCATCTGTACTTAGGTTTTCTTATTTGGGAATGTAGGCTTCTGCTGCATGTCCCATTTTTCATTAGCACAGCACTAAAGTAATATCAAAGTGATCTTACGGGATAATGAGAACCATCTTCTCTTGCCAATCTAATGGATTGTTTGTGAAATGTGTTCAATAAAGTCGTCCTTGACTTCCCTCACTAATTCTAATGCTTATAACCAGCTTTATGGTGAGGAGATATTGTAGATGAAATATATGTAGCAAATAATGCCACTTTTTCACAGTTGAATGAAGTTCTTAAGTAACAGAATTGCATTTAAGGATTTGCCAAGGAGATACCATACTTGTGTCCTCTCTTCTATGAACAAAATATCTGATCAATAGATTACCAGTTATACATACTCATATATATGCACTTATGTACTACACATATAATTGAAAACACACTTGCCTTTTAAAAAATTTACTGTCTCTCTCAAGGTATCACTATTTTTTCCCATAACCATTCTACCTCTTGCAATAAAGTCAATTTCTTGCTGCCTCTACTTCATTTACTATTACCTTACTTATGCCAGTAATGCCTGCTACCACTAGTTTGCCCATTGGGTGAGGTTAATGTAACATAATAAACATTCTTGGGAGATTCTGGCTTCAATTATTGTTATTGTCCACATATCGAAAGGATTTCTAGATAAGAAAAACCCATTAGTCAACTGACAAGAAACCAGATCTCATCAAAATTAAGATCTTGGGAAATAACCTGTGAGCAGTCTTAAACAGGCCATTCCCCTTGGGTATTGTAGGTTTCTCATTTTAACACACATGAAAATCAGGCATCTGTCATGACCACACTAATGAAACTTTGTTATCAAAGGTATACATGATTTCCTAGATGCCAAACTAAATGAACTCTGTAAGCCACTGCTTCCAATATCTACTTCCCTACAGTATCAACACCCCATTCACTGCTCCTATTCTTTGACCTTTCTGTTAAACATTTCTATTTTCTAAGGGTTTCCTTTTCAGTCTCATTTCTGTCTTCTCTAATTGAAATTAAACCAATTATATCAATCTCCTGTCTTCAGCTTCCACTGATGCCCTCATTATAACTAAGTTTATTTATAAAGCCTTCTACTCTTCCTCTGACCTAGTTCTTATGTCTCCTCCTCTCATTTTTCTTTTCCTCTACTTTTCTCTTCCTTATTTCTATGTTAAAATTTTTAATTCTGGTTATTTCATACTCATGTGATTCAAACTTTCCTTGTTATACATGGTATGAATAACTTTTTATGATTTTACCTTGCTTACTTCATCCCCTGTTTCTGCCCTTCCCTGTCCCTCTGCAAACACATGTTTTTAAGTTCTATTGACTTTGCATTATTGTATGTCCCCAAATGCTGTATTAGATTAAGGTTTTGTCTTCTGTTCTTGTTTGTTCATTCACTCAAAAAACATTTTATAAGCACCAATTATACGTTGGGCATTTTTATTGTTGCTAAAGATATAGAAATAATTAAAATGAGGGAAAATATTCCCCTTAAAAGAGCATCCATTCCAGTGTTTGTCCATAAACAAAATGTATGCAATATTTTTATGGTAGAAGATATGAAATTCGACAAATAAAACAGGGAAGGGGAGCAAGACGGCTCAAGGGAGGGTTGCAATTTGTTTTTTAAAAAATTTTTTAATGTTTATTTATTTTTGAGAGAGAGACAGAGTGTGAGCAGGGAAGGGGCAGAGAGGGAGGGAGGCACAGAACCTGAAGCAGGCTCCAGGCTCTGAGCTGCCAGCACAGAGCCCGATGCTGGTCTTGAACTCATGAACCACAGAATCATGACCTAAGCCAAAGTTGGATGCCCAACCGACTGAGCCACACAGGAGCCCCAGAAGGTTACAATTTAAATACAGTTATCAGGGAGAGTCTAATAGAGAAAGATGTGAGTAAAGGCATATGAGATATTATAAAGGCCATGTGGCTATCTATGTGAAGGAAGTTCAAGGTAGAAATAACAATGTGTTCCAGGGCCTTAATACAGTGTCATGTTTGGTTTCTTCAAATAACAGCATGAGATCATGCATGGCTGGATGAGTAGAAGTAAGTGGAAGAATAGTAACAAAAGTAGTTACCCCAGATCCATATTGTGGGGTGGTAGCTTACTACCAAGACTCTGACTGATTCTTAATGAGATGTGGTACCATTATAAAAATTTTATCAGAAGATTACACAATCTAAATAACATTAAACAATTTTTGTACCTACTTTTGTTAAAAATATGTTGAGATGGCACAAATGAACCAGAGAGACCAATTAAAAAGTTATTTCAATAATCCAAAAGAAGAATGATGAGCTGGAATTAAAGTGATACCATAAAAGATCAAAATCAGTCATTAATATCTGGGTACATTTGACTACCTCTACTCCCACCCCACTTAAGTATTGTTCTCATCTTTTAGATCCCCTTAAATTGTAACGCCACAAAAGAAGCCTACCAGAAGTTTACATTTTATATCTGAGTCACTGACGTTTTTCACATAGTTTATTATAGCTACAGTTACTTCATATCCAAAGTACAATATGGAAAATCATATCACACAATATCTTGGTTCATATTAGGTGTTCAACAAATATTAGTCTCTTTCCCATCACTGTCCATAATTAAAATAATCTTTACCTACCAAAGATTTTGAATTATATTTAATTTTAGAAATTGGGATTAATTGTAAATATAATATATCATATTAAATTTGAAGCCAGTCTCAAGCTTTCTAATCTCAAGAATATTTATGCTCTGAAAAATTGCCAAGGACTCCAAAGAGCTTTTGTCTATGTGGTATGTGGGTTATGTCAGTGGTGGCTGGCAAGCCAGATATCCGAAAAAAGTCCCACTTTCTAACCTCTGTGATTTGTCTGGAGTAAATCTTCGTATCATCTCAGATTTCTAGATGCCAATAGTTTAAGAACTACCTCTTAAAATTTTGGAATATTAAGCAATTGGCTCTCATGTGTCAGTATGAGCCAACTCCAGTACATCATCGGCTATATCTACTGATATTTATATATTAAAGATAAAGACTGTGTTTAATTTATTAATTTATATGAAAATAACAGTAATACATCTATTATAAGTTGGTAAAAATGACATTTAAAAAAACTACATTTTTGAAAGCAAAACATTTTTTAAGAGTGGCATTATTTTCCTTATTTGCAAACTTTTGAATGTCTGGCTTAAGGAGACATGAACAGACACTTTTCCAAAGAAGACATCCAGATGGCTTACAGACACATTAAAAGATGCTCAACATCACTTGTCATCAGGGAAATACAAATCAAAACCATGATGAGATATCACCTCACACCTGTCATAATGACGAAAATTAATTCCAGAAACAAAAGGTGTTGGTGAAAGGGGAACACCATTGCACTATTGGTGGGAATGCAAACTGGTGCAGCCACTCAAGAACAGTATGGACGTTCTGCAAAAAAAAAAAAAAAAATAGAACTACCCTCTGATCCAACAATTGCATTATTAGGTATTAACCCAAAGGATACAGAAATAAAGATTTGAAAGGGTACATGCACTCCAGTGTTTATATCAGCATTATCAACAATAGTCAAATTATAGAAGCAACCCAAATGTCCATTGACTGAATGGATAAAGATGTCGTATCTATATACAGTGGAATGTTACTCAGCCATCAAAAAGAATGAAATCTTGCCATTTGCAACGATGTGGATGGGGTTAGAACGTATTATGCTAAGCAAAAGAAGTCAGAGATAGACAAATACCATATGATTTTACTCATATGTGGAATTTAAGAAACAGAACAGATGAACATATGGGAAAGGGGGAAAATAGAAGAGAGGGAAACAAACCACAAGAGACTGTTAACAATAGAAAACAAACTGAAGGTTGATGGAGGGAGGTGAGTGAGAATATGGGTTAGATGGGTGTTAATGAGTACACTTGTGATGAGCAATGGGTGTTGTATGTAAGTGATGAATCACTGAATTCTACCCCTGAAACCAATACTGCACTGCATGTAACTAAAATTTATATTAAAAAAAAAACATATTCAGACAAAACAAACAAACAAAATGTCTGGCTTAATAAAGGAAAATTATGTTTTCATAACTTCATTCAATCTATACAGCATGTGCTCTTTTGTTGTTGTTGTTGTTCTTGTTGTTGTTGTTGTTGATGATGCATATGAAGAAAATAACTCAGACATGTTACTTGAAATAGAAGTATTTTAGATAATGGTGGATATTGTTTTTGATGCTGTACCCCATCTTGGCAACTGCCAGCTTCTTAAAACTTAGTTGCAATGTGGATTATGAGTAAACTTTTGTTGTTGTTCAGTTGTTAGGTTACATTAAAATCCATCGGCCTATCTTGCATTTGGAATGACTCATTTAGTATATGATTTTGTAGCATTAATCACCAGTGATTTTGAAAATACTGTTCATTGAGTTATTCATATCTTCTAAATGCTGACATATTTTGGTATAGAATACCAAAAATACCATATGGTGGTATCACCAGCAAGCTCATTAAAAAGGCATTTACATATTAGACAGTTCTCAAACTCAAGGTGCTAGATACATAGAAAATTTTAATTTTCACTTGAAGGCTCAAACTTTATCACTGGCAACAAATACTGCCAGGATTTTCCTTTGAAGTAACAAACTTTGTTTACTTTCAAAAACTTTTCAAATACCCAATTTTGAATAATACAATTGGTCTGATAGCCATTCTTATGAATATTGTATTTCAACAGAATAAAACAGCTAGTTTAGCATGCAACTCAAACAACTGCACAAAATACTTTTTGTCAAATCAATCATCCTACTTTAATATACAACAGAAGTACTTTATGTACATTTCCATTTCAAAATACATATACCCAATGGTCACAGTTTAACATCATTAATAAATGTACTGCTTCATGAATGCATTCTTAAGTGAAACTGATTTTCTTTTTTCTTAGTGTGTATGGTAAAGAAGTATGAATGACTACCAGTTTTGTGCCCTTGCCTTTATTTGGACTAAGAGACCAAAATGTTTGTCTGCTATTGCCTTTTCACCATCAATGAAAATATTAAAATACTGAAAGATAAAAATACCATTCAGTATGATTAATGACAATGGTATTAACATGCTGATCCCCTCAAAGTACATCGATGACCCTGGGAGCTAAATGGGCCACAGTTTGAGACCCACTGTTCTAAGTAATAATCCCTATTACTCATTGAAGATGACTCATTTTATGACAATAAACACAGTACATTTCCTTCCATAAACTAAATGGTTTAATCCTCAGTTTTTATTAGGTAGATAGTATGCTTATTTTCTCAGTGAGGAAACTCAGGCACAAAATATAAGGTAAACTGCTTAGTAAAAAAGATATCAGTGGTAGATCCAGGATTTGAACATATGAAGTTTGATTTAAAAGTCCCCTCTAAACCACTGTGTTATACCATCCCTCTAAATGTTTGTATGTCTGTTTCATAGTATTTCTTTGTAAATTAGGACCACATATTTCCTGCACCAACCTATTCAGTATATGCTGGTGAATTACTTTTGAAGAAGTGCCTGAGATACTCTATGTTCATAATCCTTCTATTACTTTAAATGCACTTACCAAAATCATATAACTAAAAAAAAATCTGAGTCTTCCCAAGAAAATAGGAAGAAGGAAAGTGTGAAGCTCTGGACTAGAAAGATAATCCCACTGGAAGAAATATTACACATATAGTTGAAAATCTTGCTGCTATTTTAGCATTTATGACTTACTCTATCATCAAATGCTTTACTGTAGTCTTCAGAAGGACATGGATCTATAGTGTTTTGTTTTGTTTTGCCTGACCACCTCTCGAAGCTTCTGAGAATAAAATTTTAGGAAGAATGAAATGTTTTAAAGGTAGCCTTGTCTTTTCACACACTTCTATACCAGTTTCTATAAAGATATGCTATGTAACAAGCCCCAAAAGATGAAAAACTAAGTAGTTCACATCAAAATTTACCATTTAGGGTCTAATATTCAATATTAAATTTTAATTGCATCCATTCTCTAGCTGTTACCTTTTAATTTATATGTAATATCTGTCCCATTTCCATGTAGTATCAAAAAGGTTAATGAGTGTTATAAAAAGGTTTCTTTCTATGAAACCTCCCAAACTTGTAAGCAATTGAATTCAGGTAATCAGGTAAAGAAAAATATTTTAAGAGTGGAGATGATCAAGATGTGTCACAGCAATGAATATAATGTAATGTACACCATAGATACAATGCAAATATATTTTTTAAAGTTTTTTTTAAACATTTTTTTTAACGTTTATTTATTTTTGAGACAGAGAGAGACAGAGCATGAACGGGGGAGGGTCAGAGAGAGGGAGACACAGAATCTGAAACAGGCTCCAGGCTCTGAGCTGTCAGCACAGAGCCCTACGCGGGGCTCAAACTCATGGACGGCGAGATCATGACCTGAGTGAAGTCGGCCGCTCAACGGACTGAGCCACCCAGGCGCCCCGATACAATGCAAATATTTACCAAAAAAAAAAAAAAAAGACAATAAGGAAAGCAAAACGAAAGCATAGATACACAGTGGCAAAGGTATGAGAAGATAGCAGCTGTCATCAGTTTCATTAGCATTTCAATTATGCCCCATTATTTTAGGTAAAAGGTGGTAAGTTGTTCCCAATTATCCAACACATTTTACTTTATCCATTACCCTTGTATTTGCCTAAGGAAATTCATGTTCGAAGTTACTAAATTTTAGTTGAGAATTTAGTGTTGCTAAGTAAATTAGTGAAATGAAGACAAATAGAAAGCGATAAACCATAAATACTTGTATGCAGAAGCTGCCATTAGAGCTTGTTCAACTATGCTCACATTTACTTCATATTTTATAGCAGTGCATGTTGGTGTACAACTGAGTGGTAATGCTGGGATTTATTCACTTTGAATGACATAGACAAAAAAGCAGAGATGTTTGAATAATAAGCAAGTCACTCTGAAATTAACTATCATATGCCAATTCTTCATGAGTTTAATTATCCATGCAGAAATCATTGTTTAAAACAGAAGATTTTGGAATCTGGAAGAACCTTGTGATTTATTTTTTACTATCCAAAGTTATTATATTTTATGTATTAAATTACTCACAATAGGGGCACCTGGGTGGCTCAGTTGGTTAAGCATCTGACCCCCACTCAGGTCCTGATCTCACAGTTTGTTAGTTCAAGCTCCATGTCGGGCTCTGTGCTGACAGCTCAGAGCCTGAGAGCCTGTTTCAGTTTCTGAGTCTCCCTCTCTCTCTGCCCCTCCTCGCTCATGCTCTGTCTGTCCTTCAAAAATAAATAAACAATAAAAAAAATTTAAAAATTACCCACAATAGGTTATACATCTCTAAATTAGTAGAAGAAAACATAAAAGTAAACAATGTGAGGCTAAAACAATAACGTGAGCCTACTTATTTGGGAGGCTATGGCACCTACCATAAATTAATAAGAAACTAGTTGTGCATGCTACCAAATGTCTTTACCTCAAGAAAAATTATCTCTATACTCTCTGATGCAGACATACATGCATTATTAAATCTAAAATGGAAAAGAATCAAAAGTTTACAAATATCATTTACCACTCTACAACAATCAATTTAGGTATTTCAGTTACATAAGAGGAGGAATAAAAGAATACATGTAGGAAAAGAGGTTATGTTTTCAGCAAACTGTATCATCAACTATGAAAGAATTAGAATAAATAAAACCTCAGACAAATGGAGTAATAAAGCCCTGAGTGGCACGTTCCACCCCTGCACTGGGGAACCGAACAGGAATGAACTTGAAAGCATGAGAGCAGAAGTGGCAGCCTTGAGAAAGCACAAATTTAGAGATTACAGAAGCAAGTTGAAAAAGACTATCTCTTGGAGGCTTACTCTTGACAAAAAAGGAGAGAAGAAGATGTGATGAAATTTGTGGATTCAACAAAAACAGTATCATCACACAAAAAGAACCTCCAATCCCTCCCCTCCTCTTCAATAAAGACATTATCTATTTAAGAAATTACACATCTCTATACCAACAGAAAAGTCTGCTAGGGGGCGCCTGGGTTAAGCATCTGATTCTTGATTTTGGTTCAGGTGCATGATCTCATGGTTCATTAGTTAATGAAGAAAAAGAAGAAGAAGAGGAAGAAGAAGAAGAAGAGGAAGAAGAAGAAGAAGAAGAAGAAGAAGAAGAAGAGGAGAAGGAGGAGAAGATGGAGAAAAAGAAGGAGAAAGAGAAGGAGGAGGAGGAGGAGGAGGAGGTGGAGGAAGAGAAGGAGAAGGAGGAGAAGGAGAAGATGGAGAAAAATAAGAAGGAGAAAAAGAAGGAGGAGGAGGAGGAAGAGGAGAAGGATGAGGAGAAGAAAGACAAGTCTGCTAAGAAGTAAAAACAACCTAGTAAACCACCCAAAATCATTACTGCTGTCTGCTTCAAAACACCTGCTCTTACTGATACAGGGAGATTTTTCAACATTTACAAAGATAGCAGGTAACTTCTAAAGGAAAAAATCTAGGGGCGCCTGGGTCGCTCAGTTGATTGAGTGACCAACTTTGGCTCAGGTCATGATCTCAGGGTTTGTGAGTTGGAGCTCCGCATTGGGTTCTGTGCTGACAGCTCAGAGTCTGGAGCCTGCTTCTGATTCTGTGTCTCCCTCTCTCTCTGCCCCTCCCCCACTCATGCTCTGTCTCTGTCTCAGAAATAAATAAACATAAATAAATAAATAAATAAATAAATAAATAAATAAATAAATAAAAGAAAAAATCTATTTTAGAGGCACCGGGGTGGTTCAATTGGTTAAGCCTCTGACTTGGGCTTAGGTCATGATTTCATGGTTCATGGGTTCAAGCCCTGCATTGGGGTCTGTGCGGACAGCTCAGAACCTGGAGCCTGCTTCGGATTCTGTCTCTCTCTCTCTCTCTCTCTCTCTCTCTGCCCCTCCCCGGCTTGTGCTCTGTCTCTGTCTGTCTCTCAAAAAATGAATAAACGTTAAAAAAATAAGAAAAGGTAACAAAACTATTTTAAAAAGAAAGGAACCATCAGAAGCAAATAAATTCTGCAACTGAAAATATTCCTCAAAAATGCCACCAAACTAAAGAAACCATAATACAATACTCTATGTAAACTAAATATTCTTACATAATTGGATATAGGCAAATACACAAGATCATAAAGCTACACAATAATAGGAAAAAACCATAAAGTATCCAAACAGAATGAAAGAAATGAAAGTTGACAGATCTCAGAAATAAAAATTTTAAAGATTAAGATGAATTTATCTAAAAACTGAAAATTAATTTAAAATTTCCTCTAATGAGGAGAGGAGGACAATGGCCAGGAGAAAAAACAAAAATAATGGAAACAGTCATAAAGATCCATCAATAAGTGGACCAAGACCCAACTATTGCATTATAGGAAGAAGAAGTAAAGGAAGAGGAGGGAGAGGGGGAGAAGGTAGGGAAAGAGAAGGAGGAAAGTGAAACAATCAGCCATAATCCCAAAAAGCTTCTAGGAATAGAAGAAAATCTGCATCTCCATATGTAAAGACTTAGTCATTTGCATGGAAATAAAAATAAGCCAGTCAATTTTGAGTATATTCTAATAGAATCATTAAATTTTTAAGGCACAAAACTAAAAAAGATCCTTGCACTGACAATGAACAAAGGAAAATCATGAATGAAGGAATAAGTCTGACATGAAACTTCTTGATAGCAATAGAGAAATCATCAACAATGGAGCATCCTTTCAAAGAAACTCAAGAATGTTTGAGTCAAGGGTTTTATACCAGCTAAACTGTCTTTCAAGTATAATGGCTGCTGGAAAGTTTAAATGTGTAAGAATTTAGGGAATAGCGTACTAATTAGCTCTTTTTGAGAAATCTACTGGAATATAAACTTTATTCAATTAAGAAATGACCAAGGAGGGGCGCCTGGATGGCTCAGTCGGTTAAGTGGCCCACTTCGGCTCAGGTCATGATCTCACAGTCCGTGAGTTCGAGCCCCGCGTCGGGCTCTGTGCTGACAGCTCAGAGCCTGGAGCCTGTTTCAGATTCTGTGTCTCCCTCTCTCTGCCCCTCCCCTGTTCATGCTCTGTCTCTCTCTGTCTCAAAAATAAATAAACGTTAAAAAAAAAAGATTTTTAAGAAATGACCAAGGAAACTGGCACATAGACTGACTGTATTTTATATACTTAATTGGATTATACCATGGATTAATACCATGATGGGTATGGAGGAGAGAGAGAATGACATGTGAGCCTTATGTTCTCTAATAAAATAGAAAGTATATAGCTTAAACACGGGAGAAAAAGTAGAAAAATTCTAGTGAAGTAGCTGTATTGATTGCTGCATTGGGGATAGTAGGATTCAAAGCCGTTTTTTAAAGCTGGCAAAACAGCAATTAGAAATCTAGGTGGGTATTTAAGAGGGCACTTGTGTTGAGTACTGAGTATTAGATGTAAGTGATGAATCACTAAATTCTACTCCTGAAACCAATATTATACTATATGTTAACTAACGAGAATTTGAATAAACAATTGGAAAAAAAAAAAAAAAAAACAACCCTGGATGATGAAAGGACAAAGGCATTACAAAAGATACTGATACAAAGATAACCACAGGAAAAAAAATAAAATCTTCCTTAAAAAACAAAGGAATTCAGGGAAGAACAAAGAAAACAAAATTCATAGAGAAATACAGTAAATAGGGGCGCCTGGGTGGCGCAGTCGGTTAAGCGTCCGACTTCAGCCAGGTCACGATCTCGCGGTCCGGGAGTTCGAGCCCCGCGTCGGGCTCTGGGCTGATGGCTCAGAGCCTGGAGCCTGTTTCCGATTCTGTGTCTCCCTCTCTCTCTGCCCCTCCCCCGTTCATGCTCTGTCTCTCTCTGTCCGAAAAATAAATAAACGTTGAAAAAAAAAAATTTAAAAATAAAAAAAAAATAAAAAAAAAAGAAATACAGTAAATAACAATATATACCTAGTAAATATAAGACAAAATAATGTGACAAATTTGAAACATTTAAACATATCAGTGCTATCATAAATGTAAAAAAAAAGTGTGTATGTACACATATTCTTATTACAGTATTAAAGTGTATTAATATATATCACAAATGAAAGATCTTATAATATAAAACATTAATTGTGATTCTAAAATACCTAACATTGTTACACTGTACATGTTACATGTAAGGGTCAAAATGTGGTATAATATTTCCATTCTCTCTACAACAGGGACATAGAAATCTAATTAAACAGGGGGAGAAATAAAAACTCTGTTGTCTGAAAGCTGTCTTTTGGTATAAACAGAATCAGAATATTCTGTTTTTTTCTACATTAATACCATTTATTTTTATAAAAGGAAAAAAATTAAGCAAAGTAACATATCTATCTACAGAAGTGAATACAGGATGCGACTTTAAATCCAGACTTGTGAAACTGGCAGGATATGTGTCAGGATGAGTACTGTGACTGCTTTAGAATAAATGTCACTTGCCTTTGTGTGGAGCAGGGTCCTGGGGTCTCTCCTAACAACTGCAGAAGTTTCCAAAGTAGACCGGTGGATAAACACATAGACCATACTTCTTATTATTTAAAAAGAATGTTCACTATCTATGAGTAGATAGTCATGTATGAGGGTACTCAGGGAGAATATATCCACTATATTCTCAGGTAACCCACAGAACAGAAAATAACACCCCCTTATCAAAGTTAGGTCAATAAAAACATTTTAAAAGACAATAAACATAAGAGACCAATGAGAAGAATCCATGTTGTTAAAAAAATAGAGCATGTTCAGGGCGCCTGGGTGGCGCAGTCGGTTAAGCGTCCGACTTCAGTCAGGTCACGATCTCGCGGTCCGGGAGTTCGAGCCCCTCGTCGGGCTCTGGGCTGATGGCTCAGAGCCTGGAGCCTGTTTCCGATTCTGTGTCTCCCTCTCTCTCTCTGCCCCTCCCCCGTTCATGCTCTGTCTCTCTCTGTCCCCAAAATAAATAAACGTTGAAAAAAAAATTAAAAAAAAAATAGAGCATGCTCAAGATACTAAAAAGCAAAATATATTAGAAAAATGTACCAATAGTACTTACAGAAGGGACCTAATCTTTTTTCCCAGTGTGTATCCACAGAGCTTAGTGTTTCCCTAGAAGCTCAATAAGTATGTATTAAAGAAACAGCAAGGTGGATTTATCACTCTTTACTTTGTTATACTAGTTCTGCTTTAATATATTTGGGCCAGTAAAATACTGCCTTAATTTACTGTAGCATATAAAACATTTTAGTATCTGGTAGATCATTTCCCTCCAATTATTTTTCTTTTAAAATTTTCCTTAGCTATCATTCTTCTAGATGATGTCAGAATAATTTTGTAAAGTTCCATTTTTTTATCAAAGTTTTAAATGGAATGAATTTAAATTTGTATGGAGTTTTATAGAAAATTAACGTCTTTACAATATTATGTCATCTAATTCAGGAACACAATATTCTATCAATTTCATAATGTCTTCTCATATGCGCTTAACTTGCTAGTCACCTATCAAGTGATAGAGGACACAAGAAAGGTCACACCCTTAGGACTTGGCTATGCAAGACATAAGAGGGAAACTATTTTTAAATGTTTCTTACCTGATGTTTCTAAAAATATTTCCCCCTCCATATGAGTATTTCATAAATCTACTTATAATTGTATTTGGATAGTCTTATTAAGTTTATGAATTGTATCTTTTATTATTTAATTTTAAAATATTTGTCAAGGACATTTATAAAAAAACTAATGATTTTAATAAAATATTTTTTAAGCTTATATATTTATATTTGAGAGAGAGAGAGAGAGCGTGTGTGTGTGTGTGTGTGTGTGCGCAGAGGAGGGGCAGAGAGAGACAGAAAAAAAAATTCCAAGCATGCTCTGCACTGTCAGTGAAGACCTTAAATGGGGCTCAAACTCACAAACTCTGAGATCATGACCTGAGCCTAAATCAAGAGCTGGATGCTTAACCGACTGAGCCACCCAGACACCCCTATTTACTTTGAATGAAGGCATTTATCTGAAACACTTTCCTTATGGAAAACACCATTAGCTAGTGTTATGTGACATGAGTATTAATATCAGTATTAATGTTGACTAGAATTGGATCAAAATCTCCTGCCTGCTACTTACTATATAACCTTTGGCAAATAAATTAACTGGGACATAGCAGGAGAAATGAAGGACCAACTTGACTACCTCTTAGTAAACCCAATAGGATGATAACAGCAACTTAGCTCCATTTAGATGTGTATGTAACACCTATTGTCAACAGCGTATTAGGGTGAAATTCTTGAATAAGGAAAGGATACTCTCTTTAAATATTAAATTTAACTGTTTATAAACCATGCATTCCTTGATATACCTAGCTTAATCAAGTTCTATTATTCTTTTCTTAATCTATGTTGCTGGATTACATGTGATAACATTTTGATGAAGACTTTTCTGTAATCTTTCCTTTTTTGTGCTATACTTGTTAAATTTTTGTTAATAATTTATGCTTCTTTCATATAATATATATGAAATGTGTAGAGGAATTTCAAAGCTATATAATTATATACTTTAAAGCTTAAAAAAAGCCAGACAGTCCTCAAGTTTATATAAAGTACTCACATATCATCTGTATTTGGTACTTCCTTTTTAAATTTTTTTTAACATTTATTGTGGAGAGACAGAGTGTGAGCAGGGGAGGGGTAGAGAGAGAGGGAGACACAGAATCTGAAGCAGGTTCCAGACTGTGGGCTGTCAGCACAGAGCCCGATGTGGGGCTTGAACTCACAAACTGTGAGATCATGACCTGAGCCAAAGTCAGACGCTCAACCAAATGAGCCACCAGGCGCCCCTGGTACCTCCTTTTTAAAAGAAATATATTTGTGACTTTCATGGCTACACACTTGTCTAGCTTGTTTAAGTCCATTTAATTTTAATATCTGAGTTCAAACATTGATCTGGGTTCCAGCAACGTAGTAATTCTTCACCTTCACCTCACATAGTTTCCCTTTCCTCCCTCCTATATTAACTGTTTACCTTATGGTTATGGAGATGTTCATGAATATTAGTGACTCCAATCTTTGGCCATCATGATAAGGTTGCATATCCTCTCTCTTTTGATGTTAAATGAAGCCATGTTGTTTGTTTTCATCAGTAAAGTATGAATGAAATTGATGCATGGAATCCAGGCACAAGCTAAGAAAAGCCAACATGTGACTCTATGTTTCCAATCCTCTCTGTGTTCACCCTGCTGCGCCTTACTGATGATAATTTAGATAATTTTAAATGTTTCTTTCACTCTGGGTCCTTGCGTAAAAATAACATGGAAAAGAACCTCCTCCTGTTATAAAATAGATATGTAGTGTGAATAAGAAATAAATTCTGACTGATAAGTTTATGTAGTTCTGATTTAAGAGAGGAATAACATAAAAAAGGTAGCACTCCTTCCAGAATCCTAATCCTCGATTTCCAAAACATCATTAAAAATATAAATCTACAGTTTTTAAATATTCAGTTAAATATTCATTTATACATAATGAATAGTATACTGATAGCGTACTATCAGGAGATAGTACTCTGCTATCTGTTTTCTAATAGGAATTATGTCAAAATACTATGGAATTACATCAGAGGAGATGTCCATTGTATGCACATTACAATGTTAACAGGTCAATAATAACTTCCAAGGGGTATCTGAAGTAAATCTAAATGTCTAATATGTAATCAGGTAAAAGAGGTAAGGGAGAATTATTTCAAAGTGGGTTTGTGCAGTAGAGTAGTAATAAGGGTTTTACCAAAGTAATTATGATAATTGGTTAACTATATTTGATGGATGGACAGATGGATAGATAGATGGATAGATAGATGGATGGATAGATAGATGTCATTAGTATAATGTCTAAATATATATTAATATTTATATATTACATGAAGCTATAAAAGAACTAGATATTATACTTAAATATTTAGTTAGGTCAATCATGCAAAAATCTTGGTGAGCATAAATGCTAAGAAAAAACATAAATGTAAATGGGAAAGACTTTTATACTTATAAGTTAACAGATTCTACAGTCCTTAAAATAACACAAACAGAATTAAAAGTAAAATAACTAATTCAGAAAGTATATTTGTAATATATTATAGAGGATTAAAATCTATAAAATAGTGTATAAATTGCTTTTTTAAAACTGACAAAGGACATGAATAGAAAATTTGCAAACTATATATACAAATATATATGTAGACATAGTTAAACTTTGCTAAAAATCAAAGAAATTAATTTTTAAAGAGTAATTTACCTATGAATTTGACAAAGAGGAAAATATGTCATTTATGATGTTGAAGAAATGTGCCAAAATGGATATGTGGATCTTTTATGGGAGGGTATGTATGCAATCGTTTAGAGAGAAGTATTGTAGTACATAACAAAAATCTGAAACATATCCATATTATTTCACTCAATGATACCACTCCTTAGGATTCTACCCTTAAATAATTTGAGGGGATTCTCAAAAATACCATTTTATTATTTTTATCTTGTCTTTTATTATCATTATTATTATTATTATTATTATTATTTATGGAAGAAATTTGGAAATAAATTACACATAAAAATCAGAGGTATCAAAATTAATATTGAAATATTCTAACCACAAAATGTTCTATAGCAAAGAAATACCATATACTGTAATTAATTTCAAAAAACTGACAGATTTCATGATGTAGAGCTTGGTGGAAAAGTAAAACAAACAAACAAACAAACAAACAAACAAACAAAAAAAACCAAGAATCTAAGCTGCCCATACTGTAGTTTGCTTATATTTAAAAATATGGTGTAATGTATAGGATATATGCATAAATAAATTCCTATATATATCAATACAATTTTAGAATATTTTTGATAAAGTTTATGTATTTATTTTGAGAAAGAGAGAGTATGAGAGCCAGGTAGGGGCAGAGAGTGTGTATGTGTTGGGGGGGAGACAAAGGGAGTGAGAGGGAGAGAGAGAGAGACAGAGAGAGACAGAGAGAGAGAGAGAGAGAGAGAGAATCCCAAGCAGGCTCCAAACTGTCACTGCAGAGCCCAATGCAGGGCTAGAAACCAGGAACCACAAGATCATGACCTAAGCTGAAATCAAGAGTCTGATGCTTAATCCACTGAGCCACCCAGGTGTCCCACAATTTTAGAATATTAAACAAGATTCTATTCTATTACCTTTCACACATTTTCTTAGAACATTGTGACTTTTATCTATGAAGTCAAAGGCACGTATTTCCTCAGGAGAAGAAATACTCAGAACTCAGACATCAAAGATCTGATTTCTTTGTGTTTTACATACGAAATGGACTCTTGAAACTCATGATGATTTTGAGAAATTTCCCCCAATTTTTTATTAAAAATCTCATACATATAGAAATGTTGAGGGACACCCGGGTGGCTCAGTCAGTTAAGCGTTCGACTTCAGCTCAGGTAATTATCTCATAGGTCATGGGTTTGAACCTGCTTCAGATTCTGTGTCTCCTTCTCTGTCTCTGCCCCTCCCCCACTTGCACTCTATCTCTCTCTCAAAAATGAATAAACATTAAAAAATTTTTTTAAAAAAGAAATGTTGAAAAGTTTATTGGGAACACCTGCATCTACTCCTAGATTTTACCACTAATATTTCAATATATTTGCTTTATCACATATTTATCCATTTATATGTAACTCTATTCATTTTGCTTCTGGATGCTTTTGCAGGTAATTTGCAAACACCAACATACTTTATTATAGATACTACAGCATGTGTATCACTAAGAAAAAACATTTTGAGTTTAAGGTCTAAGCTGTGGAAGATGCAGAGCCAGCTAAGCCATATCAGTACATTGGTAAGAGAACAGATAGGAGACTATAGTACTTAACCCTCCTTGGTTATATAAATGTTAGCTAGGCAGATGAAGCAGATCCCTAAAGAGAGCAACAGAAGAAACACTGGTTTATTCTCAGTCCTTGTAAAGGTACCAAGAACTGATGCAGGAGAAAGCACGTGCAGTAGGAGCCCTGGATACAGGAAAGGATTTTAGGTCAAGCGGACTGTTTTGCTTTATTTCCTGTTGAAGCTTAGGGGAACTACAAACATCTGTACGAAGTTTGTTGTGCCAAGGTGATCACAGAGTCTTCTCTTTGCAAAGAAAAGTATGAGGGAGCATCTGAATGTTTCTAGTAGGGTGAAAAGTAACAAATGTAACAAGATAAGGAAAAGAAAGAGTTCATGGCTCAATGACCAAGGATGATGAGAAAACCAAGGATGGTTTTGGATCAGACACTCCTTCGCCACTGATGTATGGAATTCACATAGCTCTAATGTGCATGCCATCTTGGGAAGATAAGATAGTATGCAGAAATCTGGAATTGAATTCAATTAAACATGAAATGACTTAGAAAATACTGAATTGATCAAGTCCCTATAGAACTGACTCATTTGTGTTTTCTATTATCAGTGGGGACATAAATGTTGAAAATGCAGAATAAGCCATAGAGAAAAAAGTGTATATGTATTTCATGCCTGAGATTTTTTTTTTTGTCAGAAAATATTCTGAATAAGACCAGATTCTTAGATACATTGTAAAGCCGTATTCCATAAAAGTATAAAAAAATAAATATTAAGCTTGGGAATACATAGTTTTGCTCTTATTGATTCTTTATTTGTTGTTATTCTTATTGATTGTTTAGAAAAGAACCTCTTGGGGTCCAGCATATAGAAAATTGTTTACATTTGGGTATTTAGTTATGCAAAATTAAAGCCACTGTTGAATGAAGAGGAACAGGGGTTAAAATTCTTTGATAATAATAGTATCAGTGGAATGTTTTAAATTGTCGTTGTTTAGGGGCGCCTGGGTGGCTCAGTTTGAATGTCTGACTTTGGCTCAGGTCATGGTTCCAGGGTTCGTGAGTTTGAGCCCCACATCAGGCTCTGTGCTGACAGCTCAGAGCCTGGAGCCTGCTTCAGATTCTGTGTCTTCCACTCTCTCTGCACCTCCCCTGCTTACCATCTGTCTGTCTGTCTCTCTTTCAAAAATAAATATACATTAAAAAAAGACACCTTTAAGTTGTCTTTGTTTAAAGTTTCTCTTTTATCCTCAAAGCCTTCAGGAACTTTGTTTCTTCAAGCGAAATAGTCTTGTGTTTGCTGTGTAATAAAGTACTAGGGGATAGGCCTGTATTCATGCTTGATATAAAAATCACAGGGGAGCAGCAGCTAGTTGAGTGGGCTAGATTAATGATTTAAGGAGGGAAAGAATCGAGTGCATGGCAAGGACTAATTTGTAGAATATCTAAGCATAAGCATTCTGTGACATTTCTCAAGGTTAAAGGAATAAAATAATCTTCTATAGTCAAGCAGGGTGCAAGCCTGCATAATACAAATATGTGTATCCAAAGAAAGAAACGTGGTATTATTTTTGGTTTCAGAATAATACAACCTGTCTTCAAAAGATATTCTTCACAATAGCATTCTCAGATAATTTAATAGTGGGGGACACAGGTGATGTTTATTTTCTTGTTTTTGTTTCTTTGTTTTCAGATGATCTACAGTTAAATTGTGCTAATTTGCCATCCTCCAAAATTAAGGTAGAAGAATACCTTAAATAGTCTTTGGTAAGTTAATAAGTTTACCTTTTTAATTATTTTGACCATAAGAGTTCCTGATAAGCATTATTTTAAGATAAAAAGATCCTATCAGTAAGGATTTGTAGTTATATGACAACAAATAACCTCAAACTCTTAGTAACTTATATCAAAAAATATTTATTTTTTTACTCAATCAACATGTCTATCCATATTAGCCTCACCCAGCTCCACTGAATCTTTATTTCATTCCCCAACCTCTGAGTACATTCAAAGTCACTGTGAATGAGTGAAAAAAGACATGGGAAATCACACAATGGCTTTAAAGCTTCTGCCAAAAAGTGACATATGGCACTTATATTCACATTTCATTGGCCAAGCCAAGTCAATCCTGAGGTCTCTAGGGCAAGCATATATATTTCTGATTCAGAGAAGGGCACAACAGGAATAAAATTGAATATTTAGGAAACATTAATAAAATCTATCTCAACATATAACATATAATAAATATGTTAACTTCACACTTACGTAATTTTGCATTCTGTTAATATATATCATGCATATCCTTTTTTTTTTTCTAATTATGGAAATAGTTGTGAAATTTGGTTTCTGGTCAATTACCTCCATATCTTATTAAAGTAAACATATGCTGATTTTGCTCATCCAATAAGCATTCCATTTTCTACTAGTAAGAGTGCTTGAAATGTCTTTTAGGAATTACATCTTGCCCACTTAGGGTACATGTATTTTATTTACTATCTATAACTCTAAGTTTGGGATGTGTGACCCCACCTTGGGTCAAAGAGCACAACACTCCATAGTCACTGTGTGACACATGCCTGTCCAAAGAGTGCAGTTTGATCACTCTGACCACATTGATTCATATCAGTTGAAACATTACCATTAAAATGTTTCAATCAGAATGGATCCTGGACATGTGTAAAAGCCTGTCAGAAGAAAATAAAGTAAAACAAAACAAAAATTCTCCCCCTCCTTTTTTTTTTTTTTTTTTTTTTTTTTTTTGTTGTTGTTGTTGTTGTTGTTTTTGGACCTTGGGTCTTGGTCTACCAGCTAGCAGCCATTTTCGTCATGCTCATGTAAGTGAATTAAGTCAAAAGATATAGACATGGTGAGACCTGATGATATGTAGAATTTTGAAGAAAAAGCTGTATCTGAAGATGGAAAGAGGAAAAGGAGAAAGGAATAGGAAAATAGCAAGGACCCATTGTGGAATATGGAACCTATAAAATAAATTTGCTTTCCTTTTAATGTCGGAAGTAAGTTTTCTGGTTACCTGCAAACAAATGTCCCAACTGATTCAAATACTATTCCAAATAGCACATATGCTTACTAAGTGAGGTTTTACTGTTTCTGCAGCTGCTAATTTGCCATAATTGCCAAGCTCAGGCTTTTTTCATCTTGGAAAAGGCACAATAGACCTGGCTTCCATGAAATGAGACAAAAATTTTATTCATGTGGATGCTGGAGGTAGGACAACATAAATAGGCTTTCAAAGCTTTGTGAAGGGCCAACACCAATCTAATAGGATTCTAGAAGTCATGAGTAGAGAAAATTGAAGAGAATTATTATTTGAAGAGATAGCGCGCGTGGTTTTCCAAGTTAGGCTAAAGACATGAATCCTCAGATGTGAGAAACACAGTGGATTCAAGCAAGAATAATTAAGTTTTAAATGGAAAACTCTATCAATAAGAACCTATATTTTAATCAGGAGGATATCACTTTTTCTTTCCATAGAATGTGATAATGAAGAATGATGACCTCATGTCTAGACTTAAGCTTTTAACTCTGCTTCCGCTCAAGGGGTTCTAATGTGTTTCAAAAGCAATCAATCATATGCCAAAAGCTGACTGAATAATTACCTGTGAGATTTTCTGAAAATTTTTAATCTTTTTTGATAAGAATACAATTTCCATAAAATCATCTCATCCAGGCATACATCAGGTTTTGGGTAGCTGCCTTCTGTTCAATAATCTATAAAACCTTGTTGAGAGGGCAGTCTTTTTATTGTGATTTTCAAAAAAATTAATAATCAAATATATATTCTTAATCTTTAAACTCACATGTTCTTAAAAATCTCCTGGGGACATGGTCACATCCTAAATCCAGTGAAATAAGATGTTAAACCAGTTTTAACACCCAAAATGCAACCAAGATTAACTAAAGTTTTTAAACTAATGCATTGCCCACAAAGTATTTCCTCACAGTTGGTGCATAATTAAAAAAATATTCAAAATAAATCTGAGGACTATTATATTATCAATGTGCCAGAAAACTAGTCAAAGCAGAATAGAATTCATATATAAAGTAAGTTTGCCTATAATGTAATGCAGTGTTACTCTGTGTAAACAAAATTAGTGGAAATCAACTTGGGAGTGAAGTAAACCTCTGCCTACTTCATAAGCATGTTGGAACGTTGAACATAGCTCACCATTAAGTGATATAGTGTATGATTTGCTGTTTTGATGATTTGGAGTAAAGGGAGGGATAGGAAAAAGGGAATGAAAGAAATAACAGATCAAGGATTGTCATCCTGGCTTGAGAATTGTTAAAGCTAACCTTTAGTAAAATGTTTATGGATAATCTAAAATACTGAATTATAAAAGTAAGAGAGAGTTTGATCTGTGCCACCAGAGATACTGAGTTATAACTAGGAATACCGTATTTATAGTGAAAGACTGAGTACAGACTTAATCACACTTGTTAATGAATGGAATAAATGATAGACCTCACAAGTCCAAATTTATTTAACTTAGTTACTATCAAAGTGTGATAATAAAATTGGTGCAATAGTTGTATTATATCGGGAACCACAGACTCAGAATGGCTTATGTATGCCAGAATTTTAGCTATGTATTCTGCCGCTAAATCACACATTTAAAATTGGCGTCAGATCTTTGATGATAGATAAGAAGATATGCCATAGGTTTTTGCACTTCCTTATACTTAATTTCCACTTTACCACAGTTAGTGCTAAGAAAAAATGGTTCTAAGTAGTGTTAATAGGTAAGGTTTACAAATGTTATTCCCAAAGTAGAAAAATATTTCTTTTTCAAATGATTGCCACTAAAACGTAAGCCATATTTTATTACAGGGTATCTCAGTTCTTTTAATGACCTACTATTTGTTGTGAATCTGCAAGATGAAAAATATAGAAGGAAAACACATATCAGCAATACTTTTACTTTGACCCTCAATTGTCAAACCCTCTGATAATATTGCTTAAAACTACCATCACTTAACTATGCCCTGAGCACCCTAGTTTATATCAATAACTTATCCCTAAATCATTTTGTGAGTTTTATAATAATGTGTACGTTTTAGCCTCTTATTTATTAATCATTACTCAGTCCAGAATCATATAGCATAATCTCATTGAAAATACAAATACAATGTGAAAATATCACAAATAAACCACCGTAGTGATAATAAGATGATTATACAGAGTTTTTCTATTTCATCTTTCACAAATGTGTAACTTTACATATCACTGGAACAGAGCATATCACACTTAAATTTAAAGAATATGCAGAGTGATTATATGGTAGATTATGTTTTTGAATTGCTAAATCTTGGTGAGAGGGAGGGGGTGCATGAAACTATATTTGGACCTTTTTAAAAAAATTACTTTACTTACTAAATACTTTATCATGTCCAAGAAGTCATCTTCTATTTCTTCCTGGATCCAAGCTTTCTCATTGGTACAATGAAAGCTGCACTCAAGTATCAGTTCAGATTATTTGAGGAATAGTCAAGTGCATAGCAAGAACAATCAAAGGAGGCAAAGCAAAACAGGACAGAGGCTCTGGATTTCACAACCCAAGAGTTAGATACCTAATGCCCTTTTACTTGATCCTAAAAGGGCAGTTAACCTTTCATGCAGCCATGTAAATTCTGATATCATGCCATTATATTCTCTGTATGAATATTTATCAAAAAATTTAAAGAAAATGTAGGGTTCTGAACTCATCATTTTAAGGTAAACTGCAAATACATCTTCAGTATTCTTTGAACATGAACAAAATCAGCAAATGATTACAACTGGCACTTGTAATAAGCACTAGTTATGGTTGATGTATGAGATAATTACAGTGCTTTGCTGGAAAATCTAATAAATCCCAGAATTGTTATTTTCTAAAATCTATTTTTATGGAAATTAGAGCCCAAATATTCCATTTATTATAGCAAGAGAACTAAACAAGTTTTTCTGACAGACTCAATCAAAAACTGCGTCAACTCATAAAAAGTAATTGTTTTTGAACACTGGGAAAAATACTTCATTTTCTAAAAGTGAATGGTTTAATATTAAAATGTAGTAAACTTTATAATTTTCAAAAAAAATGAATTTAATAAGTTTCAGACACTGTTGTGCCCTAGAACTGAGGGAAATAGTAAATATAACAACAATTTAAAATATATTTGACAAATTTTCAAAACATGATTCACTTACAGTATAATGTTTCTTGAAATAAAATCTTATATTCAAGTCAGATGGCTTATTGTTTTTTTCCCCAACATATCTAAATGCTTTGTGATTTTTTTTCTAATTCCCTTTTACTGTTACTGAGTGGGTTATTCAAGCCTGTATAAAAGATTATTCAAGGTAAGATATTTTAGAAGTTTTCAGTGCCACATTAAGTCAATCTTTTTGTCTCAACCAAGTTGACAACCATGTAGCTACTTTATCATTAACTCAATTGAGCCATTTTTTTCTCAAAATCACAATATTAGCTCAAATGAGGCCAAATTTTTAAGTTAAATAACAAAAACTATATGCAAATAATATAGGTAAATGAAAATGTATTTATATGTCAAGCAAGTTGGGATTTTTTAGCTACACTGGATCTTGAAACAGTTTTAATAAATGTTAAAATGTGTTTAAATTTTAAGTAATACATGGATTAAAACAAAAAAAAGGAGAAGCTTTCATTTTTTGTCTTTTTGTTGAAGCATAGCTGACATACAACATTATATTAGCTTCAGTGTACAACCGAATGATCTATGTATATATTGCAACATTATTCTTCTTAAACTCTTTTAACTATAACAATGAATTTTATAAATCTCTAAAATATTATCTTCTATCACTCCATAATAAGTGTTTAAGATAATGCCATGTCTTTTCATGAGTTAATAGCTCATTTGTTTTTAGCATTGACTAGTATTCCATTGTCTGGATGTGCCACAGATTATTTATTCAGTCACTTACTGAGGACATCTTGGTAACTTCCAATTTTTGGTTGTAAACATCCATGTGCAGATTTTTGTGTGGGCATATGTTCAACTCCTTTGTGTAAATATGAACTTGTGCCTTTGCTTGGTCATATGGTTATAGTATGTTTTGTTTTTTAAGAAACCACCAACCTATCTTCCAAAGTGGCTATATCATTTTGCATTCCCATTAGCAACGAATGAGAGTTTCTATTGTTCCACATCCTCTCCAGCATTTGGTGTGGTGTCAGTGTCCTAGATTTTGGGCATGCTAATAAATTTGTACTGGTATCTAAGCATTGTTTTAATTATCATTTCCCTGTTGACATATGATATGGAGCATCTTTTCATCTGCTTATTTTCCATCTGTGTTTTTTCCTGTGATAAGGTGTGCCTGTAATGTCTTTGTCTCATTTTTTTTTTCAACATTTATTTTTGGGACAGAGAGAGACAGAGCATGAACGGGGGAGGAGCAGAGAGAGAGGGAGACACAGAATCGGAAACAGGCTCCAGGCTCTGAGCCATCAGCCCAGAGCCTGACGCGGGGCTCGAACTCACGGACCGCGAGATCGTGACCTGGCTGAAGTCCAATGCTTAACCGACTGCGCCACCCAGGTGCCCCTTTGTCTCATTTTTTAATCAGGTTGTTTTCTTATTGAGTTTAAGATGTTTTTGTATATTTTATTTTGTTTTATTTTATTTTTATTTTAATGTTTATTTATTTATTTTGAGAAAGAGAGAGGAAACATGAGCAGGGGGTGCAGAGACAGAGAGAGAGAGGGACAGAGAGAAAAAATCCCAACAAGGCTCCCCAGTACCAGTGAAGAGCCTGATGCTGGGCTTGAGCTCATGACCCATGAGATCATGACCTGATCCGAAATCAAGAGTCAGACACTTAACCAACTGAGCCACTCGTGTGCCCCAAGAGTTCTTTGTATATTTTAAATAACAGTCCCGCATTAGATGTATTTTTTTAACTGAGATATAATTGACATATAACATTGTATACATTTAAGGTGTACAATATGTTAATTTGATACATTTATATATTGCAGCATGATTACAGCTGTAGCATTAGACAACACCTCTGTCACATTACAGAATGATCATGTCTTTTTTTGTGGTGAAAACAATTAGTATTTAGTCTCTTAGCAAATTTGGAGTTTAAAATACAGTATTGCTGATGATAATCCCTCAGCTGTGCATTACATCTCCACAACTTATTTATGCACTAGTTATAAGTTTTGACCTTTTAACATTTCCTCAATATCTCCACCCTGCCAAGCCCATCATTCTACTATGTTTCCATGAGTTCAGCTTTTTCAGATCCCACATATAAGTGGTGTCATGCAGTATGTCTTTCTCTGTCTACTACTCTCACTTAGCATAATGCCCTCAATGTCCATCCATATTGTTGCAAAATAGCAACAATTTCCTCTTTTACTTTATCATAGCTGACTAATATTCTTTTGTGTGTGTGTGTGTGTGTGTGTGTGTGTGTGTGTGTGCGTGTGTGTGTGTGTGTTTGGATCACATATTCTTTATCCATTCATCCACTGAAGGACATTTAATTCCCATTCTTGGCTATTTTATATGATACTGCAAAAAACATGAGGGTGCAGATGTCTTTTTGATATATTGTTTTAATTTCCTTTGGATGTATACCCAGAAGTGGGACTATTGGATCATGTGGTAGTTGTATTTTTAATTGTTTGAGGAACCTTTATACTGTTTTCCATAGCAGTGGAACCAATTTACATTCTGACCAATAGTGCACAAGAGTTCCCCTTTTTCCACATCTTCACCAACACTTATCTCTTGTCTCTTTGATGGTAGCCATTCTAACAGGTGTGAAATGATATATCCCTGTTGTTTAGATTTGCATTTTCCTTATGATTAGTGATATTGAGCATCTTTTCATGTACTTATTGGTCATTTGGGTGTCTTCTTTGGCAAAATATCTATTCAGTTCCTCAGCCTGTGTTTTAATTGGAATCTTTCAATTTTTTTATTGAGTTGTATGAGTTTTTTATTTCTGTGTGTGTATAATATATTTGAAAATATTTTCTCCCATTACGTAGTTTGCCTTTCCATTTTTCTTTGCTGTGCAGAAGCTCTTTAGTCTGATATAGTCCCATTTGTTGATTTTTCCTTTTGTCACATGTGCTTAAGGTGCCATATTAAAAAAAACAAAACAAAACAAAACAAAAAAAAAACATTGCCAAGACCACTGTCAAGCATCTCATCTCTTTTCCCTCTAAAAGTGTTATGGTATCAGGTCTTATGCTTAAGTTTTTGGTCCATTTCAAGTTAATTTTTGTGGGTGGTGTGAAGTAAGGCTCCAACTTCATTTTTCTGCACATGATTATTCAATTTTCCCAACATTTGTTGACAAGACTGTCCTTTCCCCATTGAGTGTTCTTGATAACTTTGACAAATATAGTTGACCATACATGTGGGGAGTTATTTCTGGGCTCTCTATTCTCTTCCATTGGTCTATGTGTCTTTTCATGCCATTGCAATACTTTTAAAATTAATGTAGCCTTGTAGTATAGTTTGAAATAGGAAGGGTGGTGCCCCAGCTTTGTTGATTCTCAGGATTGGTTTGGCTATATGGGGTCTTTTGTAGCTCCATACAAATTTTAGAATTTCTTTATCTCTGTGAGAAAGAAACTATAGACTAATATTCTTGATGAATTTGGATGCAAAATTTCTCAAAAAATTAGCAGTTAATTCAACAATAAATTAATGAAATCATACAACGTGAGCAAGTGGGATTTATCACTGGGAGACAAGGTTGGTTCAACATATGTAAATCAATAAATGTAGTATACCACATTAATAGAATGAAAGATAAAAATCATATGATCATCTCAATAGATGCATAAAAAGTATTTGAGAAGATATAACATTTAACACTTTTTCTGACAAAAACTCAACAAATTGGGTATAGAAGGAACATACCTCAACATAATAAAGGCCATATATGACAAACACACAGCTCACATCATTCACAACAGTGAAAGTTTGAAAGCTTTTCCTCTAAGATCAGGAACAAGACAAGTTACCCACTCTCACCACTCTGATGCAACATTGTGCTGAAAGTCCTAGCTAGAGCAATTAGGCAAGACAAAGAAATAAAAACATCCAAATTGGAAAGAAAGAAGTAAAATTGTCATTATTTGCAAATGATATGTTCCAATGTATAGAAAATCCTAAAAACTCAACCAAGAAATTATTGGAACTAATCAATGAATTCAATAAAGCTGCAAGATATAACATCAACATAGAGAAATCAGTTGCATTTCTACACACAATAATAAAATATCTGAAAAATAAATGAAGAAAACTATCCCATTTTCAGTGGTATCAATATAATAAATTACTTGGGAATAAATCAAAACAAGGAATTGAAAGATCCTTGCAATGAAAACTATATGACTTTAATGAAAGGAATTGAAGAAGGCACAAACAAATGGAAAATTATCCCATGTTTATGGACTGTAAAAATGACTATTGTTAAAATGCCCATACTATCCAAAGTCATGCATTGATTTAATGCATGCATTGATATAATTGATTTAATTTAATCCCTATCAAATTTCCAAAGGCATTTTTCACAGATGTATCTCATATACATATTTTCTCCTACTCTGTGGCTTGTCTTGTAATTCTCTGAATATTGTCACAGAGCAGAAGTTTTTACTTTTAATGAAGTCCAGCTTAATAATTATTTCTGTCATGGATTGTGTCTTTAGTGTTGTATTGAAAATTTTGTTGCCATATTCAAGGTCATCTAGATTTTCTTTTGTTATTTTCTAGGCTTTTACCATTTACATTTTACATTTAGGTCTGTGGTCCACTTTGAGTTCAGTTTTCAGTTTTGTGAGGAGTATAAGACCTTTATCCAGATTTTTTTTTTTTTGCACATAAATATCCAATTGCCCCAGTACCATTTGTTGAAATCATTTTTATTTTAAATTACCTTTATTGTGCTGGAAATTCTTTCTCCTAGAAACTTACATAATGGATGTAATATCAAAACAAACTAACAAAAAATCTGAGGTGATAACCAGAGATTTTTGCATTAGTTTATTATTCTCCCATGTTCTTTACATTATTTATATTTCCAAGGGAGTAATTTACTCTGTTTATTTTGCTTTATTCCTCTTCCTGTTGCAAGCTTTACTCAGATGACTTGTGATTCTTGGTTTTCTTATTATAATTTAATATGAAATTAGTACAGTTCATTATAACTCAACATCTGATATATTTTTTAATAAATTAGAGAAGCAATTATTTGGCATACTGCCCATAAATAAGTAAATTGGAAGATCTGTGCCCTGAATAATACCCACATTATCTGTACATTTTTTTTCCTCAGAGAGTTTATTCTACTTCTGTAGAAATGAACCTCAGTGAATGGGCACTCATCTCATGATGCTGTTATGTGCGTATGATTGTAGTGACTGAGGTGATGCTCCATTTGTAGATCTTTAATTGCTATTTCAGAAGTATTTCATTCCTGCCATACTTTTAACCTTAGTTTTTTTAATATCTAGGCTTCTTAAGATTCTTCAGGGCAAATGAGCTGCTTTTGACATAGATTTTGACCTCCTTACCAATGCTTCAAAGTTTACTCATCATGGTCTTCCATGTGCCTTTCATCTGACAAAATGGCTTTTGAAATATTTCTTTTTATTTATTTATTTATTTTTTTTAAATTTTTTTTTCAACGTTTTTTATTTATTTTTGGGACAGAGAGAGACAGAGCATGAATGGGGGAGGGGCAGAGAGAGAGGGAGACACAGAATCAGAAACAGGCTCCAGGCTCCAAGCCATCAGCCCAGAGCCTGACGCGGGGCTCGAACTCACGAACCGCGAGATCGTGACCTGGCTGAAGTCGGACGCTTAACCGACTGCGCCACCCAGGCGCCCCTGAAATATTTCATTCTATAATGGGCTTTTCAGTTCTTCTCATTCTTGAAACCTTTGTTAAAAGATTTATTTCTTTGAGAGAGAGAGAAAGAGAGAGTGGGAGGAGCAGAGAGAGAGGGAGAGAGAATCCCAAGCAGGCTCCACACTGTCAGCACAGAGCCCAGATACGGGGCTTGGACTCATGAACCCTGAGATCGTGACCTAGCTGAAACCAAGAGTCAGATGCTTAACCAACTGAGCAGCCCAGGTGCCCCCATTCTTGCAACTTTTTATGATGTTTTCATCATTTTAATATTATGTTTGTAAGGGAATGTGGATGAACACATGTCCATCATCCTAAACAAGAACACCATATGGTATTTATATCTTAGTTATCTTTTAGATACCACTGTTACTGCTTATTTTCATGTCTACATTTAGTTTATTAGTTGCCTAATTTCATTCAGTCACACTTTAAATTCAGTAAATCCCTAATAGAATTCCTTTTATCCAAGTAGGTTCTTTGTTTTTAGTCACAATGTATGTATGTGAAGCTACTCAATTTTAATCCTCTGCTTACCTCAATCTCTCTCTCATAAATATTTTTGTATCTCATTTATTCTCTCTCTTTAGTTTTGAATCTACAATCTCTTCATTAGAAACATATCTACAAATGCAGTAAATTGATCGATGGCACGGTTATCCTCTCATACAAAGGTAAAAAACAATTAAATATAAATGATTATGATGTAAATCAAAATTACTGAGCCATCTTCATAAATACTCATAGATGTTGTGATGATAGAAATTGAATAGTTGTATAATCAGTGGGGGGATGTCAGGATAATAGAAATTATAATAAGTCTTCTGGTTTGTTTAGACTTCAATGTGCAGTGTTTTCATATTTATTCAATTTCAAGTACTTAATACTCTAAGGTTTAGTTTTTTAAAAAAGATATATTTTCCCCTAGAATGTTAATTAGTTGTTAAAAACTTCAAGTAGCTTTCAAAAACAATTCTCTTTTCTATTGCTTACCAACTAAGACAGAAGAGGATCACAATGACAGATGTTTCATACTCCAGTGAGGACTCAACAAGAGTTTGAGTCTTGTAGTCCCATATTGATGGTTATTTATCCATTAACACTCTACTATAAGAGAATGTTAATGCTCTTGGCCATTTTAACTCAAACTTCAATATTTTATTTTACTGAATTTCTCAATTCAATTTACAAAG
The DNA here is from genome assembly GCF_007474595.2 of Lynx canadensis. Lineage (NCBI taxonomy): Eukaryota > Metazoa > Chordata > Mammalia > Carnivora > Felidae > Lynx > Lynx canadensis. The sequence continues at coordinate 59,575,326 of NC_044311.2, read as the reverse complement.
TTTAATTCCTCAGTTTCTCATAATGTGGTTTCAACATTTTTACTGATGCTGCCCCCCAGATCACTCCTGTCTTTGTATTCACTTGAATATCATCTCAGAGAAGCCTTCCTAGTTGTCTCTATCAAAAAAAATGTTCTCACTACTCTAAATATATGTTATTTTTTCTTATAGTAATTATTGCTGTGTGACATTATAGTATATATATTTTCCCTCCCTCCCTCTCACACTGAAAAGAAATGGTTTAACTCTGAGATTAGTTTTATAATAGTGCTTAAGTTAAAAAAAATCATATATTGTATGACTCTAATTTAAGAATATCTTACAGTGAAGTGTGTGGAGAGGTGTGGGATGTAATCAATTCAATTTGTTGAATTTCTGTGTTTACTTGTGCAAAAATTTGACATGATTATAGCCATTTTAAAATGCAGCCTATATGGTCACAGCAGAAAGACTGTCTTACCTGACTTGTTTGACTCAGGTCAAAACCTTTGGACTTAGCAAAACAGCAATTGTTTTGAGCAATTGCTTGAGAAATCAATGGGAAACCAGATATCCTGATAATAAGATTGATGGTTGTGGACTTTCTGAAGACAGAATCAGTAGTTAATGAATGAAAAATCGTTGTTGTTAACATCCATAGAAAAATTTGTTATTTCCTTCAACTCATGTAGTTGCTCCCTTCTTTTGCCCCATAAAATACCTACGGTTTCACCCTACAGGCAAGACACTATTTTGGTATATGCCTGGATTTGTTCTCCTTGGATTATAATTTTTGATTCCAAATAAACACTCCATTGTCTCTCATTACACTTCTTACTTTCAGGTTGACACTTGTATAGAAGGAAATAATAGCACACAGTTGCATCTACTATACTTAATTTGCTTGGATAATAGTTACAGATAAACAGATATACTAAATATAATTACTTATACTTTTTCATATAGTTCATATTTCAGTATACCAACACTGATGTGTTTTATTAACACTTGTATGAACATTAACATCTTTCTAAAGTCAGTGCATTTTCAACAAGTTTTATATAGTAATTTCTAAGGTAGGTATAGTTAACATCTAATAAATGTTCTGCTGATACATGAATTAAAACATTAATTACATCCAATATAACAAACACAGATCAAATATGATTGATTTTACTACCTGCTTAAATAAAGCATGAGAAAGGAAATTTTTTAAGAGCTTCCACTTTTTCATGGAACTAGTTCAGGTAGAAATGGATAGATTATGTATACTAAAAAGGGTTGATAGACTATTCATTCTATAAATATGTGCCAGGCAGTATATTTCATCCGGTGATGTTGTGTTGAAAAGGAAAGGTCATTTCCTTATGTACCCATTAGCTTACCAGGGAAGGAAAGTCCCTGTACAAATAATGTCATGATGGTTGATCATTTCTTATAAAAAGTACAAGGTAAAACTAAGATCGTAAAAAACATTAATCTAAAGCCAAGTAGTACTCAAAAAATGATTACAAAGTAGTCAAAAGCAAGTGTAGATAACACTCCAACAGAATAAAAGAGTATACATGTAAAGGGAAAATGTATAAAGTACATGAAGACTAAAAAGAAGTCCAATATGATTAGTGAATGAGGCTGAGTCTATCCAAATGAAAAAATATATAAATTTGTATCATGAAATGTCTTTCAGGATATATTAATTATTTTGGAATTTTTTATTCAGGTGAAAATAGAAAGCATTGAAAGGTTTTGTTCAGAGTAGTGACATGGCAAGATAGATTTCTTCACATTTATGTAAAATTTAAAAATCATTAATTTTCTTCAAAGTAAATTATGGACAAGTATGATAAATTTAATTTATTGGTCCTGATTCTTTACTTCTCTAAATAAGAATTACATGTACCCACACTTGCCAAAATCTCATAGTGAAGTGTATTTTCCAGTCTCTTGACTTGGACCTGGATCATTTATCTTGTTTGGGATGATGGAATGTTAGTGGGCATTATATTTGTAGAGGTTTTCTCTGTGCTTGTATGATTGGCATTGCTCTCTTGAGCCTCTGCCATCTCAATAAGAAGGACACCATGGGTAGCAACTGGCTGCAATTTGCCCTCAAGAATAAAACGTGTATCCCAGAGCCCAGGGTAAAGTGGCACTAGCTGAACTACAGCTATGTTAGCAAGAAATAAGTGCTTATTGTGTTTATGTCACTGATTTTGCAGGTATTTGTATACAGTATTATTGAAGTAATGAAGTGATATAACATGGTGAAAAAAAAAGTTCTACTTGGATGAACTTAGAGTTAAAATAGAGATCCCGCCCCCCACAGTCCCAGATTCACTCTTCTGTTCCCAATGAGGCTCCTAGTATAGCTCCAAGTAACGTGTTTATGACTCTTTCATTATTTTGTCAACTCTAGATATTATTATTAATTCAGCAGTAAGATAGATATAAGTTTATCTTGCATAACTTATACTCTCTCCATATTTTTGATAGTTATATTGTCTTGTTATTTTTAACTTTTTTGACACTTTATAATATATTGCAATTTCCATATTTTATTAGCTTCAGACACTATCTCTTACTCCCTTATCTATGATATATGGTTATTAGCATTTTAGATTTCCCTTCCCACTTTTACTTCATGGTTTTAGTTAACTATATTATTGTTTTCAGATTGATAATATTAACTATATATGCATTCAGTTCTGACGACTGTTCCTACCATAAAGGTAGGGATGTCTGGGAATGAATGTTCAATTCACTTGGCCTCCATCTAGGTATTCATGAATATGCTGAGTTTAGTTTGTATTAATTATCTGACATTTAAGCAGACAGGTTGAGAATCTGCAAAACAGTCAGGATGGGCCAGGCAGATAGAAAAGGAAAACCTGAAAATGGCAAACCAGGGGTTTTCAAGTATTTGAATGGTAATATTGTAATGTGAGGTCCCTTAATAGGTTTCAAGAACCAAGGTACTTTGTACCTTCAACTGAGAGTATGCACATTGTCTGGCTTTGTGTAATTGCTTCTGTACATATAGATGTTCATATCCTTTTGACTCTCATATTTTAATAAAAATACTTTCATAGACATCAATAACTTTGTTCTTTAAGTTCCTGTCATTGCTCTGTAACTGAATGCTTGCACAGTAATCATAATTAAATACATAATGATGTTTTCCTGTACATTCTTTATAAAAATCAAAATAATTATATGATTTTTATGATGTAAATACTGCACCCAAACCCAAGGCCATTATTCTGATTCAAAGCAAAAGAGAATGTGCAATGTTATCTGGATTAGCCTCTTTTATGTTCTGCCAATTGTGCAAAATCATGGCACATTCTATTTTTTTTTTTCCTATTTGGCCATGATGCTTTTGTACATCTTTTAGTCTTATTTCTAAGTCATTTTATTTTTAAATTATATTGTTACTCATTTTTATTGCTGTTCGCAAAAGATTGTCTTGGTCATAGCCTCAAGTTTATCAACATCATTAGTCTTATTCTCTGAATCAAAAGATCCATATTCTCACTGGAGTGTTCCTCCTTTTGGATACCTCTTGCTTTCTACTCCAATCTGGATCAGATATTAAAAAAGACTTCTTTCAGAATTCTACTTAATCGTGCCATTGCATTTTCCTACACTATAATACTGCATTAGATCTACTGTTTTCTAGATCTCATATTTCCCTTTTTCTTGATTGCATCTTCCATTTGATCCTTTCTTTATGAATTTCCAACTATTTGTATAGATAATCATAACTTTGAGAGATAATTTATATTTTAGAATTCTAGACAGAAAATAATTTCTATATGAGAAGGCCCATGTCAGTCTGAATCTTATTGTTTTATAGTAAATCCTTTTTTTTCTTTGTTAACTTCATTTTTTTATCTTTTAAAAACTTTTAGAATTGTCTTCTTTATCCTTCAACTTTTGCAATTCCAGCATAGTTTTATTTTTGTTAATTCACCCTACTCAATGAATTGTTTTAATTTTAAAATTTGTTTCTTTCTTAAAAAAAATGTTTATTTATCTTTTGAGAGAGATAGCATGCAGGCAGGGGAGGGACAGAGAAAGAGGGAGAGAGAATCCCAAGCAGTGCAGAGCTTATTAAATTCGGGGCTCGATCTTATCAACTGTGAGATCATTTAATGAGCGGAAGTCAAGAGTCTGGCACTTAACCAGGCCACCTAACGGCCTCCCAAAATTTTTTTCCTTCTTTAGGTCAAAAGGACTTGTTTTTAACCATTTCATTAATAACCTCCCTTTCTCAAATTAATTGTTTCATTTTTCTTTGTTGAACTAATGGGAAATTTCTCTGTAACACTTATTTTTCTCTTAAGTTTACCATTTCTTTCCTCGTTTGCTATATTCTAGACTCGTGAAATCATTCTTCTAACCATTCTACCCAGTGTTTTATACTAAATACAAAATTACTGGGGCACCTGGATGGCTCAGTCAGTTGAGTGTTCAACCCTTGATTTCAGCTTAGGTCATGACCCCAGGGCCATGGGATTAGTTGAGCCCCATGCTGGGCTCTGCACTGAGCATGGGGCCTGCTTAAGATTCTCTCTCTCGTTCTCTCTGCCACTCCCCTACTCATGCTCGTTCTCTCTGTCTGTCTAAATACACACACACACACACACACACATATATATTATAATTTTTAAATACATAAATATTACTAATGTCAGATAGATCTGTCAGATAATTTTAAAAAATTATGTTGGGATACTATTTCCTTTTGAAAAATTCTCAATTATTTCCCTGTTCATGTTGGTGTTTTCTTTTTAATGGATATTCCATGTATCTGTTCATGCTTATTTCATCATTTATTCTTGAAATGGAAAGAATAAGCTGGTTGGGATACTGGAAAGCAGGAGTTCCCTTTGCTATTATATTTCCCAATGGTTTTTGAATTGGTAAATAGCTAGAAGTTTAATACCCATTTATAGTATTTTCCCCAGTAGGTTTTTCTTTATGACCTATGGGAATGTGGCCAAGGAACAAACTGTACTCTCTAGAATGTAAAAACAGGGAGAACTTTACTCTGTAATACTCACACTAAAGTCCTTGCATCCCTGAAGTAGTTTGTTCGGTTTCCTCAGAGACTTGCCTAGAGATGAAGGAAGGTGGTAGTGCTGAGGGAGGAATGGGGTAAAATAAAGATAAGGTTGATTCTGTACAGATCTTCAATTAATCACCCAATCTGCTGCCTTACTTTCAACTGTCTTTGTATCTCCTGACCCCATGCTTCTCCAGGATTTTGAACAGACAGACTCCCAACTTTTGCCCTAACAAGTCCATCTTCTTTTTAGTTGTATGCCTTCAATAAACATTGTTGATTGTTTGGACCATACTCTTCTTGAGTGTCACTTGCTTGATTTTTCTATTTGAACTATTAACAAATCACTTCTCTTTGGAATTCCAATACACAGATCAGTTTTTCCAGACTCCATTCTATTTACTTTTGCAATAGATATGGTAGGAAATGGTTATAAAATGGTATGATTACCCATTCTAGTTTGAAGTCAGTAGGAGTGGAGAAAAATGGGCAGATTCAAAAGGTATTAAAGAATAAAATAAGAAAAACAATGTAAACGTAAACACATAGGATTGTTTTTCTAGGTAATAAAATTAAATGAATGGAACTATCATTTAACAACCTACAGAACATGATGAGTAGATTTGAGAGAGGTATCATAAATCATTTTTGATCTTTTGTAGTTTGAATCCCTTGCAAGATATACATGAGGATGCAAATATAGATAGTTTTACTTGTATGATGAGAATTTAGGACCTATGTATAGTGATTATAGTAAAATAAGGAATGTGTCATCTAGGAATAAAATATAGAAGGAGAAGAAAAGGTGGCTCAAGACAGGGATGGTATTGATAAAGTTCATCATCCATCATGTAATAGCCAACACAGAACCTTAGAACTCGGTAAAGGAGAATATTGGAGTATCAAAAGAAGAGGAAAAATAAAGCAACATGTGTTTAGGGAGTTGCAGAAAGAACCCTAAGAAGCCTAAGACTCTTAAGATCCATGTCCTGGCCAACAAAGAAAAGCATAGGCGATTTACTTAATCTGTGAACATTGTTGGTCCCTACTATATTCTAGGCTTTAAATTCTAGACCCTGATAATACAGTGGAAAGAGAATAGTCCATGGTCTCAAAAACTTTAAAATGTGGCATGAAAAATGGCCATTGTGCAATTAAATGAAAGTGTGATACATACCAAAATGGACAAAAATAGTATGCTATTTATACAATGTATAAATGAGCATCGTTTGGGGTTCATATAAGCTATTTAAGAAAAAGTAATGCTTACGTTGTGACTAAAAGGTGAATGATACATATTAGTCTAACAAAATTGGAATTTTAACAATACAATAGTGTAGAGAAGTGGAAGATAAAAAGGAAAGTGGATGTGACCCCACAGAGAAAATCAGTTTTAGTGTGTCTACAGTTTATTAAATAAAGAAATGAAAAATGCATATTTCAAATGTCCTAGCAATCTGCATGCATAGGTGAACCTGTTTTTAATATGCTAAGGAGAAGGACAGAGCTGGAGAGGTATCGGACCAGTTTCTATAAAACTTATTGATTTGGGAACACATGCACTTATGCACTGCATGAAGAGAATCAGATGGATCACAGTCTGAAGCTTTTCAGTAGTTTAAAATTATTCATGGATCACAATTTTGAAGATTTGATCATTAGATTTAAACTCTTACACTTTGGCACAGTATACAAATTTAAAACCCTGACAGTAAATAAAGGAGTGATTTGTTTTTCAACTTTCCACTCCAATTTTAATGATAATTTTATTATTCTTGCAGAAACACAGAGAATATTCAAATAACTCTGAAAAAGTCTCATTTTCTGTAAATTGAGGAATATGTATCATCTTAGATAGGTCATGTTCTTAATAACAGCTCTTTAAATTAAGTATCTAACCTATACAATTTCTTAAGTGATCTCCATAGTTTTCTTGACCTTTTAGTAGACAAAATTTGGGGGGAAAAGATCATCTTAGTAAGTTCTTAAAAGTCAAAAGGAAGTCTAAAGGCTATTTTTTAAGAATTGGAAAAGGCCAAAACACTTAAAATCTTGCAACATTGTGCTTTTTTTTTCACACTACAGAAATTATGTTCAAATGGCAGTTCAGAATGAAGTCATTTTAAATTTGTCACTATGTGGCAAGTTGCTTTCTTAAATTCTTTTTTTTTTTTTTTTTATTTTTCAACGTTTATTTATTTTTGGGACAGAGAGAGACAGAGCATGAACGGGGGAGGGGCAGAGAGAGAGGGAGACACAGAATCGGAAACAGGCTCCAGGCTCTGAACCATCAGCCCAGAGCCTGACGCGGGGCTCGAACTCACGGACCGCGAGATCGTGACCTGGCTGAAGTCGGACGCCCAACCGACTGCGCCACCCAGGCGCCCCTCAAATTCTTAAATGACTGCTGCTCTGTTAGTATGCTAGAGATTTGAAAGAAATAATTTATTTCTGAGTCACCTAGCATATAGCCGACCACAAAGGGGTTAAATATTTTATATATATATATAAAATACACATTATAAACTATGTCACATGTAATCACTTATATAAATGTATGCAATATATACACACATATATGTATATGTGCACACATATATGTATACATTCTCATACACACATACACACACATTCAGAATACTAGCAAATAGCTTCAGATATTTTTGCTATGGCAATTTGAATACCTAATTTACAATTTTAAGAAAAGTTTTAAAAACTTAAGAGAAATTTCATATTTTATATTACAAGAATAGCATTATAAACAAAAATGAATTTTAACGAGAAGCCAAAAGGCTTTCTTTTGATACTTCTATAGGTCTTTTAAAGTTAAAAAAACTCGATTAGATTAGAACTTCAAGTCGCTTTCACCAAAGACTAGGATTTAATGGAGATACCATAGGGACTGCTTTAAAGGAGTGAAGGAAAAAAATAATAAATAAAAGAAAGATCAGGAGTTCTGAACATTTGTTTCTACTTTATCCAAAATAAATAAGCTTCTTTTTATTAACATAATATACTGAGGTCCTGAGTTTCTTTTTTATCAAAAAGAAGCAGCAGCAAACAAACTCATGGAGAAAAAAGGAAAAAAGAAAACAAAATGACATATCTATTCCAAACGTAGTCTAACATCACCACAAAATAAAAGCAAAAGCAAAAATTCCAAAGGGTGGGACTTGAGCACCCAGAATCTTCTTGGTTATTTCACCTCTACACCTATCGCTCTATGCATTTTGATTTCCTTTTTAAGGGCAGAAAAGATGAGATGGAGGCAGGAAAGGTACATACATATGAGTACTTTTCTCTTATTAATCTTTTTAATCTGAGTGATAGAATAACCACCCGGTCAAATACCTTTGAGTTGTCCTACCTTGGTGAGGTAAATGGCCATTGATCTGATGGAAGAACAATAACTTCAATGAGGGACTCTTTCACACCTCAACCAACTGATATCTAAGACCATTTAAAACTCTGAAGTTCTGAAGGATGGGTTATCTAGATTTAGTTCAAACATTTACAAAGTTTTAAATGTAAGGGATTTAAAATGTGCAAAAGCAATAGGCATATTTACAATGAGATTAATTCAAACTGGAATTTGCTTGAGAGAATTGTAAATTAAATATTAGGACAACATAGAAGTGAGTTTTCTTCTATCTAGGAAAAGGAAGACTAGAGAGAACATCATGGAGCAATCTTTTTTAAAGGCCAGTAAGTGTCCTTGACTTTTGCCCTGAAGAGACATTATCTTTATTATGATGCACCATAAACAAACATGCACTTTGATCTGGAAGGACATACTGGGTCTATATTCCAAGGCTGTTTGTTATACAAACATCCTTGAAAAGATAGTCTGGAACCAAGTTAGTCAGTATCTGTTCACAAGATGGGCAGAAATGTGAGGGACTGACGAGAGAGAATCGAGAATCATCTCCCAACAGAGGCATTGAAGCTATTGTAATAAGCCAGAGGAGAGATGCCTGGAATGAGGAAGCAACCATGGGAATTAAAGAAGAGGTGTAAAGCCCAAAACACCATATAAGTGGGTTAAAAGAACTGAATAGAGATAGTTTGGAAAAGGAAAAAGATGAATGTCTAAGGATTGGGATATGGAGAATGGATACATATACTTAATAGCAAAAATAATTACACTTGGGTAGATGCCATATATATATATATATATATATATATATATATATGGTTTTTTTATTTTATTCAGGTAGAGTACATGCAACCTTTGTTATTTTAACCAATGTATTTTATTTTTACTTTTTTAAGCAATCTCTATATACAACATGGGGCTTGAACTCATGACCCCGAGATGAAGAGTCACATGCTCTACCAACTGAGCCAGCAAGGTGCTCCAAATGGAGATGCTATCTTGATAATTAGTTGACAAATAAAAAATGGCCCAGAAATTCACAGATAAATGATTCACCAAAATATTGTGTTTATAATCATTATTGGTTAAAATATTAAAGTTTTCTCTTAGAAACCGGATGCAGAAAATACTGTAACTGTGTACAGAATATTATCTCTGTTATTGCATCTTATATGTAGTAATTCATTTGCTTGACAATCAGTACCTTTGATGCTAAGTATATTTCAGTTGTTAGAAAAAAAGATGTTTAAAAAAATTTTTTAATGTTTATTAATTTTTGAGAGAGAGACCGAGTACAAGTGGTGGTGGGGGGAGGGAGTGCGGTGCAGAGAGAGAAAGAGATACAGAATCTGAAGCAGCAGGCTCCATGCTCCAAGCTGTCAGCACAGAGCCCCATGTGGGGCTCAAACTCATGAACTGCGAGATCATGACCTGAGGTGAAGTAGGATGCTTAACCCACTTAGCCACCCAGGCACCCCCCAAAAAAGATATTTTCAGAGCTAAATGATAGTCAAGTGCATTTAAATAATAAATAACATGTAATTTAGTATACATTCTAAGATATCTGGAAATAATGATGAAAACTAATCTCAATTATAAATATATTTCACTATGAGAAACTTACAATTTTTATTTACTTGTTATATATAGTGATAGATACATGATTTATTTTAGCTGCTGCAGTTGACAATTTAGTTATCAACAAGCGAATGAAATCCATTATTTTGTATATTAGTAATCTGAACGGTAAAAGCATGCTGAAGTTAACATAAAACTTTATTTGTACTTACAGAAACCCCAAACTGGTTGTCAAAGAAAAAAGGTCAATACTAAGAGTGAAAATTTGGAGTGTGGTTTTGGACTGATAATTAAAATCAGTTTGAAAATATGCAATAGCAAATAAAACTTACCTATACTTTTTAAAGAATATTTACATGGCAAGTGCTTTATAGAGTAAGTCCCAGAACAAGCAGTGCTACAATAATTTTCACCTTTCCATGAAAGGTGGAATAGTTGTAGCTCTACCTTATAACTCAAAGTGATATTGAAATATTTTACTTTAAATCATCAATTGTTCCTCAGTTTTTTTCTTAATTTTGTGATGTGTTACATTTTATTTTTCCCAATTCATAATCAATAGCATTATTCCAAAATTCAGGCAAAATAACTGACATGAATATACTGTAATGGAGCTTTATCACACAAAATTCACTGAATAGGATCAAATGAACTTTCATCACCTTTAAGATGAAAGAAGCTGCCCGGTGGTACAGAGAGCTGTGCTCTATAAAATCAAGATTTCTGATGTCATGTCCAGTTTTATTATTTTTTGGTTTTGTATCTTTATCCCCTTTCCTACAGTCTGTTAGAAAATTTCACTTAGAGGGGTAGAGAGAACATTAGGGCAGGAAAAGAGTTAAAAGAAGGAAGAACAAGAGTCAAGAAAGAAAACAAACCACTCTGTGCTGGTTTGCAAAAAGCTGCAGGCAACCCTAGAGCTGCCAGAGAGAGAATGAATGGGTAGGCTATGCCCTTCCCTCCTACCTTAGGACATGAAAATTCAAAATCCCAATCTTAAATAAACCTCAGAATTAAAAAAACAAAAACAAAAACAAAAAAACAGTGAAAGTTGGGGTGCCTGGGTGGTTCAGTCGGTTAAGCATCTGACTTCCTGCTCAGGTCATGATCTTGTGGTCCATGAATTCCAGCCCCATGTTGGGCTCGGTGCTGACAGCGCAGAGCCTGGAGCCTGCTTGGGGAATCTGTGATTGATTCCCTCTCTCTCTGCCCCTCTGCTCTTGCTCTGTCTGTCTCTCAAAAAATAAATAACTGTCAAAAACAATTTTTTTACAGTTATGATGAAACAAAGCTTCAGATGAAAAAACCTTAATGAGTATGATTGCCTAAGGATTACCACAACTATTTGCATTTTAGACCAATTCTCTGAATCAAATGATCAGAAAAGACATTTAAAACAAAGAAACAAAGGTCTGAATGAGTCCATTGATAGTGTGTGACCAAAAAGGCCTTAAGTCATTAAAAAGGAATGAAAAAAAAAAAATCTTTTTTAAGGGACAAGGATAATCCTAGTGGATAATTTACTTAAAGCAAGTTTGCAAAAATACTTTTCTCTGTTACGTTTCACTGTGCAGACACAGCCTCTGAGAAAGCTGAGCTTCTTTACTTCTTAAACTTTGTGGCTAGGGGCACCTGGGTGGCTCAGTTGGTTGAGCATCTGACTTTGGCTCAGGTCATGATCTCACAGTTGGTGAGTCTGAGCCCTGAGTTGAGCTCTGTGTTGATAGCTCAGAGCCTGGAACCTGCTTCAGATTCTGTGTCTCCCTCTCTCTCTGCCCTTCCCCCACTTGTACTTTGTCTCTCAAAAATAAATAAAAATATTAAAAAAAAAATTCATGGCCAGAAGAGTTAGAAGAGGCATTGTTCCTGTACCTCCGTCCTTAAAGATATCTACTTATCACTCGTATCCTCCAAAGGCAAACTGTTTCTAAAAAATCTTCAGGATGCCCAACACGGCCTGTGCACTACTCCCCACTCCACAGTTAAACAAGAAGTATAAAGAGAAAAGTGTCTGTTGGGTTATTTATTTTGTTCCTTAGGAGTTAGTGCTATTCTTTTTTAAGCAAACTGGTGAATATTATTAAGAAATAAGTAGTTTCGGAGAGAGCTGGACGTCCGGCTTGAGAGCGGGCACTTTCTTTTCGCGCGCAACCAAAGAACGGTGAGCGCAAAGCTGGAAGGCCAAAGCGGGCGGGAAGCGCAGCCGTAGGAGCACGCAATTGCGTTGATTTAAAAATGGGTGATGTTGAGAAGGGCAAGAAGATTTTTGTTCAGAAGTGTGCCCAGTGCCATACTGTGGAAAAGGGAGGCAAGCACAAGACTGGGCCAAATCTCCACGGTTTATTTGGGCGAAAGACAGGCCAAGCCCCTGGGTTTTCTTACACGGATGCCAACAAGAACAAAGGCATCACCTGGGGAGAGGAGACACTGATGGAGTATTTGGAGAATCCCAAGAAGTACATCCCTGGAACAAAAATGATCTTCGCTGGCATTAAGAAGCCAGGGGAAAGAGCAGACTTGATAGCTTATCTCAAAAAAGCTACTATGGAGTAATAGTTGGCTGTTGCCTTATTTATTACAAAACAAAAATGTCTCATGACTTTTTTTATGTGTACCATATTTAAATTGATCACATACACCAGAATTCAGATCATGAATGGCTGATAGAATATTTCTTTTGGACAGTCCTGATTTAAATAAGATTGGCTTGTGGTTAAATGAATATGATTCACTTTTTGACCTTTGATAGTAATTCTGGTTCAGCAAGTGCTGTCACTCTTTTCCCCTTTGAATATGATTGGAATTGATTAGATTGTTGAGCTTTTCACAGAGATGGTAAATGCCATCTCTAAACTTACAGGAGATTGGTTTTATATTTAGATTTATATAACTGGTTATATTAATATATTTAAATACTGAGGAAATCCCTTCACTGTATCAGAACAGCAAGACTCAGCTGTGTTTCAAAAGTTGTGTTAGCCTGTTAAAGGCAAGGGCTGAAGATAAGCTGGCAATGTCCACTTTATCTTTTTAGTCTTAACTATGCCAATTTAATTAAAATTCCCTGCATTTAAAAAAAAAAAAAAAGAAATAAGTAGTTTTCATTCCTAAAATTGAAATTCCCAAAGCCCCTTTCCTTCTGATCACATACTGAAAGTAATTAAAGATTAAAGTTTAAAAATAAACTTTAAAAATATTTTCCAAAAAAAGGCAATTCTTTTATAGCTATTTCTTCTGACCTTAGACTATACTAATAATCAGAACTGAGTAATGTAACTGCCAATAATACATGCATAAAGAAGAATTTTCAACCGATGAACCGAAAGAGAAAAAAAAATGTAACTATAGCCAATTTTTGTGACACTTCCTTGGAACACCATCCTTACATTGGTCAAACAAATATATTAAGTATTAAATGACAAATTTACTGTATTAAAAATTAAAAGGAGGAAGTATGCATATAAATCTTATAAAGGGAATATATTTTTGACAATGGTTGGTAAAACTAGTATTTCTGAAGTAAGAAGTGTTTCTTGAAGTTTAATAATAACTTTCAAAGCACAGCACTAAGTTCCTGGAAGGTAAGTAGAATCACTTGAAAATTTTTGTTTAAAGGACATTTTTGTTTTCTTTTGTAAGGAGATACATCCACATTGTCAGTGTCAACACTGAGGAAGAAATGGAGCAGCCAACTGTTCAACTGATCAGAGTATTCAATCCACTAATCAAAGAGAGTGATACATTTAGGGGAGAGGATCTTCCTATTATAAATACCCTATATGCATTTTTGAAGGTGCTTAAATAATTTTTTTGAAGGATATATATATGAACATAAATTTTAGCCTATATGACTTGATGTGTGCCATATAAGTGCACACTGGAGATAACATATTCCCTATTATTTTCATATTTCTTTTCACCTTAATAAAAAATATTTTCAGATGAAAAATAGAAAAGCAGATTCAGATGAAAAAGTGTTCTATTGAAAAAAGAAATACATTAAAAACAATTCAATAATTTGCATAATTTATTTAATTTTTGTTTTTATACTTAACAAGTTTAAAATGCATTTTTGTCTCCCTTAAGAATGAAGCTACTTAATATATTCACCTTTAGTGTATGATTATTGTCAATCCAGTTGGTAAATTACTCATATCTATCCTCCATCTGTAATTCTGGCTTTCAACTGATCCAGCAGGTGATTATAAAGAGGTAACTGTCAAAAATGTAAATTAGAAAATAATTACTGTTTCCAGGATATTTAAATTAGTCAACTATAGGATTAAGTGTTCTACTTTTTTGCTAGTTTTTGTTAGTTTGTTTTATAATACAGTTCTGGGATAGATCATTTATGTCCTGCAGTACCACTAAATTGGCCAAAGACCAATAACATCAAAATAAATTTAGAAATAACAAAATTAGCCATTGATAATTTCTGTGTTATTACATTATTGACATATGATTTAAAACTATTTCCTAGAGAGGTAAGGGGAAAATGGACTTTATAAGTTTAAGGTTAAGCTTCAGGGACGATGTCAAATTTAACTATATATCTTGCTTGGGATTAGTAATGAAGATGATTTGGAAATTGTCTAAAACAGAAAGCATGGTAGGAGTGTAAGAGCAGATACAGTCTATGTAATATCCTAGAATATTGGAGCATATAGAGAAAGATGATTGTTATAGTTTAGGCTTCTATAACAAAAATACCATAGACTAGTTGATTTAAACAACAAGAAAAACCCACACTTATTTATCACAATTCTTGATGCAATTCTAAGGAATTCTAAGATTAAAGTGTTCACAGAATCAGTTTCTGGTAAGAGTCCTCTTCTTGATTTGCAAATGGCTACATGCTTGCTATACTCTCTCATGATGGTGATACTCTCTCCTGTACTCTCTCATGAGGGGGAAAGGGAACAAAGAGACAAAAAGCTATCTCCTGTCTCTCTTTTCATAAGGTATTAATCCCATCGTGAAGATCCCACCCTCATCACCTAATCTGATTACCTCTCAAAGGCACTATCTCCAAGTACCATCACACTTTTGGGGTGAAGGCCTAAACATATACTTGGAGGGAGGGGCACATTCAGTCCATAGCAATGACCAATAAATTCCAAATGATGAAGGAACAAGGTGATTCAAGAATTTTTTACAAGCACTGATGGATAATATTCGATTTTTATTAGTTCCTTTTACTTCAGTATATATTCTGACTGCTAACACAATGTTATAGTAAGTCCTGTTCCCTATGAATACCTCATAAGTCCCCCACTGCCATGATCACCCAGTTGTAATGAAAAAAAGATGACATCTGAGTTTGTGCAGAGTAATGAAAAAATACCAGGGTGAGATAAACTCCATATCATAATAACATTCCATTAGAGCCAAGGATTGAAATCTTGGATGTTCAAGTAAAAATAATCATGAGTTTTCCTGAAAATTCCAGAAATTGTGGAGTGACTTTAAACTTCCTACAAGTAATTGGATAAAAAACTTAAATTAAATTTAGCTAAATCTCAGACTATCAGGCTAATATTTGGCTCACAGTATTTAGTTTATATTGATGTCTCCTTGTCGTTAAATTTTATAATATAAACTATTTTATAGTAACTTATAAACTGACTTATAGTAACCAACTTTTTAAAATCATTTTTAATACTTTTAAGATATAAAAAATTCTATTACGTATTGAGGACAACACTATGCTTTGGGCACTTTTTTTTGCTATTTTTTTTTTTTTTTTAACAATTAGTCCAACATAGTAAAGAGCTTTTAGTCCTTAACATAAATTCTTAGTTACTTAAATCTATTTAGGTACACTTAATTTTTTTTTTTTTTTATTATTTACTTATTTTTGAGAGAGGGACAGAAAGAGCAAGCAAGGGAGGGGCAGACAGAGAGGGAGGCACAGAATCCGAAGCAGGCTCCAGTCTCTGGGCTGACAGCTTAGAGCCCAAACTCAGGGCTCAAACTCACAACCCAGAGGTCATGATCTGAGCTGAAGTCACTTAACCAAATGAGCCACCCAGGCGCCCCTATTTAGGAACATTTTCGATGGGGGATTTGAGGCAAGCTATAATGTGGTAGAGATAAGAAATATTTATGAGCATTTGGGTGCAAAAATCTAAATTTTGTAGGCAGATAGGGAGATGGTACTTGTAGAAATCTGGAAAGCTACCTAGATATATCCTCAGAGACATATTACCTCCTTGAATTCATTATAGTCTCAATTTTGATCCCAGACTTGTAGTTTTATAAATTCTTATTGGAGTCTCAGAGAGTCTTTGAGAATGTAGATTCATATTAGCAAAGCCCACAAGCGACTGACAGACCTATACCATATAGTATACTGCATATTTTTAATTTTTTTTAATGTTTATTTTATTTTTGAGAGAGAGAGAGATAGCGTGAGCGGGGAAGGGGTGGATAGAGAGTGAGACAAAGAATGTGAAGCAGGCTCCAGGCTGGAAGCTGTCAGCACAGAGCCCTAGGCGGGGCTTGAACCCACAAACCTTGACACCATGACCTAAGCCAAAGTCAGAGGTTTATCTGACTGAGCCACCCAGGAGCCCTGGGTGTATATACAGTATATATACTATATATATACTGTATATTTTTAAGTTAAATTATGAATACAGGACCTAAGAAATTAGTTCTTTGACTATGCTTGAGTATAATGTTTTCTGAATAAGTTACTTTATGTGAAAGGAAATTGTCAAAAAGTTTCTTAATGAGAAAGAACTTAGAATAAAAATATTAATTACTTGATTTAATTGTATATGACAATAAGATGTATCCATCTGTAAAATACAGTTAATCATCAGATCTATCTGATAGATTCTCTATTCCTCAAAAATGATTAGAAGATATTTTTGCACTAAGACTCCTTTTGATGCTTTGTGCTTGGAACAGAATAGTACTGTCAAATATACAGATGGGAGAAGTAAAAAACAAAACAAAATGGGGTGGGGGCAGGCAGGGGTTTGTACACAGCAGTCTCTTCCAGGGTTACAGAGTGGACCTATATCCATGGGCATAGATGAAACAAAGAACTATACTGTCAACACTTAGATCAGCAGTGAAAAGGCATGAATTAGACCTCCCAGATCTACCTTAATTCTCAATGTAGCATGGAAGTAATGCATATGTTTCCCCAGGCTCCATAAAATTAAAGACAATGAAGCTGAGCTCCAGCACCATGCAGGAGAGTCTCTATGGCAAAGAAAAGGAAACAGACTGCAGCGGCTTTATGGGGGCTGAGCTGCCCCATAGATCAAGTAGAGAATATGGCTGAAAGGCAATGTGTCTACAGCACTGTGAGGCAATATCAAAGCAGCACAGACATATTACAGAAGGACAGACACTGAGCCCTAAATAAGCCAAATAAACAAAACATGGGTTCAACACTTGAGATTTCAGTGGCAGATGCCAACAAACTATATAAAAACCTGAGCAAGGCACTAATGTGGAAGTCAGAAGGCAAAGAAGAAAACAATTGATCCTCTGTGGATTCCAGGTATCCCCACTCCTTCCACTGCAATTTCATGCATGTGCTGAGTCTGCCAAATGTCTTTTTAGGGAACAAGAGAATATTCCAGAAGAATGGATTTTTATCTGAGTACCTAAAATAGACTATTTAAATGAGTAAAGATTGACACACTACAGTATTTTATCTAATATAAGAAACCATAATTTGCAAGATGCAATCTAATTTTAGAGATGTTAATTTATAAAAAAAAAAGACTTTTAAGATTGAAGAAAAGACTATTAATAAATGTGCTTAAAATTGTCTGTCACCCTTTACCCTATCCTGCAGGCTATTATTCTTAGCTCTCTTGACTGGAATAAATCAAATTTAAATGAGACCTCTCAATGCTTAGAATAACGATCCATAAGCTTACCTGTCTGTTCGACCAGGAATTATTTCAGCAGTCTAAACAATTAACCTGAATTAAGTATTTTCATAGTTGTTTTCTTATTCTAGTTTTATTTTCTGAAATTCCCTGCTTCCCCTACCTCATATGTATCACAAGTCAAAGACTACAGTGAAATTCTATTATGCAGTTTGTTCTAACTGCATGGAAAAGTGGCTCTTTCAACACTACTGAGGGTTTGGATATATCCATTAAGTGCACTTTAATTAACACCAGAGCATTTGCTAAGATAGTTATTTGGATTTATGATATAATTATCAATATGAGTCTAGAATTGAAATGTGTGTCAGGGAACATTTAGTAGCTTCTTTGTGAAGCTTTCCCTTTGAGATATATACTAATAATGGGAAGTTTTTCTGGGTTTATGTAGTTGGACTGCTAACTCAGATCATTTCCAATTAATCCCTATTTTCCACAGTTATCTTTCTGTTATCTAAGTTTTAAACTCATTGATGCATTCTCCTTTTATATTTGCGATACCCAGGAGTATACCTAATGCTTGGAGGGCATTCTAGATTGTTTGCTCATTATGGAGACCCTTTGTACTCTATTTTTCAAATATTTAGAAATTGAGTTCCTCCTTTTATAATATTCTTAGGTTTACTATACATTTAAACCTATGATTTTCATGTATGGTTTATATTGTCCACTAGGAAGACACTTTAAAGATTTGTAGAAGTGTTTTTGTTTGTCAGAATGGTTGTGAGCTCCTTTTATTCAATAACCGGGGAATAAAGATGATAAAAGTCTTGGTAGGTATCCAAACTGCTTACACAGATAAACACTATGCCACAGGACTTTCAAATGACCTATAAAACATTGTGTGGGTGACAAACCTATGTATAATTTGTCCTAGCATAAGACTTACTCTGTTTCATATGTGAACGGAAAATATTTTCACATAATTTCAAAGACGCTTATTAATGAAATTTCCATTTATTCATAGTATTTGTCAATTATTTCCCCAATGATGCTGCATTAGAACTCAGCCACAAATTCCATCGCACATAAATATTTCTATTAATTTCGGGGGTGCCTGAGTGTCTCAGTCGGTTAAGCACCCGACTTCAGTTCAGGTCATGATCTCACCGTTCCTGAGTTTGAGCCCCACATTGGGCTCTGTGTTGACCACTCAGAGCCTGGATCCTGCTTCGGATTCTGTGTCTCTTCCTCTCTGTTCCTCTCCTGCTTGTGCTCTCTCTCTTCTCTCTCAAAAATAAATAAAGACGAAAATATATATATTTCTATTAATTTCTTACTTTTGTGTTAACTATTGAATAGTCCAGGTTTTGGATGACTTAGGGTAGACTTGTCTACAATCAGAAAATTGCGGTCAGGGCTGCTCCAACATCTTTCCTCCTTGGGCCAGAGACAATCTGAAACATATTCTTTTTGTTCAAATACAGGAGCATAAAGTATATAGCTCAAATGAATGAGCACAATTCAAATCTGTGTTCATATGGCATCTGTTAACATTAGTTCACCAAAGCAAGTCATATGACCAAACCAAAAAATCAAAGAGTGAGGATATACACACACTCATCATGAGTTCAAAGCAAGACATGTGACTATGTACAGCATTAATGCTGTGGGAAAGTACATGTCTTCCATGGAAGTTTGGTGGGGGGACAGAGTAAATGTTTTCTGGAAAATAATCTAAAACAATAGGCATTATATTGATTTTTTTTTAATTTGAGTACAATATATAAATATAATAACATACAGTGTTATATTACTGTCAGGTATACAATATAATGATTCAACAATTCTGTACTTTACTCAGTGTTCATCATGGTTAAGTGTACTCTGAATCCCCGGCACATATTTCATCTATTTATTTCTTTTAATTAGATAGAGAATTAGATCATACTATCTATGACCTTAATTGAAGACTGTAGGGTGTTTAAAAAAAACTGTTGAGGTTCCTGGGTGGCTCAGTCAGTTGAGCATCCCACTCTTGATTTCAGCTCAAGTCATGTCCCTAGAGTCATGGGATTGAGCCTTGCCTTGGGCTTCATGCTTAGCGTGGATCTTACTTGAGATGTTCTCTCTCTCTCTCTCTCTCTCTCTCTCTCTCTCTCTCTCTCTCTCCCTCTGCCCCTCTCTCCTGCTCATACTATCTCTGTCAAAACATAAAAATAAAAATAAGAAATGTTCTCACATCAAGTGCACATACATATTCAAGGTAGATTATTCATATTCAGCATGACCCATATCATGGGTTATAAAACAAACCTTTAAATTTTGAAATAATTGAAATCATATAAACTAGATTCTCTCACCATTTAGTATTCAGAAAAATGACCCTCCAATATATCCACATCCTCATCTCCTAAACCTTTTAATATGTTATCCTACACATCAAAAGGGACTGCTGATGTGACTAAGTTAAGGATTTTGAGATGGGAAGATTATTTTGGATTACCTGGATAGGCCCAAAAATCATTATAAGATAAGCCAATCGAAGTCAGAGAAAGATGTGTCTACAGAGGTAGATGTCAGTGTGGTGCCACTGCTGCAGGATGGCCACAAGTTGTTGAATGTGAGCAGCCTCTAAAAGCTGGAAATAGCAAGGAAACAGAATCCTGGGAAACTTCAGAAGGAACATAGTTTTACCAAAATCATAATTTTAACTCAGTAAGACTGATTTTGGGCTTTTGAATTGCAGAACTATATAATAATAGCTTAGGGATGCCTGGGTGGCTCAGTCAGTTAAGCATCCCACTCAGGTCATGATCTCACAGTTCATGAGTTCAAGCCCCACATATGTCTCTGAGATGATGGTGTAGAGCCTGCTTGGGATTCTGTGTCTCCCTCTCTCTCTCTCTGTCCTTTCTGCATTCAATGTCTCTGTCTCTGTCTCTCTCTCTCTCTCTCTCTCTCTCAAAATATATAAATAAACTTTAAAAATATAACTTCTTATTGTTCTAAGCCACTAAATTTGTGCTATTTATCACAGTGACATAGGAAACTAATACACATCATTACCTGATTTTAAGACTTACCTTTAAGCTAGGAAAATAAGTAAGTGTGGTATTCACAAAGGCAAAGAGAAATCGACCAATGGAACAGAAGGTCCAAAAATAGACCCAGACAAATATGGCCATTTGACTTTTGAGAAGTGCAAAATACATTTAAAAAAGAATAATCTTCTGAACAAGTGGTATAGGAATAATTTGCTATTATCATATACAAAAAAGAGAAAAAGCAAAAAGAACCTTGACCTAACTGTGATATCTCATACAAAAATTAATTTAAAATGCATAATAAAATAAAATAAAATAAAATTAATAAAATAAAATGCATCCTGCATATAATTGTATAAGAAAACAAAAAAGTTACAAAATTCTTAGGAGACCAATGTAGGAGGAAATCTTCATGACATGGATTAGGGAAACAGTTCATATACATGACACCCAAAGCACAATGCATAAAAGAAAAATGTATCAATTAAACTTTAACAAAGTTACAAATTTTTGCCACATGAAAGAGAAGAAAAAACCAGGTTTCAGACTGAGGAAAATATTTGCAATTCACATCTAAAGAAGGATTTATATAAATAATATGTAAAGAACTGTTAAAATTCAGCATGAAGAAAACAGGCAACCCAATTAAACATGGGCAAAAATCTAAAAATACACTTTACCAAACAGGAATCAAAGATAAAAAATAAGTACACAAAAGTAGGTTCAGAGGCATTAGCTATTAGATAAATACAAATGAAAACCATAAGGACACCACTACATAAATATTAGAATGGCTAAATACAAACAAGCAAACAAAACCCAAAACACAACAACAAAATTATCATCCCAACTGCTGGTGAAGATGTAGAACAATTACAACTCTTATACATTGATGGTAAGAATGCAAACTTTATATTTACATGAAACGTTTACACAGATGTTCATATCTATACATAATACCCCAACCAGAAGGTATCCAAATGCTTTCCAAAGGGTGAATGGATTAACAATGGTGGCACATCCATGCAATGGAATACTACTAAAAACATAAAAGTTACAGACTATTGTTACAACCAGTACTTTGGATGACTCTCAAAGGCATTATGTGAATGAAATAAGCTGGTTTCAAAAAGTACTGTTTGATTTCATACATTTTTTGACATTTTTTAAAGACAAAGCTCCAGTGATGGATAATTGATCAACGGTTACCAGGAGTTAAGTATGGTGATGGCTCTGACTGTAAAGGAGAATATTAGAGAATTTGGGGGGAATGATAGAACTCTTCTGTATTATTTGTTGTGACATTTACGCAAATGTATATGTATTAAATATCATAGAGGTTGTGGCAAGCAGTCTCTAAGATGGTCCCCAATTATCTCAGCTTCCAGGGATTCACACTCTGTGTAATACCCTTTCCTTGAATGGAGACTGGCCTAGTAAGTTGCTTCTAAATGATAGAATACAGCAAAAGTGTGAAATGTCACTTTCATGATTGAGTTATATAAGATTAGGAGTTTGTATCCATAGCATATTCTCTCCCTTGCTGACTTGAAGCCAGTTAACATATTGGTGAGGCCAGTTAACAATAAATTAGGGTAGTCCTTGGGGAATAGCCAGCTAGGAATTGAGGCCCATAGTGAAATAGACCTGCAGGAACTGAAATTCTGCCAAACCACGTGAGTTTAAAAGTGGATCCTTCCCCAAGTGAGTGTTTCTCTCTCTCTCTCTCTAATATACACATATTTATGTATATATAAAGTGTTATTTTTTTTCTTGTAACAGTTTTTTATTTAGTCTGTTAGTATAGTTTCCTTACTATCTCTTGCTTACTATTTTCATGGAATATCTTTTTTTCAATCTTTCACTCTCAGCCTATTTGTGTCTGATCTAAACTGAGTCCCTTATAGAAAGCATATAGTTATCTTTTGTTTTTTCTAGTTCATTCTGCAAATCTTTGGCTTTTGATTGAAGAGTTTAAACCACTTACATTTAAAGTAATTGCTGATGAGGAAGGACTTATGTCTGCCATTTTTCTATTTATTTTTGTATTCCTTAATTACTTACATCTCTCATTCCCTCTATTACTGCCTTCTTCTGTGGTTAGTTGATTTTTATAGTGAAACATTTTGATTGCTATTTCATTTCCATTCATGTATATTCTTTAGATGTTTTCTTTATCATTGCCATGGTGACTACATTTAACATACTAAATTTATAACAATCTAATTTGGTATATACAAACTTAATTGCAATCACATATAAAAACTGTGCTCCTCTATAGCATCCATCTTTATCTTACTGTCAAAAAGTACATCTTCTTATATTTTGTATCTGAATAGCATAGGCTGTTAATTGTATTTTATGAATTTTCTTTTTAAATCATGTAGGAAATAAAATTTCAGTTACAAGGAAAAATTATAATAATACTGGCTTTTACATTTGACCATATATTTACCATTACCAGAAATCTTTATTTCTTCATATAGCTTCACGTTACTGTCTAGTGTTCTTTCATTTCAACTTAGAAAGATTCCTTTCAGAGTTCTTGTCTGGTGGTAATAAACTACTTCAGCTTCTGCTTATCTGGGAATGTCAATAATTTCTCCCTAACTTATAAAGGACAGTTTTCGCAGATACAAAATTGTTTACCTTCATTTTCTTTCAGTGCTTTAAATGTGTCACATCACAGCCTCTTGCCTTCCAGAGTTTCTGATGAAAAATTGGCTATTAGTTTTATTGTGCATTATGAGTTGCTTCTCTCCTGCTTCTTTCACTCTCCTCTCTTTGTAATTCCTTTTGACACTTTGATTGTAATTGGTCTAGGTAAAGACCTCTTTGAATTTATCGCACTTAGAGTTCATTGATCTTCTTAGACTTGTAAATTTATGTCCTTCACCTGATGTGAGACATATTTCTTCAATAATTTCCCTCTTTTCCTATTTTCTTTCTGGGGCTTTCATACTATACATGTTGGTGTGATTATTGGTGTCCCATTGGTTCCTTAGGTTCTGTTTACTTTTCTTCCTTCATTTTTTTTTTCTTTCTGTTTCTCCAACTTAGAGAATTCAATTGTCCTATCTTCAAATTCACTGATTCTTTCTTCTGCCTGCTCAAATCTGTTGTTGAACTCATTTACTAATTTTTTTCATCTCAGTTATTGCATTCTTTACCTGTAGAATTTCTGTTCAGTCTCTTTTTATAATTTCTATGTCTTTATTGATATTTTCATTTTGTGTATACATTGTTTTCCTGATTTTCTTTTTTTTCTTTCCTTTTCTTTCTCGCTCTCTCTCTCTTTTTTTTTTTTTTTTTAGTTTTTTTTTGTCCTTAGTCATTTGAACATTAATTAAGACAGTTGTTTTAAAGTTGCTCCCCCCCCCACCCCCTCAGTAGGTTTCATGTCTGGGCTTCTTCATGGATGATTTCTATCAATCTATTTTGTTCCCCAATTCTTTGTATGGCTTGTCAGTTTTTGTTGTTGAAAACTGGACATTTGTGTATAATATGGTAGCACTAGAAATAAAATTCTCTCTTTCTCATGATTTAGCTTATATAAAATATTGGAAGGCTAAGGTGGTCCATTTGTTTAGTGATTTTTCCAAACTGTTTTTTTGCAAAGACCATATTCTTCGTCATTTGTTGTCAGTGAAGTCTAGGTTTCTTATGTTTAGCTAAGTGCTTTCACAGATATGTCTTTGACAGGAAAGAGCTTGAAAGCAAAAAAAAGAAAAAGAAAAAGAAAAAGAAACAAAATTACCAGTGACAAAAAATTACAGAAAGTAACAAAACAAAATCAAACAACACAATAAAACAACAACAACAACAACAAAAAAAAAAGCAAACTCATATCTCAGTCTGTGTAGATTACCTTTTTTTCTGGGGTATTTCTTCACCACTTATCCAGGTTCACATTGAGCCTTGGGCTCAGCACAGGTGAAAGCTTAATCTTCTCATGTCTTTTCTGAGTACGAATATTGACCTGGGCAAGCATGTGGCTTTCTAAATTTCCCTATATACTCAGGTGTTTTTGAACATCCTAATTTTTCCAAGAATCTGCCCTGACTTTTCTTCCCAGATCTTAACTGTTCTAGTGTAAATCTTAATTTTAAACATTATGTAGGTTGTAAGATTTCCTGCCAGAATTTTATAAGCAATGCCTCTCACTTCTGGCTATAAGTTATAAGTTATAAGAGTTATAAGTTAGGCAAAACAAAGTTGGGTACCTTGCATTAGTCCTTCAGGTAGTTCTCAGACAGGTTAGCATAAGTATGTATAGTTATTTCTAAATAAAATATATTTACTCCAGCACCAGGAATCAGGGGTTGACACTGGGGACACAGTATGCAGCCAATTCAAGGCTGTCGTCATACTGGGAGTGGGATGGGCCAAGTACAAATGGAAATACCCACAACTTTCCTACTGTTTTCAAATTGTTTTTTTCTTGATTCAGTGTTTCACTGGTTGTTGTAAATCTCTATCTTCCAGAAGTCTCACAAAGTTGTTTCTGACAATTTGTGCCTCTTTAAAAAAAAAAAAAATTCATGAGAAATGAGAGTTTTGAGCTGCCTACTCTATCAGTTTTCTGATGTTATTGTCCAAGATATTTATCTATTATATTGTTTAGGGCAAAATACCAGCCTCATACACAACAATTCCTTTACTTGGGGATGCTACTTTGGCAATTTTGTTACTATACAGTGAAGCTAATAACTTCTGGCATTTAACACTATCTTACTCTTCCTTATGCAAGCATCACAATTCTTCACACCGCCTGACATGTCGCATAAAATAATAACGGTTTTAAAAATATTTTTTTCAAGTTTTTGTTTTTTATTTCAAGAGAGAGACAAGGAAAATAAGAGAGGGGAAGAGAGAGGGAGAGAATCCCAAGAAGGCTCCGCACTGTCAGCCTGAAGCCCAATTCAGACCTTGAAATCATGACGCATGAGATCATGAATGACCTGAGTCAAAACCAACAGTCAGACGCTGAACTGATTGAGCCACCCAGGTACCCTTAAAATAATGAATTTTTTAAAAAATGGTGCAAATACCATTTTAAAATTTATAAACATGTTATGAACTTTTAATACATCTATTATGGTTGCTATAGCATTTGTGATTAGGTTTTACTCAGAAACGACTGACAAACACATACCTATTTTTTAATGCTTAATACCTCTAATGTAATGAATATAGAAGATAATTTTGAATATGTGATTTAAACTTTTTGAGAAAACTGAATATGTAGATCAGCTGTATCTTTTTTTAAAGGAAACATCATTGTTCACAACATAGTAATGATTTTTACTTAATTTGGATATTTCTACACATCTATCCTACTGAAGGTAAGTTTTATTTTTAATCGTATTTTTGAACCAAACAAAAAAGAAAGGAAATGTGGTGAGTTCTTTGACTGAAAAGCACTCAGTTCTTTACTGCATCAGTCTGAAAGTATCAAAGGGGCAGGTGTTGGAGCATGATTTCAATAGGAAAAATAAAAATAGAGCCTAAGCCTTTGTGACAGATGTCAAGCATGCTGACAACTGTTAAAAGAAAAATCATTTTCCTGATCCTGTGCAAGGAGACAGCTTGTAAGATTAAAGATGTATCTCTTTATCTATGTTTTTGGCAGATCATTTCCACTGAATAGGACATGAAAGGTACTTCAGATGGAGAAAAGGACACTAGGAATTTTTATCATCTGAGCCACACAAAGGGTATAATGAAAAGTCAGAAAGTAAAGAAATATAAAAAATAAAAAAAACTAATCTGACCAATATTTTCTATAAAGTTTTAAGCCCCTTATATTATAATGATAAATTCATCCTGGCTTAAAAATTCATAAAATACTCCAAGAGTAAAGATGTAAATCACCAAATAATGAATGGCATATAGTAAATGTTTAATAAATAATTGCTAAATTACTACCTAAACAGATGAATTTGATAATCTAACAATATTTGTTTATAGCTCATGGCTCACCTTTGTCTGTTTTGTCCTCCAAAACATAGTGATTGGTGGGAATTCTATTAAATTCTAAATATGTACATTTAGTTAATTTAGTTATGCAAATAATTTTGTGTTTATTCAGCAACAAAAATTTATATTAAACTAAGATAAAGTTGGCAATGTCTTCTAACTCTGAATTGGACTCTCCTCCCTCTCATATTTTCCTACATTTTTCTTTCCATTTATACAACTTTTGTATGTCCTAAAAAATACAAAATTAATACAATATTAGGTATCAGTTCGTTTAGTATGACTTTTCAATTTTAACAGTATATCTTAGCAATGTTTTTATAGTAGTACTCTTAAAGCTACACATATTTACATAGTATTCCATAGTATGAATTAATTAGAGCTTGTTTATCTATATCCCTACTGGTTGGCATTAAGCATTTACTCAATTTTTGTGGTGGTGCAAATCTGCTATATTAGACATCCTTGTATATTTCTCCTTGCAGTTGTTGGCTGTTTCCCTAACATAATAACTGACATGTAGAAATATTGGGCAACAACAAATACATATTTTAAACTTACCTCATTGTGTATGCATTTTGCCATGTATTTCATTTTTATTATTATTACTATTATTAACATGAAAACTTATCAGCTCTCTTGACATCCCATGTCTATTAAAAATGGACATGTTTTCAGATAAGAAGGTAGAGCATCAATAAACATTGATTCCCAACCTCTCTTCTCCCATGTTCTCTTACATAAATTCTGTAGCTCAGAAAGAAGTATCTACTAACTATACCTTGAATGATCTTTTGTAACTTTTTCTCCTGTGTAGTATTTTCCCTCTTCTCCACTCACATGCATCATATATTTTGTTAGGATCATTTTGAGGTTTCTAGCTTATCTGAAGCTATCTCAGTCCTATAAAAAAACATGGTCTTTTATCCTGAGATTTCTCTCTTCCAAGTGTGTAAATCTTGACTTCCTAAATATTAGGCATAGTGCTGTATTTATAATCAATATATTTTGACTTATTATACTTTAGTAAATATGTACTAAGCCAAAGATATCTTTGAAAATGAGTGAATTTAGCTGGATTCGTTTTTATTAGTTTTACTGATAAATGAACCTGAAACTATTTAAAGATAGTTCAAGTTCATTTGATATTTTGGCAAGTCTATATTGAAAACATTTGAGAATATAGAAATTAATTATTTTCACAAATAACTTACAGAAAAAGATATTATTCAATTGTATCACCATGAAGGTGAATAAGTATTTTCAATGTTCAACTTCTTCCGCAACTTAAATCCATCACTTCCTGTCTAAATGCCAGGGAAGACTTACGAAAGCCAGCTACTACTGTGTATGTTCTATATTTGAAAAACGCTAAATATTTCCACCATTGCAGTTCCTAATCTTTTATCCTTTCAAGGTTGAGACTGTTCCCTATGCTGATCTTAAACGTTTCAGAATCATCATATACTATGTACAACAAACCAAACATCATAAACTCAATGGAAGTTAGCCTTTGTGAATCATACACTGTTTTTCTCAAAGTCAGATATCATGTTTGCTTTGGGATTTAGCTATAGTGACCACTAATAGGCTTAAACTTGTTGTAAGTGAAATGGAACTCCTCAGTACACAGTTACTTCCCCCAATTATCCATTTTTTTTTGATATTTTAAGCACAGAATACAATAACTAGAGACAATAACGATAGAGAATTATGCTGATGTAGATATATTAGAAAAGTTGTGTTTAAAAAGTCACAATAAAGTAGTTCTTTTGTGTTTGTTTAACCAATTTTTTTTTTTTTGTGGACGCAGATGTTTATTCATTGGCAATGGACATATTCATCTGTACTCTCTTACCACATGAGAAGAACAGATCATATGTTTATTGAAGAAGAACCACATTATACTGGATTCTACACATTCTATTTATCTGTTTTTTAGAAAACAGAGTTTTTATTCATGCACTGAGTCTCTAGTACCCTTATGACTTTGTAAGTTATACAATACCCAACAACGTCTTATAATCTTTAGGTATGTGGTAAAGGACAAATTGTTTCCCACCCCTCCCCAAATTTGTATGTTTGAGTTGTAACCCTTAGTACCTCAGAATGTGACTATATTTTGAGATAGGGTCTTTTAAGAGTAAATTACAATGAGGTTATCAGTGTGGGCCCTAATCCAATATGCCTGGTGTCCTCATTAGAAGAAATTAAGACGCAGGCACAAACAGACAAAAGACATGTGAGGACACAAGAAGACAGCCATCTACAAGTCAAAGAAAGAGTTGTCAGTCTTGATGTCAGACTTCTCTCCGCCAGAATTATAAGAAAATAAACATTCACATCAGAGTACAAAAATTCTGTAAATTCTCACCTTAAAAAAACCTGCCCTTGACCCTAATATTTCTCCACATATTGCTCCTAAATATACACAAAGAGCTTTCCACACAAAAACTTCCACTTATTTATCTCCCACTATTTCTTGAACCCGTTATCATCAGGATTTTTTTTTTAAGGTACGAAGCCCAACTTGGGGCTTGAACTCACAGCCCTGAGATCAAAACCAGAGCTGAGATCAAGAGTCGGATGCTTAACTAAATGAGCCACCCATGTGCCCTTATCATCAGGATTTTATGCCCATTAAAGAAACAACTCAGTTTTGTATTGAATATCTGCATTTATTCCTTAAACAAGCACTTATTCAGCATTCATTACTTGCAAAGAAACATTATGGACAATGAGGATAAGGCAGTAAACTAAATAGATCAAGTATCTGTCCTCCATGAGATGGATAATACATTTTTATTGTTATGAACAGAAATCAGACAGCAGGAAAAATAAGGGCTATAAAATCTGCTACCTCCAGTGTATTGTATGACCCCTAGCATGGGCATCACTTGGAATCACTTGAGAAATGCAGAATATGAATCCTCACACCATGTCTACAGAAACAGAACTTGCATTTTGTCAAGATCCCCGGGTGATTGAAAAACACATAAATGTTTAGGAAGCGCTGGAAAACTAACAGAAGACACCCACTGGGAAAATATGTAATAGACCTCTTTAATAACTTAAAGGTCAGTATTTATCAATTATTTTAATCCATGATTGTTTCTATGCTATCTTGGCTTAGTGTTATTTCTGTGGTTTGCATTATAAATTCCTCAAGTAGTTAAAGATTTCTTTCAGCTGCAAGAAACACAAAACTCAGCACCACAGATGCAAAAGTTATGCTGCTCTTTTATTTCCTCAACAACATCACTGATACTTCTCTGATTATCTTAAATATTCAGTAATGTTGCAAGGTGTTTTTCACCTTTAAGCTAGAAAAGGGAGAAGGGTCATACCAGGCATGGCTTTCTTTTAACCAAAAAAGTAGAAGCTTCCCCCAAAGTTTATCTGTTATTTGTTATGTACTAAAACATCACTGATACTTCTCTGATTATCTTAAATATTCAGTAATGTTGCAAGGTGTTTTTCACCTTTAAGCTAGAAAAGGGAGAAGGGTCATACCAGGCATGGCTTTCTTTTAACCAAAAAAGTAGAAGCTTCCCCCAAAGTTTATCTGTTATTTGTTATGTACTAAAACAGTAATTTTGCCACCACTATACACAAGGGTGGCCAGGGAAGTGAGTATATATGGCTCTCTAGGTAATATAGAGGAGAGTAGTAAGAAACATGATTAGAAATGTCTTTAGAAAAGCAGCAGTGTCTGCCACAATATCATAGGTGGATTCAGTGTGTTTTTAAGGTTTAGATACTAACAATAGGTATCTTCCACTACAACTACCACCAACATACCTGATATCTCCACACTTTTTTCAAAATTGTCACTGTAGATTTTAAGTAGATAATCTCAGAAACTACTCAATATCTCCTAATGGATCTAGTGGTTTAGATAATTCCTGCGAATTATTATCACATGCTAGTGGCACAAATTCCACAGAAACAATATGTTCTGCACGTTTAAAATCACATAAAAAGGAAAAGTATTTGTGGTGGACAGACTCCCCTTTCCTGTTTTTGAAGAAGGTTGCTGACATGTTTTGAGGTAGCTTAGGAAAAGATCTACATGGCAAAGGACTGAGAAAAGCCTCCAGCTGATAGCCAGCAAGCAACTGAAGCCCTCAGTGTGAGAGACTGCAAGGCTAACACTTGGATTATGGCCCTGCAGGAGACCCGGCCAGACCCACCGAAACAACGAGATAATAAATGTGTATTGTTTTAAGCTGTATGTTTGTGCTAATGTTTTATTACGCGGCAATAGATAACTAATACACACTTGTTGAATGCTTTAAAATTACACTTTGATATCTTCCTTGTCTATAAATAACAACCGTGAAGACTTTTTTTATGAAAATATATTTATTTTGTCAATTATTTTGAAAATAGAATCACTCTATTACCAAAATATGTCAACACTCACCCATAACTTTTCTGCTGTGGATAGAACCTTGTTACTGTCTCTAGAAGTGATTGTTTTATAAAGGAATTCACAAATTGGAACACTGCATATGGGTGTTTGTGTGCATTTGGAAGTTTTTTCCAAACAAAGAGGCTTTCAAAAGCATGTCAGATGGCTCCTTATTTGGATATGTATCATCTTAGTGATATGCATTTTAATTCAAGTCTAAAATTAATAGAAATTTGGAAATGTGGAATATATGCCTAATAATTAAGAGTAAGTTAAAAGAATTGTAAATATATCATGCCACATGGTCTAGAGTAAGTGAACATTTGGTAGATGATTTCCCCCCAATAGTTGTTTCATTAAATTTGTGTTTATTGCTGATGATTCTATTTTTTAATGTTCTATTAGTACTTTCAATTAGTAAGCCATTACAGTGAACCTGTCAATTTTATTTTTGTTCCACACAGAAAAGAGTTCATTCTCCTGTATCAACATTCAAAACATCTAAATTGCAAAGCTAAGTCTAATGTTTTTTAAAGTCACCTATTCTGATTAATTAAGTCCTTAGCATTATCACTGTTTACATTTACTCAGCAGAAAGCAGAGAGGAAATCTCAAAACAAAGAACTTTTGTGGCCTCAGGGAAGTGTGAACCATAAAGACAATGAAAATAAAAATAAACAAAATGATGCTCAGATTGTTATATTGTATCTTTTAAAAGTGGCTATTGTGAGAAGAAACAAACTGACATTTTTGCATATGGACTATAATGTAGGAAATTGAATACATCTACCAGTTTTTCATGACCTCATTATTTTCTTTAAATTATTTTATGGCCAGAATTCACTATGCACACTCATGATGAATATCAATGAAATACATTTTTGAGCAATGAATAAGTAGGTTTAGTTTATTAACCATTTAGTGTCATCTCTTATATTTATTTATTTATTTATTTATTTATTTATTTATTTATTTAAACATTTATTGTCAAAATGGCTAACATACAGTGTGTACGGTGTGCTTTTGGTTTTGGGGATAGATTCCCGTGGTTCATCGCTTACATACAACACCCAGTGCTCATCCCAAGAAGTGCCCTTCTCAATGCCCATCACCCATTCCCATCTCCCCCACCCCCACCCCATCCACCCTCAGCTTGTTCTCTGTATTTAAGAGTCTCTTATGGTTTGCCTCCCTCCCTCCCTGTTTATTTATATCAAGAAGTTAGCTAGTTCTCACTAAAACTTAAAATGCAATCCTTCCATTGACATTATCTACATTTACAATTGTGGCACCAACATTTCTCATAAATAACACTCAAACCAGTAAGATTCTAAATGAGCACTTTCATCATAAATCTGAATTCACAAGTTATTAAATTGGTACTTTAGCTAATTATTTCTTTAGGTATCTAATTTAGCTTCCCCAAAAAGCTTACAGGCTTATGTGTCATTCTATAATTAACATATAACCTTTTCCTTATGAATTTGGAAATTCATACTTTTTAAATGTGTCTTTATTTATTTTGAGAGGGAGAGAGAATGAGAGTGAGCAAGTAGCATAGAGGCAGAGTGAGAGAGGGAGTGAGAGAGTTCCAAGCAGGCTCCACTCTGTCAGCCCAGAGCCTGAGGGCAGTCTCGATTTCACAAACCATGACATCATGACCTGAGCCAAGATCAAGTTGTGCAATCAACTTACTGATTTCAGTCTGCTTTTTATCATTGTCATGTGTTACCAATTCTAAACAATGTTGATGATAAAGTCTTCTTCTCCCATATGGTAGATCACTTCTATAGCCCCTGACTTGGTAAGTCACTGAAGAAGATATCATTAAGGATTCTTGCATAGTTCATTTATGGAAACTTTCCAGAAGAAAAGTGTGAACTTTTCAATAAGGACAAACATGCATAATCTAAAATCATGAATAGTTTTAGTTAGGAAACTGTAACAAGATAAGATTTTTAAAAATGAAATAAATAGGAGTGAGTAATCAACAAGCAGCAATTTTGGAATGTAATTATTTGAAATTTAAAGAAAGAAAAGATGCAACTTTTATACAGCATATGCAATTTAATAGCTTGAGAATATTGTTACTATATGAATATTAAGCCTGATGTACTTGCTTGTAGTTTCATGGGTTACTTATTTATTTTTAACTATTGGTTTTTTTTAATGTTAATTTATTTTTGAGAGAGAAAGAGAGAGAGAGAGAGAGAGAGAGTGAGAACAGTGGAGGATGGGCAGAGAGAGAAAGTGAGACCCAATATCTGAAGCAAGCTGCAGGCTCTGAGCTGTCAGCACAGAGTCTGACATGGAGCTTGAACCCACAAACTGTGAGATCAATGACCTGAGCCAAGGTTGGAAGCTTAATCAACTGAGCCAATCAGGTGCCCCTAACTATTGGTTTTTACCCAGTGGTTAGTGGGTGTTGTTGTTGTTGTTGTCTCAACTTGAAAAAATATTTTACTAAAAAATAACACATATCAAAGTATAAATATGAAGCATTACTAATAGTATACAACACTAGCTTTAGAATCTATTGAGTAGCTATTGGGTTTTTTTTTAAATATCAATTTATTATCTTCCTGTATATGTTTTACCAGTTTTAACTATGATTATTTTTATCTTTCATATGTAAACCCATAGCACTGACTCATTTCCAACCTCATCAAAAGTTCTATTACGTTTCTACATTACATACCTATCTTGTCACTTGGCCATAAACACACTGAGAATGTGTTTGTATTCTTCTTGAGGACTGGAATAGTGTAGTGCATATTGTTGAATAAATATTTACTGAATGATTGTAAAAATCAGTAACACATGCTCATAGTAAAAGCAGTAAAAGTAGAAAATAAAGAAAATAAAAATGAAGAAATGAAAATCACAAAACCTCTCACTACATAGAAATACCTTTTTTATGCATGTCACTATGTATCATTCAGACTTGATATCTTTATACATATGTTATAAAAGGACTCAGGATATGGATTCTATTTTATAAACTTTAAAAATTTTAACATATTATTCCATGGAGAATAAAATTCTACAACAATCACATTTAATGACCACCTGTTATTGCATTATAAATATGAACTTTACACATTAAACTCATTTCAAGAAATAGATTTTTGCTTTTATAAACAATACATGTTCTACAATAAGTATATTTGTCAGTGATTTATTATATTATTTATTTTCATTTTTTACTATAAATTCCTATAGGTGGACTTTTCATAGCAAGGGTATATATGGGGCCATTTTATATATGAAATTTTATGGTCACCTCACACATATAGACACCTAATACTCATGACATTTTCAAGGCACTGGAAAAATACTTGAGTCACAAAAGAGTAAGGAGTTAGTTAAAAAATATTTAAGTAAAGCAACAAAATCAAAATTAATAATTGAAAGGTAACACTGTTACTTTATTGGTGATTGCATTTAATTTGTTAAAATATCACCTAGTAGACACATTTTGTTGCTTAAAATTTCTTATGAAGTAAGAAATTTTACGTAGGCATAATTGTCGTATGAAAATCAGAAACAAACATATAATTACACTCCACATAGGCAAGCTATTTTATAAGCACCATTTAAAATTATAGCAAAAATATAATTAAAATAAACATATTTTAATTTATTTGATATATTATTGAATATATTTGATGTAGAGTGGTATCTTGAAAAATAAGATTGATTATGGTCTGCAAAGTTTTTACAGTAGACCAGGGTATGTAGATTTTTAACACTGTGATATATATTGCTTTCAGAAGGTTGTATCAATTTGTAAATATTTAAAAAAAAATTGTTGACACACACAAATCAATGGGATGAATTTCAGGACTGCATTTTATCCAGATTTCTCTGAACTTTCCTGATGAAAACTCTGAAATTCACCTACATGCCAAGAAGCAATATCTTTTTAAGATAATATACTATTGATAATGAAACAACATATTCTTTTTCAGAAGGATGATGATAGCTATCTAATAAAATATTAACACCTCATCTCACTGATTTATTTAAATGGGATTAAAAAACACCATGTGCAACTTCAAATAGCAAAGGGAATAAAAATGCAAGAGGATGGAGAGAAACTGTAACTTGTCTCCACTCCAATTTTTAAAGAGAGTATAATGTATTTGATTCAGTATAGTGTAATAGTGATTAGCATAAGATAATTATTAATAATTAATTAACTGGTTAACCCATAATTAACTGGTTAATTTATCTGACTGATCGATTCTTTTCTTTCCTCTTCTATCAATGGTAGATCTGAGGAGATCTGGAAGAGAGTTGGTGCCAGCACCCTAATTCTGGAGTAGAAATGTCAAACCCGTATCCAGGAGGAAGGTAGTGGAGTGAATGAGAGAGGAGAACCTACCCAAAGTGCAAAACAACTCACCTCCTACATGTGAGGTGAGGGCTCGGGTAAAGAAAATTGCCAATTTACTTGAAATCAACCAATGACTTTGTTTAATACTTTGAGTGAGATATAAATACTTTTCTCTGGTGCTGGCAATTTCTTCAATATCCACTGAAAGTACTCTGCTCAGCACATTCCAGCTACACTGTATGTTTCTTGCATCTTTGTCTTCATTACTGTATCCCTCACCTTTCCTACATGATGAATACTTTCCAATTACTTATTCCATGGATCACTGCCTAATAAAACCCTTAATATTTCTATATTCATTACTTTATTCCACTGCATCCAATACATATTTCAGTCAAAGCATCTAAGTCAGGGTTTCTCACCCTTAAAGTTATTGACAATTTAGACCAGATAAATCTTGTTTTGGACATTGTAATGTTTAGCAGCATCTCTGGCCCCTGCTAACTAGCATGCTAGTAGCATTCCACCAAGTTCCTGCAACCAAAAATATTTCCAGACTTTGTTCAATATTCCCAAGAGGCAAAATAATCTTGAATTTAAATAACTGATCTAGGCTTATTTTTCCTATTGCACTTATTTTTCCTATTGCAAGTATGCCCTGAGGCATATCATTCCCTCATATTGTACCCTCTCATTGAGAGCAAACATCACCATGAGCACATCTGACTTGTCTCTATATCACCCATGCCTATCCCAGGACCAAACTCCTAGAAAACACTTGAAAGAAGAAAGTGTATATAATATCAAATGAATTTATCCTTAAATTGTATTGGCTATTGAAGGTGTCTAGTTAAATTCTTCCCCGGGAATTTCCCTGCCCAAAGGACACCCAAAATTATCCACTTTCCATGGGAGCAGCCTGCATCCCATGACTGGTTGGTGTCCTTGTCCAAAGGCCTAGCCACTGGGACTCATTTCAGGACATGTCTCAGAGGGCATCTTAGCCCCTGAACTCTTCCTACTTTTGGCTGGCACCTCTGTCACAGCTGAGTCACAGTTCAC
Source organism: Lynx canadensis (assembly GCF_007474595.2). Taxonomy (NCBI): domain Eukaryota; kingdom Metazoa; phylum Chordata; class Mammalia; order Carnivora; family Felidae; genus Lynx; species Lynx canadensis. Next base: position 59,538,628 of record NC_044311.2, on the reverse strand, counting down.
CCTCTCCCTGCATAAGTCTGTGTTCCTATACCCTTACAGATGTTATTCTCAAGTGCATTCCCTGCTAAACCTCCTGCACACATGTACAGGGAACCCAGCCTACAAAGGTAGCTCCTTTCATTGAAAGCTTACAGGGTCAGCTACTGTTTGCCCTCCTGAGTATGAAGGTGATTACTGAAAGAAAACATTAGCAGCTAAGCCACTGATTGTCATATCAATAGAGATATAAAATACTCTTCTTAGAAAAAAATAATTGTATTGAATTAGGGTATTAGAATTTTCAGTATAAGGGAGAAATTATTAATTATTAGAAAGATGTAAACATTTCCCCCCTATTCACACAGTTATGTCAAAGTAGTTAACTGCTTTAGAGTACAATATTTATTATATTAGCATGAGTTGCTTTTTTTCCAGTTGAATAATAATAAGTACATCTTAGTCTAAGATGACAATGAAGAAGAAAGAAAGAAAGAAAGAAAGAAAGAAAGAAAGAAAGAAAGAGGGAAGAGAAGGGAAAGGGAGGGAAGAGAAGGGAAAAAGAAAACAAAAAACAAAGGGAAAAAAGTGCACCAGCCAAAATTTCTGAGTTTGGCCAAAATCCAACACAATAAGATATTTAAAGAAATAAAACTAATTCACAAATATTAATATCCAAACTACACAGTCTGATTATATCTTAATCATCATCACAAGTTGGTTTCAATGCTGTTTCTAACATAAAATCTCACTCCTGTGTTGCCTTCATTTCTTTTTCTAATTTTTGAATCATTTTTGGCAGTTTTGACATTTATATTTTCACAATGCTTATTTTTAATTTTTAAAATATATCTTCTACAATGAAAAAAAGTTAATATCTCATCAATGTTAAGCAATAAAATTAACATTAAAAAATGCCACAGCGATTGCAAACCAGAAAAAGAGTACGGAGTTGGGAATCATCAAATCCAGTGGAAATTTGTTGTTGAATATTTCAGTGATGAGCTATTGCATGAATTCCTATTTCCTATTGTTCAAAGAGTACTCACACTCACAAAGCTAAATACAACAAAACGTGGGTAAAGGACAACCGACATAAGAAAATTAGATATATTTTTTATGATTTCATCTTTTAACTATTTAATTTTGCTCCTATACCACTTATACACTGTATTGCAGCAAGAAACTGGCTCATTTTTAAAAAATGTTTATTTACTTTTGACAGAGAGAGAGACAGAGACAGAGCATGCGCGGGGGAGGGCAGAAAGAGAGGGAGACACAGAATCTGAAGCAGGCTCCAGGCTCTGAGCTGTCAGCACAGAGCCCAACATGGGACTCGAACTCCCAGACAGCGAGATCATGACCTGAGCCAAAGGCGGACGCTTAACCGATTGAGCAACCCAGGCACCCTGAAACTGGCTCATCTTTAGACATAATGATCTTTACTGAATTCTAATTTTATCACCTGCTATCAAGATAGTAAAAAAGGAGAAAAAAAATCATCCAAATTTTGGTGGTAACATCCATGTGTAGTGTTTACACTGTACTTATACAGACACGTTTATTTCTCTTTAAATTTTAGTCTCAATGAGTCTCTCTCCATTGGGGAGGAGAATGACAGAATTAAATATATTTAAGCTTCTTGAAGAGAGATGAGTTTCTTTAGGTCTTTCTCCCAACTCCAGAGAGTAATTGTACTAATGCTTATTTTGATCCTCTAACCCTTCCCCATATTCACCCACACCCACCCACTCTCTCTCTTACACAGACACACTCTGACAGGACTACATTTGCAGCTGGGTGTAGTCCTATATTTTCAGGACCACATTACATTTCATTAAATAAGAAATGTCCAAATAGACTCAAATTCTTTGTTCTCCACTAGACCATAGATTTCTCCTTGCCTCTCTCCCTCTGACACATTCTTTCCCTACTTTTCTCACACATACACACCATCTTTGATTTTCCGCACTCTCACTTGCTCTCACACTCCCTTCTCAGCTTCTTTCTTGCTTGCACACTGCCTCCTACTGGCGCTCTTTCTCTCACAGCTTTGGTGCTTCTCCACTGTCCCCTCTGGAATCTGCCTTATAGCCCCTTCTCCTCTGTCTGTCCTCCTACACATCCTTTCCTACTCAGGCCGCACTCTTGTAATCTCCTTCCTCTCTGATACCCTCTCCTTCCGCACTGCCTGCTCTCTAAGTCCTTCTGAACCTCCTTCACTTTCACTCTTGTGCTCTCAGATCCTCTCCCTAAGTCTTGCCTTCACTCCCACACCCTCTGCTGTCTCCTCTCTCCCCTTCTCTCTCTCCGTCTCCTTCCTCCTCTTCCTGCCTGCCTCTTCCTTACTCTCATCCCCACTCTTCTGAGGCAAAAGAAGGGATGATCAGAACCTACTCCTCCTGTAAAAACCCTTCAGCTTTTTTTGTTTTCCCTGAGAGACATGTTTCATCTCTGCCAGCAAGCTGCAGGACAGAAAACACAATCACGCTAATGATGAAATAACAGTAGTATATACTATTTGTCTTGTTTTGTTTGTTTTGGGTGAATAAAGTTCCTGTGACCCACACTAATTTACGTATTATATACACTATATAATATATATTATTATAGTAATACATTATTATTATATGTTATATAATATGATATATATAATTAATATAGAAAATATAATAACATAATATATAATATATTATTATATTATATTAAATATATATACTAATTATTCTGGGAAAAGTAAATAATGCAAAACGTTTGAATCTCCATCATCTTATTATCATGATTTTTATATACATTTAACAAAAGCAGATCACCTTCAACGTCACAAGATTATGGTTGATAGAAAGAAAAAGAATACTTATGTAATTATTGATCTATCAAATGGCAGTGAAGAAAACCAAAACATCATTTCCATTAACATAGAGAAGAAAGTAATTTAGTTTTAACATTTCATGGACTCATTACTTGTTTTAGTTGGTTAGCTGATGTTGGCATATTGGCTAATGGTATAGTTTCATCTATACTAAATCCACCAGCTTTTCTGATAGAATTAGTCAATTACATCCCAAGAAGTGGAATTTTACATATTTTGGGATTCTTCACATTATTATAGATAAATTTTTATATAGGAAAGCTATTTTTTGCTTGCTCTCCTATTGTAATGACAAATTTGTGTTTTCTTAAAGATTGTCTATAGAACAAAAGTGTTTCATTAGAATGTTTGTTTATAATCCATTATACCTAAAAACAAAAATAGGAGTCTTTACAGGTGGTTATCCAGGAGGAAAAAAGCCAAATAACTTTGCAGGAGGTCAGTGGTAGTAGTCCAAATGTTAACTACAGGCAACAGAGACTACTTATCTATGATAATTTTCATTTTATATCTCTCATACGTATGCTGCAAGTCCGATTTATTTTTTCCTAAATGTTTAAAATAAAGAATGACAGTGGTGCCTGAGTGGCTGTCGGTTAAGTGTCTGACTTCGGCTCAGATCATGACCTCACTGTCCATGAGTTCGAGCCTGCTTCGGGCTCTGTGCTGACAGCTTGGAGCCTGGAGCCTGCTTCAGATTCTGTGTATCCCTCTCTTTCTGCTCTCCCCCCTCTTGCACTTTAAATAAAAAAAGAATGACAACATTTTTCAAGGCAGTCAAAATGCATCTCCTTTATTCTATCTGGTTTAGAATTAATTCCTCATGGCATACCTTTTATAAAGTAGTATCTTTTATAAAGTAGTTTATGAATAAACAAAACACAAAATCGGACCTATAAATACAGAGAACTGACATTTGCCAGAGGAAAGGGGGGGGGAACTAGATAAAATGGGTGAAGGGGAAGGGGAGATACAGGTTTCCGCTCATGGAATGAATAAGTTATGGAAATAAAAGTTAAAGAATAGGGAAGATAGTCAATGATATTGCAATAGCCTTTGTATGGTGACAGATGGTAGCTACCCCTGTGGTGAGCATGGCATAAAGTGTGGAGATGTTGAATTACTATTTTGTATACCTGAAACTAAGGTAACATTGTGTGTCAACTACACTTAAATTAAAAAAAAATAAGTTTTAAAAAGTTTTGTTGATAGTAATCAAGTAATTTTGGTAATTTTATTTATTTATAGTTTTTTTGTTTGTTTTTAAAGTTTATTTATTTATTTTGAAAGAGAGAGAGAGAGCAGAGTGCTTTCAAGCAGCTGCTCAGGGGAGGGGGAAGGGCAGAGATAGAGAAGGAGCAAGAGAGAATCCCAGGCAGGCTCTACACTGTCAGCATGGAGCCTAATGTGTGGCTGAAACTCACAAACCTTGAGATCATGACCAGAGCCAAAGTCAGATGCTTAACCAACTGAGCCACCCAGGTTCCCCTTCAGCCATTTTAAAACATGCTTCAGAAAGATCTAGTTAATTAATAAATTTTAAAGAAGAATTAATACTAGAACAATTGATTGACTTGTTCAATGGCTTAGTTCTTCATCCAGTTGCATTCATTTGTTTCCTTTCTGTATCTAGGGGTGATAAACCAAGAAGATGTGTTTGAATTAGACAGCATATATATTTTAAAGGCTTGGCAATCTTCACAATTAGGTAGTTACCATTATACCCAGTGAAATCTCTCCTGTGCTAAAATAGTTCCAAATGACTTTTTGATTCCAAAATTGATCATTGTGATAATACTGTGTTAAAAACACCCAAAATATATTTATTTGTGTCTATTACGTTGAAAAAAAAAACATGAGAGATATTTCCTAATCAAAGGGCTTGCTTTGCTGAGCCTTATAACCTATGTTGGATATAAAATGAAGGTATTGTACTTTATTAGAGAAGTGGCTTATGATAGCAATTCTAGATTTTTTTAAAAATACATCAAAGATAGTCACAAATTCAGCTATCCATGTGTAACAACTTTCTATATTACTTTGGCTGATGTTCTGAGATATATCATAGTTACTGCAACAAGGGTGTAGTTTAGATGACAGAGTCATGTCTGAATGAATTCCTCAACAGTTAATGTCTAAAAAGCACCATATTTGAACATAGTGGACTCTTTCTAAACCTGTGCATCCCAAGATGTAAAGATCTCTCTCTTTCTTTCTATCTCTCCGTCTTTCTGTCTCTCATTGTCCAAGTGATAAAGAAATCCTGATGAGAAAAATGGTGTAGATCGGGATTAAGATGGAAATTTTAGCAAAGTAAATGGCATATTCTTCCAGAAACATCAATGTTATATGCAGAATTTGTAAACAACTGATTTTTTTCTTTTTTATAATCTTGGTCAGCCTAATCAAAGATAGAATGCTCAGAGTGACTCCCAGATGACAGCTTTATTATTTACCACATTCCTAAATAATCAAAATTCAGTCTTTCCAAACCATTTATGAATTTGTCATTTAATTTTGAATGCTTTTTATAAATCATATTTTGCCTTTGTTTTTCTGAAAACATTCCATATATTAGTTTCCCTATTTATAGGTATAGGAGTCATATCAGCTGGTCTGTGGTAACCCAGAGCTTATCTCTGGTGATGCCTGAAGTCGTGGTGCTGATCTTAGCCAAACTTGATTGAAATGAACTAACCAACAATGATAATACTCCTGTACCTACTAAGGTCTGAGATAGGTCACAGAGCAGACTGAACTAGATTGTTAATGATGTTTACAGAAAATACACACATTCATGGGTTTTGCACGATTTTCATTATGGTCTCTTGGTTTCTGTCATTGAGAATGGTCATGCAGCCTGAAGTTGGCTATATTACCAGAGGAGTCTAAAAAGGCATCATGCATGTGTCTTGGTGACTGGAAGACAGAGCACATTCTGTGTGATTGAGAACAGGCCCTGGTGACTTAACAGGAAATCTTAGATTTCTTAGCTATTTGTCTGTACTCTATTTCTCTTGCTGTACCACATTCTTTTTCTTCTTTTTTAAAAAGTTTTTGAGTGTAGTTGACTCACAATGTTGCATTAGTTTCAGGTGTACAACATAGCAATTCAATATCTCTATATGCTATGCTATGCTCACCACAAGTGTAGCTACCATCTGTCACCATACAATGCTGTTACAACATTACTGACTATATTCCATATTGCCTATGCTATACCTGTTATTCTCATGACTTATTCATTCTATAACTGTATCTCCCACTCTCCTTCACCTGTTTTGCCCATACCTCCAACTCCTGTCCCTCTGGCAGCCATTAGTTTGTTCCTGATGTTTATAGGTCTTTTTCTTTACAAAATCCCTACATGAGTATACTCTGTGGAACTCATGAGTTTTTTTCAATTATCTGACTGTGATAGTGGCCCCTTATATTTAAGTAGAATTTGTAGGATAATTAACTATATGTTTTCAAGTTATTCTTCTGCCTACTAACTCTTTTTCTGAACTGTGCTGTTTATAAATCATATTGTTGTTTTTTTGTGTGATGAGTCCCTCAGAAATGTCTGAGAGCAAAACCTATTAAAGAAAATTTTTTGTTTTGCAGAGGATTTTGGCATCTATTGTAGTTGCCACCTTTATATCAAGAGGTTTCAAGAAAGAATTGGAAGATTTGTAAGGATCCTATTATAAAATAGCTGACAGATGAGGCTGGTGTCTTTGTTATAGGACATCTAAATCCTCATCACAAGTATTTTGATATTGCTGGTTATGGTAAAGATAATGCATTTCTGTCCTGTGTGTCTTATGAGATTCTGGAAGAACATAATAAATACGTCAGCAGATGGTTTGCTGCATCCCAGATCAAACATCCCGTAATCACAGTTTTCTACCAATTATGTGTTACCTTGGTTCAGGTAACATGTTGATTAGCTAGAGCCACTGCTGCCTTTCAGAGACATGAATGAGTCTGCTTATTTACAGTCGCCCTCTGAAGCTCACAGCTTGTGGCTTTTATAAGAACACATGCCTGTTTTACATGTTATAAGCTTGTGACATAATGCAGTGATGTCTGAGGAAGAATACTATGGGCTTAAGAAATGCTCTCAACAGGCTGCTGGTACTAGAAACCTCCAAGTTTGTGGCCCTCTGGATGAAAGCATATTCTCTTTTAAGAAAAATATTTATTTTAAGAAAATTTAAGCTTAAACAATGATGTCTTCAAGTTGATAGCTGTACTGCCTTCATAAACTCTGAATGCTTTAACTTTCTCTTTTTTGTTAATGGGATCTACGTAGCACCTGGTGTATTTCTGGGACGTGTCATGTTTTGTTCAACGTCAATGCTGGGTACCCGATGATTGGGTAGGTATGGCAGGGTTTAATATCTCTCTGGCAAAAAGATATACAACCAGAACAGCCTGTTCCTAGGACAGCAGAAAATGACACTTGTTCCAGCATGTGTGGATAACCATGCCTTTGGCTGAAACTACAAAATAAAAATCATTTTAATACCATTATTACAATATTCCTGTGCCCATGAACTACTCTGTACAATTCACTCATAAATTAAACAAGGTCAGTTTGAGAGCTAACGCACATCTCAGAAATGGTCAAAAAATACAGAAACATTAGAGAAGCATAGTTAATTTTGGCTACAAAGATTCGATGTGAATTAAAGCAAAACACTGTTCTCTTACATTTGTGAAACAAGGTACCATCACTAGCTGCCGGCAGTTGTACTAAAAGGTGGAGGTCAAAACTGCCTTATGCCCCTTGAGGCTGAGTATTACTCTCCAGACAAAAGAAAGAATGCCTTTTGTTCCCACTAATTGTCAACCAAACCAATTTATTTTTCTTTTTCAAACATCAACAGGTCAGTATTCGTTTTCTCTATAAAATAGATTTTCTGAATAACGTTACTAGTTGCTTGTTTCAGAGTATATATAAGCTGATTAATATGTTGATGATTGATGGTTTTTTTTAAACATTTATTTATTTTTGAGACAGAGAGAGACAGAGCATGAACGGGGGAGGGTCAGAGAGAGAGGGAGACACAGAATCTGAAACAGGCTCCAGGCTCTGAGCTGTCAGCACAGAGCCTGACGCAGGGCTCGAACTCACAGACCGCGAGATCATGACCTGAGCTGAAGTCGGCTGCTTAACCGACTGAGCCACCCAGGTGCCCCATGATGATTGATGATTTTAATACTGTGTCTGCCTCTTTAAAGATGTGTCTATTCATATCTTTTAAGATATCAATGATGATTAAAACTCCAATTTTATAATTTCACAAAAAAGTTGATGAGAAATTTACTTTCCTTTAAATCTTTGGATTTATCAGTTACCTAAAGCATCTCTTTTTTACTGTTTATCTTACCCAGATGTAAATACAAGGATGTCTTTTATTTCTTTTTAAATTTGAGTGTCACAATATTCTTGTTTTCTTGTAATATCTGTAATTTTGTTTTATTTTTTCCCTTCAACTGCAAGCTCCTTTTTAACTAATATTGTTAACCGAAAGATCTAGTGAAGTTGCAAACTCATTCAATCATTTTCAGTACTCTCTCAAGAGCCATGTAGCTAAGTAGAAATTCAGGACCTTCCTTGCTCTGATTAGTGTTAGTGATCATGTGATATAAAATATTTCATGGATCTGAATACTGACTAACTTTCCTATCTTATTGCTGGGCACTCTTTGACCCAGTCATATTGTATGTGCCTAATTCTTTAAAAACCACTAAGACCTTTTTTGGGCTGTTTTAATTTTTGAAAATTATACACCCTTGAATACTTAGAAAATTTTATTACTCTTTTAAGTTCTTGGCAAATAAAATCAAATTTTTGAGGCTCTCAGGATAATCATAAGGTACGTTTTCTGCATTTCCATAGCACATTAATCATGATTCTGGAAAATTATAGCTGATGCTAATACTAAAATAATAGCTAAAGTGTATTGAATACTTACTATTTGTTAAGCACAAAAACATTATCTTTTTAAATTTTAAATACATTATTGAATAGGTAATATTACTAAATGTGTTAGCGGTGGTTCTACTGTTTTAATCAAGGTTTATCTGATTTTTAAGAACCTGATACACTATCCCTATGTAATAATTCCTATTATGATTAGTTTGAAAAATTTATTGTCTTGATTCCCTCAATAGAATGAAATAAACTAAAATCCTAGCACAGTAGCCTATCTATTATGGTTGACTACTAATTTCTAGACTATTGCCTGGCAGATACCTTACACTTAATAATTAATAAATGAATGCAAGAATAATATAATTGATTTCAGCACTGCCAGAAAATTGAGTATTTCATTTGTAAGAGTTCATTTCAAAAGGGGTTATTCGTGGAAGCTTTAATTCTAACACTGAAGCCTACACATTACCTCATGTTCTTTCCTAGATATAAAATTCTACGTTAATATACAAAATGAGAGGTATTATCTTAGGTAATCAATTTTTGACCACAAAGGATTTTTTAAATTGCTATTGAAACAATGAATTATTTCAGTCACTAAACTGGAAGATTAGACAGACAAAGAAGCAGGGAAGCTGGATAGTATATGTTTTGTGATATAAAATTGAGGTCTTAACCATTTATGGTCATTGACACTTTTTAAGGGAAAAAAACAAAAACAGTTTCAAAAGCTTATGTATATTCCAATTTGTGAAATTCCCTTCTCAACTAAATTTATCCTGAACTTTCAAATCTTCAAATGGAATTTCTTCCTGTGCTCAGCTGTCGAGAAATTTGCAGTATGGCATTATACAGCTGTCAAATTCCACCCACGGGACCTGATTTGGCAGTTTACACAAGCAAAACTTCTACTGACACTAGGGACAGTTACCATTTTTAGCATTTGTTGGGAATGAAGAAAAAGAATTGCTTCATTTGGAAAAGCTTCTTAGAAATTACTTTATACATAAAAAGAGAAAGTATAAAAAGAATCAATTAAGCTTTTCAAAATACATTTTTAAAAATCAAAACCCAGCACATATTTGTTTTAATTGCAAAAATTCATGAGCATAATAAAGATGTTTTCCTATTATATCTTATTGTCCAGGCAAAAGTGAATACTAAATTTCTTATTACATGCTTTAAATCTCTAAGACGTAGAGAAGGAATTGGCAAAATTAAGAATCAAACAAATAAGACAACAGAAAGTGGGTGAACTCAATGAATTAACTGTGAGTCTTGATACAAAACACAAACCAAAGCAATAACTTTTTAAATACATTCAGGAGGAAGAGTTAAAGAAATGGAAGGTCATAAAGCTATTGCAAGATTTTAAAAGGGAAATAAATGGTCAGTCAGCACCCTTGTAATGAAGTCTCTACTCAAATGTATCACCACTATCTACATTTGAAATAACCTAAAGCAGGATTAGGAGACTAAATGTTGGCAATTGGGAAAATAACTTTTTAAGATGAAGTCTTCCCAGGTAAAGTCTCAATTCTGAAAGCAAAGAGGAGTGACTTTGTCACACAACAGTAGGGTTACAATGTTGGACTGAGAAGAATTAGTTGATGGAAAGTCAGGAGTGTGAGGATTCTTCTCCCCACTTCTTCTGTCTTGCGGGAGTAGTAGATCTGGCCCAAAACTGCAACTAAGCACATCATACATATCTAAAGGTACTGAACAATATATTGGGCAGGTTTCCCAGAGTGAAGATGGACTGGCCGGCATGGCACATTCTTCCCTTTCATCGCATAATGTTAGGGAGGGGCAGACTCCCTATTTGCTCTTTGCCAGCACCATACATCGAGACCTTCAGTGTGGACTTGTCACCAACATCCATAGATCCAGTGGGCAGTCTTTTCTCACAATGAGATATACTTAAACTGTCTATAGCAATTAATAATCATGTCCTTGAAATTTGAACATAAGTCCAAGAACTGTCAGACATTTAAGGACAATCAGCGCAAAAATCAGACTCAGGAATAAACACATAAAACTATGTTGGAACGCATAGTCCCTGCTTTGCCAATTCCCTTTACAGTGGATGAACTGCACTTACACGTTCCCAAGTCCCAACCCCTCTAGTCCTGACCAGGATCCCAACTCTTTAATGTACTCAGAGATTTTGCTCTTGAAAGTATCTCCTTTCACTAATGAATCCTTATTCCCCGCCCCCCACCACACGCACTTACATTATTACCCTATACAAACATACTATATTTTATTGAAAAACAAAACAGAGACCTCTTAGATGTTTTATCCCTGCATCTTCTGGGCAAGTACTAAGTTCCAGTGTAGAACCATACTCCACAAAAGGCTTGCTTCTTCCTGTTTCCTGGACATTCAGTCCAATCAGACTTTCCAATCACCACTTATCCAAGGTCACCAGTTAGTTCTGCATTACCAGACCCTAAAGCCAATTAGGACTTGGAGACTGGGAACTGTCTAGCCAAGCAGTGGGCACTAAGCATACGCCCATAGAGAGTAGAAGCAAGTGGTTGCCTGATCACGCCCTGTTCAATATGACACTGTCTGCAAAGTTTCCCTCTGGCTGCAGGGGCAGCTGAAACTCTTACTTTCTCCAAGAGAACTTATCCCTCTGTCAATCACTGTAGCTAAAGCACAAAAGGAGAGATGTCACTCCTGGAAGGAAGAAACTTCTTTGACACCTACACCTTAGTATGTTTACTATTTAACAGAAATATATCTGCATTCGAGTAGATCATATATGACAACAACAATGTCATCCACAAAGATGTGATCACCAAAACGCAGCAGATGGCTTTTCAGAAAATGTCTGAGATTGCTGCTCTGGAAAAGGATATGATTATTTTGTAGAAGAGTAAGTTTTCAGCCCACAAAGCAGAAAATGAGAAAAAATAAAACTTGAATGATATTCGCTAAAACAGCAAGTAATGGATGAAGTGATCAAAGTCCAAATAGATGAAAAATTAAACTTCAATCTAGGGGAAGAACAGCATTAAAAAGTATTATATTCACAGAATAAAGAGAAGCTATGTAAAATGAGGGCAAAAAAGGTAAGTTTGCACATCCAGCAAGATGGGGCTCTCACCTGGATGCCAAGGAGGAATGCATTGAGGGTGCTGGCCTTGGAGCCTTGTAGGAATCAAACAGACTTTATAATATTAGATATTTATCAGCGTCTGTGTTTACACCCACAACAGCTCTGGGATTGTATTGGCTAAGGATATAATAACTTTTCTATTTAAAGAATGTTTGCTTTCTTTTTACTAAAAAAATAAACCATTGTCTTCCCGCCCTCCCCTCCCCACTGCTTCCACTACAAAATTTTAACTTTGCTTTTGATTTTGTGCATATTGTTTACTTGGTGCAAATTATACTTGTATAACCAATGCAAAGATGTCATGAACTTCATAACACTCCCTTTATCTTCTCTGTTGGGTTGACTTTTTATGCGGAATGTTGCTCATTAATATGCACTCTGCTGGACCATGAACTTTGCCTCACCTGTGGTGTACAGTAATAGTAAATATCATATAATATCTACAATTTAAAATAATTTGTGTGTATAGGATTTGGATGCTCCATTTAAAAGGCAAATATGTGCCAGCCAGAAAAACAAAATTAAGAATCATGTTGATGAAATATTACAATGTAATGGAGAATTTTTTTATTCATTTTAAAACACAAGATTTATTTCTCTACCTTGCCCATAGTTTTAGAGCAATATTTATTATCCATTGTGGAATTATCTGCTAGAAAATTTGTTAATCCTACAAGATAGCTAAATAGAATATCAAAACTCTGGCTGAGCTACCCTACCTTACAAGGATTCAGATAATTTTAAACATCAGGCAACAGCACAGGGGAGGCAGGGGCGCCTGGGTGGCTCAGTTGGTTAAGCGTGACTTTGGCTCAGGCCATGATCTCATAGCTCATGAGTTCAAGCCCTCTTGGGGCTCTGTGCTGACAGCTCAGAGCCTGGAACCTGCTTTGGATTCTGTGATCCCTTTCTCTGCCCCTCCCCTACTCAACAATCTGTCTCTCTCTCTCTCAAAAATAAAATAAAAACACTACAATTTAAAAAAAAATAGCACTTGGGAGACAAAAGACAAAACATCTTCAGAATTTTCAGATAACAACTCTGGTCTTAAGACATGGGGAAATAAGCCATAGTTTGATATTCAAAACATATTTTTTTCTAGCACAAATGAAAACATCTTTGTCAAACACCTCAAACCATGTATCAAATAGCAAATATATTTGTATGTCCATTTCATCCAATAGTCATCCAGTTAATTCCTACTGAGGGCTCTTCTGTTACCCAACATTTCTCTTTCCCTAACTGCTAACCTCCTGATCAGTTCAAGCTGCCTGAACACGTTCTAGGGCCTTACTGCTTAATTAACAAGCACCACCTATTTGGATGTATGGTCCTTTATAAGAATCACTAGTTTTGATTTGTGTGCTACTTTCATTATGTTGCACTGGTTTCTAGCTTAACACCTAGTAAAAGTGAAATCTGAATGTATTCATTTTTTTCCCATCAACTTGGGTTGAGAAATCACAAGTTCAAGAAGACTTGAGTCAAACCAGAAATGTTGCTGAAATATATATCTGAATCCCTTAAAACCAGACCCCTGATAATCAGGAGGTATAGTTTCTGTTACATAACAGTTAGATAGAAAGAGTTTCCTTCTAGGTAATCACTTGTGTACCTCTTAACACCCCTTTACCTGATTTTGATGATAAATAGACAAGTTAGGCAGTCATGGCCTGAGAATATCACAACGCTCAATAGCAAACACCTTTCAGGGAAGAGTGTTTGACGTTATTGCACCAAATACACCACACATACCCAGAGGTGCTGGCTGAGAATAAGGGGAATCTAAAATGGATACTAAAGATAGAGGAAGGGAAAGTCTAGTACTAACTGTGGTCTCAAGACCAGCTGGAATGACAGATGTTGTAGTTTGTCCCACTAAACTCCCACTCATAAATTTCCCCCCGGGGGAAATAAAAAGCCCATTGGAATCCTGTAGTTCTTCTTCTAGAAATTTTTATTAAAAAAAATACGTCTAAGCAGGGCCCAGGGGGACTGCCATTGATGCTGTAATCCTTTCTCTAGATTTTCCCTCAGTAATTACCTGGAATTATTCCTGCCAGATACTAGGATACTCCAGGTTGACTGCCCTTGGCTGTTAGACTTTTCCATGAATTTTCCTCAGCTGACGAGAGAAATCTAAATCTTGGTCATGCTCTGTTCCTAGGCAAAGGTTATATCCAATAACTGTTTGATGTGGACAGCACAGAAAAGTATACTATCAGAACTAAATGTAAATTTTTCTCTTTTTAATTTAGTGCATTAGTAACCTACAAAGATAGACAGGAGTTTGGAATTTGAAGTGGGAAACTTTAACCTATCTTCCCTTCCCCCAAATTCAAAATCTGTGACTCTACAGAATCCTTATAAAATAACCTGAGAAAATACGATAAAAATATGCAACGTGATGATAAATAACATTTTATTTTATTTAACAAATGTTTATTTATTTACTTTGAGAGAGAGAGAGAGATAGAGAGAGAGAGAATATCCCAAGCAGGCTCCAACTGTCAATGCAGAGCCCAACTTGGGGCTTGATCTCACAACCTGAGCCGAAATCAAGAGTCATATGCCAAACTGACTGAACCACCCAGATCGCCCCAATGATAAATAATGTTTTTAAAACATGAGTAAATTTTAACTCTAGAAGGTATTGTGGAACTTGCCCCTCTTCTCTTACAAGATTTTTTTACTATATCTAACTCCAGTAGAAAGAAACTGTAAACAGAAGTCAGTCATTTATAACTGTTTTTGCTATCATTCATGTAATAGGAGCATTCAATAAATAGGCACTTTGCTTTATGTAGGACTATGATAGATTAAAACAAAATGGAGATTTGCTTTTAAATCTCACAGCTCTAGAAGTAGCATCAAAGTGTATCTGGAAGAACAGCTGGGAAAAAAATGCAGTTGAGCAAGCAAAGTGCAGAGAGAGCAAGGCGTAATCTCATATATACTCACCTCAACTAATGAGGGTGGAATTGCTCAGCCTGCCTTTCCTGGGTTAAAAGACAAAGAAATTGAGCTCCCAGTTAGGTGGAAGGCCACCCCACAGGAAGCCTGAAGCTGACAAGTACAATGTTACTTGAATGTAATGCAAAGGTAAAAAGTCAATCTATATATGAAACAATCCATTGATTAACCAACTTTTCTTCTTGAGTAAAAAATTTCAAGAAGTTGTATAAGGATGGTGTTTACAACGACCAGTGATTCTGAACACTCCCCCTTATTTTAGTAAAATGTGGTCTAACCTCAACAGAAAGAAAAGTAACATACAAAGAGAAGGCAAAGTGAAGAACAATTCAACAACATAAGCGTTAACTAGGGTCATAAGTAAGTTGTTGATATTAAAAGCAAACAAACACAATGATAGAAAAGAGCAGAAAACAATGATTTGCCACATTACACTCCCTACTTTCTATAAGGATATGAAATGTACTCCTGTGAAAAATTCACCATTCTTATACAAAGAATATATAATGAGTTGTGCCCTCCCTCTCCCCCAACATTTTTGTAAATGTCATCAGTAGAAAGACACAGTGTATTTTTCCTCTGGTCCACAAAATACAAGATCCAAAGAAACCCTGTGAAAGAGAAAGTAGGAAAAATGGAGGCAACAAAGACTTTTGGCAAGAAAGGAAAGCTGGAATGTAGAGCTGAGACAGTCATAATCACAGGCTGTTAGAGCTGGAATGGTTTTTAGAGATAAACTTGTCCAAAGCACTAAATGTTTTTGTTAGCTCTAAGGAGCTGAAGTCATTTTCAAGGTTGCACAATTACTAAATGAAAGTAAGAGAATCTGAGTCCTTATCTCTTGATTCCTGACCCCATGCCCTGATCTCACATGGCTTAAGGTCCAAATTGTTCCACTTGTTCTGCAGGGTTTATAGAAGAGTGGAAAACATATCTAACGCCCATGCATAAGACACTGTCCAGTGAGTCCTGACAGATTAGGCACATTATCCATTTCAATCTGATATTCTCTGTGTTTGCAATAGAGTTGCATGAAATGGCCACACACATATTCTAAGGGCCAATCTGAAGAGTTTTTACAGGTAGTGGAGGCACCTAAGTACAGCCCAGTTGGTTAAGCATTTGGCTCGTGATTTCAGCTCTCCTGGTTTGTGAGATAGGAGCCCTGTATGGGACTCTGAGCCTGGGATTCTCAACCTCTCTCTGCATCTCCCCTGACTTCTCTCTTTCTCTCAAAATAAATAAATAAACATTAAAAAAAGAGTTTTCTTACAGGTAAGGCCATTAATATGTTTATTCTTAAATGGAATTTAAAGAGTAACAGTAATCTACTGTCAGCATATGCACAATGTATTGGGAACTTCTTAATCTTCCCAAATACCCATTCTCTCTTCCTGCCTCTCTTTCCTTCACTTTGATTTTTAGCAGGGCACATTGCCTTCCTTCAAGCTGGTGATTCATCTTCCAGCCCTAGCAGTTACATGTAACCATATGATTAAATTCAATCCAATCAAACTGAACAAAAGCAAAGTGTACAACTTCTAACTCACATCTTTAAAAACACAGTTATTTGCCTCACTCTCTCCTTCCCCTTTTGTTCTTTGAAAAAATGGATGCCACAGGAACATCCCATTTGATTGAGGAGATGAGACATATATTAAGAATGGCAGGGGCGCCTGGGTGGCTTGGTTGTTTAAGCATCAGACTTTGGCTCAGGTCATGATCAGGTTTGTGGGTTTGAGCGCCAGGTCGAACTCTGTGCTGACAGCTTGGAGCCTGGAGGCTGCTTCGGATTCTGTCTCCCTTTCTCTCTGCCCCTTCCCCACTTGCACTCTGTCTCTGTCTCTCTTAAAAATAGATAAACATTAAAAAAAAAAAGAACGGCTGATACCCTTTTAAGCTTAGACCACTAAGGATAATAGGGAAGTGTATTAGGAGAATTTTTTAAGTTCCCTTGTCAACAATGAAGGTGTATAAATTCAACATTTAATTTTAAACATAGATACACATACTTTTAGTACCTAAGTGTTATACGTGACTTTTTTTTTTCTTTTAAAATGTCTTTAAAAAGGATATAAGTCACAGATTTGTAGAAAAAGGTAATTCCGTGAATGTGTGAGGAATTCCAGTGGAAAAGTCAGGGACACTTCACTGACAAGAACAAATCTAAATGCTTTGAGGAGTGACCTCAGCAGTGAAATTAGAAGTGCCCCAGAGATGTTGGGCACTAAGGGATACCTTAGTTCGGGAACTCAGCAAATGCCCTTAGTTCAGGAACTCAGCAAATGTCCTCATTAAAAATCCATTTCTTTCATCCATGGAACTCAAATAAAGATGTTGATGCTTCAAAAGACTCAAAAGATCCAAAATAATCATTCATTTGGGATCATTCAACCAAACACAGTCAAAGGTATTTTGCAGTTTTCCCTTGTTTCACCTGTGGGAATATTGCTTCTAAGTTTAGATAATGATGTTGTCACATGGAGAACTTAGAATGGCATCAATAAAAATCTGCTAACATTTATTTTTAGAAGGAACGGGAATGATTTATAAGTTTCTTCCTACTTTTGAGTCATGTCATGAATCACTGTGTATGCCAGATCTGTTCTGTTTCACTTCATGCCTCTTTCTTCCATAATCACGCCCACAGACAGCAGCTGAGTAGAAGATGTGAATCCATATCTCTATATTAAATTATAGTCAAACATATTTTATAAAATTTTGCATGCCAGATTATCTAGATGAGATCAGTGACTTTTCATAGTATAAATTATGAGGAATTATTAATATCTGGAATAGTAGCGTAGACTGATTTTAAAATGTGCTGATGAATGTTTATTAAAATATATGGAACAGATAGCATAACTGAGATATACTATTAAAAAACAAAAACAAAGGGAGAGAGAGAGAGAGTCTCTGAGTTAGGGCAGTGGATTGATTTTGATAAAGTCATTGCACCACTTAGTTCTTTTTTAAAAATGAAAAGGATGTGTAACACCTGGGTGGCTCAGTCGGTTAAGCGTCCGACTTCGGCTCAGGTCATGATCTCATGCTCCGTGAGTTCGAGCCCCACATCGGCCTCTGTGCTGACAGCTCAGAGCCTGGAGCCCGTTTCAGAGTCTGTGTCTCCCTCTCTCTCTGCCCCTCCCCTGTTCATGCTCTGTCCCTCTCTGTCTCAAAAATAAATAAACGTTAAAAAAAATTTAAAAAAAATGAAAAGGATGGCAGTGGTCGAATTTTTTTTTCTACTTTTCTTTTTTTTACTGCAGTGATACTGAAAATATGTGCTTACTAAAATATAAAATTTATCTGTGAAAACTTGTAGAATGTTTAGAATTCTTACAGAATTATCAGTAGCAATATTGTAGAATTTTTGTTACAGTTAAATGAATTAAATTATGCACATATTTTACCTGTGCATGGACTACTGTACATTTTATTCTCAACTGTATGTAACAGTTACTCTTATTAATGGAATTATTATCACATGACACTATTCAATTTGAACAATTCCAAAGAAAAATTATACATATTCTCTAATGTCTGGAAAATTTCTCTTTAATTTGCCTAAACCCTTTTCCTACTTGTTTAAGGCTTATGATTAGGGGCTCTGTGAAGTATAAGGGTCTATCTAAGCTGTTTATTCAACGGTAATGGATTCCCCATCTCATATTTAAGAGGAGAGTTGGTGCATAAAATTGACTTATTTTTCTCCTGTTTATTCTCTTTGCTCCTTCAGAACCATTGTGTACTTAGTCTTTGCCTTCCTCTGCTTTCATCATTTTCTGGGAGGCCACTCTGTGAGGGCTGTATCAGCAGTGTTCCCTTGCCATTTATCTTTAGGCTGAAATTAATCAAAGGGAAATACTACCAAGACACTAGAGAAAGGGAGAAGAGAGAGGTCATGCTATTTATTCCTCAACTCTGCCCATTCCAGAATATCCTTTTTTGGAATGTTTGAATTAACTTGTATTTGGTCATACCTTCCGTGGTATCAAACCAGTTCAAGAGACATAAATATCCTTAAGGGGCAGGCCATAGTACTTTGAGAATGCACTCTCCAATGCAAACACTAAATGTACACTCTATTTCTTCCTTTTAGTCTAAGCTACCCTCAAATGGAGCATTGGCTATATATCAGGGTGACTCTTTACTCTGGAAAGGAAAATACTCAAAACTTTTGCCTCTGAAAATACTCAAAACTTCCTGTTTCTTGTAGAACCAAAATGCCACTATAGTCTTCTAGTTAAAAGTGTGGTTAATGGAATTCACATGTTACAAAATGGTTTTGTGGAAATGTAGAAGTAAATTATAGTTATTTTCTCATTACAAAATGTATAGTGATGATATGTACTTATTAACTGAGAGAAATCTCACAAGAATAGTCAAGGCTAATTTTGTAGGCAAGGTCAAGTAGAATTGCCTCCCATCTCTCACCAAAATAATAACCAAAAACATTACTATACATTTGAGAAAATTACAGATGTTAGTGCTATTACCAAAAATCTGAATGATGCCAGGGTAATAATTCCCATCATATCCCTATTTAATTTGTTTATTTGATCAGTGCAAAAATCAGATGGGTCTTGGATAATAACTGTGGGTTATTGTAAACTTATTCAGGTGGTGACATTAATCACAGCTGTGATTCCAGATGTGGTATAATAATTCTAGGAAAACAACACATCCTCTGTTTTGTATGTATTTAACTAGCAAAGGTTTTCAGTTCAATTCAAGAACTGAGGAGACAAATCTTCCAACTGTTAAACTTTTAGAATCTTGATTACAAGGAGACAAATGGAGACAAGGAGGACTATACTCAGGCCTTCAGGCATTCTCTGGCTGCCTGTTATTATTCTTGTCCCATTAAAGCATACCAAGTAAAAATTCCCAATACATCACGACGCTGAATGAGTATAAAAAACATGGAGTTCTGGTAGAAGGGCTGTGGGAATATCATCTTAGACTTGAAGACAAAGGACAGAAGTGAAGATTCTAACACTAATTATTTAGTATCTCCTGCTTTTCCCTACTACCTTATATGAAATCTTTTGGTGATTATTGAAATAAAACTTCCCTGCAAAGATGCAGAGTCTAATGAGATTTTTATATTTCCTCTGGTTTGTTGACCTGATTTTTTTTCTGTCTAAACAAAGGACAAGCACAGATTTTTATCTTTCAAATCCATAGTCCCCTACTCTCTGACATGTTCTTTGCCTTGGGAAGTTCTCTATAAACTTTATCATTCAGAATCCTTTTTCCCTCTGACATATGGTTGGCTTTGACTAATGGGAGGCACAAGAATAAGATAGGGAGGAAGGAGGTGGAGGCAGTTATATGTCCCCACCTACATCCTTCCGTATGATTTGTTGCACTACCAAAGTCCATGTCTACCATTAAGTAGCTCCTCTCTCATTGATACAGTTCATTCTTGCCAGTGTTACCATCTAGGCTGAAGTACAATGAGAGGGACTATTGTTAAAAGTATTTGGATATTTCTGACCTTAAATGCTTCAGTATTGTTGGTTCTCTTAACCTTGACTATAACAGATCAACCTTGACTGCCAGGTCTCTGACTGATACATTATTTGGGTAAGCAGAAATCAGCACTTCATTTAGAGACTACAGACTGTAATATTCAAGGAATTTTTGAGAAGTGTCATATAAGATAGTGTATAAAACATGGTATAGAGATTGTATGTTTGAAGAGATACTAAAAAGTGTATGAAATGGCTGTCATTCTCAAATCTAAGAAAATGTGAGAAATGAATATGAAGCTAATATAAAACTTGTCAATATTATCGCCAGTGTAATTCTAATTACTTAAAAAAAAAACCTCTACAGAGAAATTTTAGGATATATTTTATGAAATAAATTAGTAAATAGAAAAAAAAATAGTAACAGAAAAGCCTAATTTCTAATAGGTTATAAAGGCTTCATCTGAATTTTAACAAATTTAGTTTATGCACTATTAATCCAGTGTCTTTAAAACCTATAAATTTACCAGGGCACATGGGTGGTTCAGCTGGTTGAGCGTCTGACTTCGGCTTAGGTCATGATCTCACAGTTTGTGAGTTCAAGCCCCTCATAGGGCTCTGTGCAGACAGCTCAGAGACTGGAGCCTGCCTTGGATTCTGTGTCCCCTTCTCTCTCCACCCCACCCCTGCTTGTGCTCTCTCTCTGTCTTTCAAAAATGAATAAACATAAAAAAATTTAAAAAAAACTATAAATTTACCATAAAACTCTGATAATACTATGCATATCTCTATGACAACCTCACAAACTGGAAAATAAAACAAACACATCATTTCCCCCTTTACCCTCATCAAGGGTACTAATTATATCATTTTATTTTTATTTTTATGTTACATAAGGATAGCTAAAATAATATGGCAATTTCCCCTTTTCTCAGTCTAGAGAATAATTATGCTGAAACGTTCATGTGTGTGTAACCACTTGAGGGAGCCACTCCAAAATGCTACTTCCTGGGCTTCACCCAGGAGATTCTGATATAATTGATCCTGATATGTGGCCAAAACAAAATCTGCCTTATTAAAATCATGTGACTTTAGACCACAAAAGTCCTATACAAGTAAGTATAAGAGTTCTGTCTCATTTGACACTAATATATACTTGGCTTATTAATCACCTGCACATAGTAAAAGTGGTTATTATAAATAAGTCTTATTGTTGCTCCAGCAGTTAAGCAAAAATAAAAAATGACAAGTCCTATAAAGATAGCAAATCAAATGTCTAGAAAATAAAATAAAACAAAAATAGTCATAAAATTCTGAGTGGGTAAAAAGAAGATATAAAGGAGGTGAGAAGAAAAAATTGAGAAGACATTTAGTACCTCTACAAATGTTAAGAATTGGTGATCTTCTCTACTTGAATTATATCCTAAGTGTACATGCAAGTAAAAACCACATTCATAGAGCTATAACCCAGACTGTTCCCTTAGTTTCCACAATTTACTACCTGGAGAAGCAAGATTACTATACTTAAAATATTTCAGTATACAGAAATTTCCACCCATAATCTTCCCTTGAAAATATTTATTTTGCTGTTCTACAGATGAGTAACAACTTGTTGTTTTGTCAACATTTTAACTTAGAAGCTATAAAAAGTAGTTACAATAAAAGCAATAACACTACTATTGCATCATTACAATATGATCCCTTCACTGTTTAAAAGATATTTTCATGTATGCTATTCCCCTTGAGACTAATATACACTTGGCATATCAATCATTTATCTGTACATAGTAAAAATTATTATTATAAATAAGTCTTATTGGTGTGCCAACAGTTAAGCAATAATAAAAAGAATAACAAGATAAACTAACAAAAAACTCTAGGGGAGACAGCAACAGATCAGTATTTAATCATTCATCTTTCCTTCCTAATTTTGTGAAAGGGATATATACCATGTCTATGTACAAATAGATCTATATCATTGAATTTTTACACTGGGTTTGAAAGAAGAAGGTTGTCACCTGCAGCATAGTGGTAACAAAATGACTAATGAAATTATCCTGAAAAATGTTGTATACTTCTACAGAGCTGTTTATCTTTCCAATATTGTCAGAGGCCCTACAGTCTCTAGCTTGCTTTTGTAGATTTTGTGCACTCATCAGCTGTCAGGATGAGGGAGAAATCAATCTTTTCAAAGAGTTTAATCATATAGTCACTTGATTTCCTGACATAGAATATGGAAGAGACAAGCCTAACTGCTTAGCTTGGACAACAGTTGGCAGAGATGTAATGCAAAACACAAATTCCTATCTCTGAACATAGAGATCTCTGAACATATAAGAGAACATAGAAGATAGAGGAAAGAGTGGATTCAGGGAGGTAAATAAAGAAAATATTTTTTTGAGGAGTAGACTCTATATAATTTGGAAGAACAAGTAGAAATTAAAGATGAAACAATGAGGATATACCTTCTGGAAGGAAGTAAATTGTATGAAAAACACTGACCCAGGTACAAAATAAAAGAGATACAAGAAACGTTTTTAAAGAATGACAGTATTATAAACAGTTACCAGGAGATTATATACAATAGATTATTTTTAATTCTCTTTCTGATTATCTCAACTAGGGAGAAAATAAAGAACATAATCTGCTTATGAATTGCAGAGATGATATAGCCTCATTTAAAGTGAATGCTTATTATGTATTTATATCTCTATGACAAACTTCCCCAAAACTTAGTCTTCAAAATATAAGATATTATTTCTCATTATTCTGTGGGTCAAGAATGTATGCAGCATTCTGCTCTACATGATTTGTCTTGGCCATGCATAAGGCTGAATTCAACATGGAACTTGCCTGGAGCTGAGTGCCCAGGAAGGCTTCATGCATTTGACTAGCAGTTGATGCTGGCTATGAGACTTGATTCCCTGGTCTTTCTTTAGCCAGTAGAAGCTACCAGACCTCATATAAGCTAGTCGTAGAATAGAAACAGTGTTACTTCAAGTTAAATCCAGACTGAAGAAAATAAGAAATGAAATCCATCTCTGGAACACAGATCATGTAAGCACAGGGAAGAGAGGAATTTTTAGCAGGTAACTTTGGAGAATATCTATCATAGCACACTTGAAATTCTGTGCTATAGATCTACTGCATGCTTTTTTACATAAAGTTTGAAATAATGCAAATCCAAAATTTATTAGAAAATCCATCTGTAATTGTATAAACTAAAAATGGGCAGATCAAATAATTGGAAGTTGCGTATATACACTATTGCCATATGAGAAGAGTCAACGTCAGCTGGAAAACATAAAATAGTAACCAAACTATGTAAATTTTTAGTTTGAAACAGGTTGTTGTTTATATGAATCAGAATTTCTACCATGATTTTAGCAAACATTTTTCTTATTTTAATATTCTTCCTTATAATTTAGATATGATGATACACTATGAAAAAATCAAATGAGCAGCATGATATGAGAGAATATTTGTGACAAAAAAGCTAATTTTAATAAAATCAAAAACTTTAAAAAGCTAACAAAAATAATCTGCAGGGGCACCTGGGTGGCTCAGTTCGTTAAGTTTCTGTCTGACTCTTGATTTTGGCTCAGGTCATGATCTCATATTTGGTGAGATCAAGTCCCTCATCAGGTTCTGTGCTGAAAGCCTGGAGCCTGCTTGGGGTTCTCTCTCCTCTCCCTGTCTCTCTGCCTCTCCCGCACTCACGCTGTCTCTCTCTCTCTCTCTCTCTCTCTCTCTCAAAAATAAACATTAAAATTTTTTTAAAAAGAATAATCTGCAATTATTTAAGATTTATGAATTCTAAGAATTCCATTTGCCCACCTCCCTGCACATATTTTAGTTATTCCTGTGGGAAATTTTGAGTTGAAATAGAAACTAACCTATGTTCCTATCATACAAGTGAACACCCTGAACAGTAAGAAAAATTTGGATCCTCAACCTGGTCCACCAATATCAGTTACAAGATTATTCCATTTTCAAATTTTCGTAAGATTGTCTCATTACGCAATAAAGTTGAGAAAGTAAGAAATAAAACCCATGTAAAGAGTGTAAGCCTCAGGAATAAATAAGCAAATAAACCAATAATAAATAAATTTTACTTCTTGGTCAGTCAGTGCACTGGGAAAAATGAGTTACCAATTTGGAAACAGTTTTACGATAGAAGATTGACTCCAGTAGTCATCTACACCTTGTGTGTTCAGGTGATACACTGAGTGAGACCTGACCAGAAATAACTTTTCACTCCTGAATTGTCTTATTCTAAAAATAAGAACCCTATACCAGTCAAAGCATGATCTAAGAGAATTCCCTAATGTTATATCTATTACCATATCTATTCTGCTTCCGACTGTAAAATCAACCTACCTTGGAACTAAAAGTAAGAGATCTGTGAGGGAATAGAAGGAGTAACGTGTCTTTTTGTCCATTATACACAAGTCAATATTTCTGTTTTCTTTATGAAAAAAAATATATATGTATATACATAAATATATTTTTGGAATGAGCAACTTGATTAGTATACTTGAAACAGTTTATACAGTAGAAAAATAAAGAATATTATCTCAGGTTATACTAAGGAATTTAGATTTTAGCTTGATGGTAGTAGGGATTCATTGAACACTGTAAGAAGAAAAGTGACAAGATTTAGAGGGTAACTCTTGTAGCAGTGTGAAAAAAATAAGCACAATGTATTCTGGATAAAAATCTATGCAAAATTTAAGGGGAAATAGAAAGGATTAGATGAAGGTGTTAACAGAGGATATAAAGAAGGAATGAAACTGATAAAAATATGGTAGAATAAAAAAGGAATCAATAATTTATTAAAATAGAAAGAATGAGAGGAAAGTTGAGTTTGTTAGATGTGGATGAAAGCAACATTAATCAAGATTCATAAAACAGGAATAATACTAGTCTTGGGGAAAATGAGCCCAAATTTGGATGTAATGAAATGTTGAAAGGAAAATGAGATGTCTTGTTAATATCCTTAGCAACAACAACAAAATTACTGTTTTCTTTTAAATAAAATAACATTAAAATACAAGATTTTGATAATTGCACAATTTCTTTAATGTTTGTTGTGGCAAAAGCAATTTGTTCACTTAATAACACCTAGTGATTACACACTGTGTGTTTTCATTGATTTATGTCTCCATCATTATAAGGTTGGCATGATTTCACTTGATTATAAGAAATTACTGAGATTTTCAGCCTTATTTGCTTCTACAAATCTGGAAAAATACGTTGGTAATTCTAAGAGATTTTTTTTTCTGAATATAAAACTAGGAATCTTATTTCTTCTACAAACTAATAACTCCTACTGAAAAAATAAATTTACTAACAAATTTTATTCTGTAAGTATTCGACTGAATATGCTCTCATTGATTTTGTTTCAAATAACCTTACTAGTATATAAAATGCATAATTATCCTGGCTAGTCAAGAAAAATCTCACAGACTGCCATAAAAAAGAAGTGATAAAAATAAGCAACACAATAAAATTACCCAACATGGAAATGAGGAGGAAAAATAATACGTTTCTGATAAATAGCCATAAATAGTCATGTATATTTTGCAACCTATCTTTTAGTAACTCTTCAATCAAAGACATATGTAAAATGTTCCTTGATTTTCTCAAGATAAAAATTATATTATTATAGTAATATTCTTATAATTAAGGGATAATGCAAATTTATATATTTCTCATTATACCCATTTTATGCTTTCTACATGAGAACGTAACTTAATTGAAGTTTGCACTTTAGGGCTCATGGGTACATGACAATTCATTTGTAGTTGTGAGCCATCATTCTGTATGAATCACATTTTGGTAAATGCTACTAAATTTAAATATCTATAAATAATCACATGAATTATTTGCAACAGCAAATCTTCAGATTATATCTTTAGAACTTCAAAAGCATCTGTTCTCCGGTGTGCATTACTTTCAACATTTGTTTGATGTACAATTATTTTTCAAAGATTTAAGATGGTCTTTGGAGATACTGTTCAAAAAAGGGTTTAATATTGTTTTAAGGACTGTAGGCTGCTGCTGTAAACAACAGTGTACAAGGGACCAATTGTTGCTTTCCCCAGAGATGAATGTGTTAACAAGAAAATGATGTTTTATGTGAGTTCCTAGGGTAGGAATTATATACAAAAAACTACTCAGAAAGAGTGATGAAGTTGTACAGGACAGGTGTGCTGAGACAGTAGAAAAAAGCGAGGTGAGATTTAGTTCCATGCAGGGTAAAGAGATGCAAAAGCTCAGAGGTAAGTGGAAATATGATGTATTCAAGGAATGACGAATTCAGCTTAGCTAGGCTTAGAGTATTAAAGGGAGTCAAATATGAAAGCAAAGGAGTGAATTAGATATGGAAGAAATTAGGAATCAGATTTTGGAAAACCTTGTAAAATAGTAAATGGGGTTTATTTTTGTCATAAGGGCAATAGAAGGTCCTTCAAAAGTTTTAAGCAGGGGAAAATATTTTCTAATTTGCATAACAGTAAGATAACTCTGACTACAGTGTGGAAGACAATTGACCACAATTAAAAGAATTGCAGATAGAAGGTCTTGTTTGTAGACCCTTAGTGGACAGAAAAAAGAAGACAGTGGCAGAAGTGGTATAAATAAAGGAATTAAAGAGAAATGAAAATAAGCAAAAATAAAACAGGATCAATGAATAGTTGTGAGGTTTAAAACTGGAAGTTTTATTCTGGATTTCTGCTTGTAGCAATACAATAGGAGTATTTCTTTCATGAAGGATAGTTTCCCATAAGTTACAAATTACAACAGGGTCACCTGAGTAGCTCAGTCAGTTAAGCATTTAACTCTTGATTTCAGCTCAGGTCATGATCTCACAGTTCATGGGATTGAGCCCTGCCTCAAGCTTAGTGCTGGTGTGAAGCCTGCTTAAGATTCTCTCTCTCCCTCTTCCTCTGCTCCTCCCCCACTTGTGCTTTCTCTCTCTCTCTCTCTCTCTCTCTCTCTCTCTCTCTCTCTCTCTCGCTCAAAAAAAAAAAAAACTGTTTGAAAAATTACAAAAAACTCACCCTTGAGCCCTATCCTCACCCTAGAAAGAGACAACTCTCAAGAAAACCAACCTATCAAGTTTTCTCTCATATTGGAACAGATCAATACTTCAGTGAAAAATATGTACTCTAATCACTGGTTATTACAAGGAAAACCCAATAAGAAACAAAACAGGCCAAAAAAGAGTGGGATAATACATTAAAAATGCTCAAAGAAAAAACCTATCAAGAATCCTGTGACTAGAAAAGCTACCTTTAAAAAATGAAAGCAAAATAAAAACTTTCCTAGGTGAATAAACACTGAGAGAATTATTTGGTCACAAAATTGCCTTACATGAAATACTAAAGGAAGTTTATAGGCAGAAAGCAAGTGGACCTATTATATTATTTATATTCTGATAGGATTATTGATTACTGATTATTGGGGATTATTGATTACATTATCTAAATTCATGAAATTTTACACTTAGTATTTATACTTTTCAATGTATACAGACGTACTGCAAAAATAGTAATTCAAACAACCAAATTATATGATAGGTATATTTTAAGATCGCTATGAAAATTGAATACTTAATTACATATAAAATATTTGGCAGACTAACCAAAACATAGTAAACAAGATATACTTTACATAAAAAGGAAAGATTTGATTATTTTATTTATATTTTCAAACTTTGAGATTGAACTTAGAATTAAGCGAAAAAGAATTATTTTCTAATATAATCACAAATGAGAAGAAAGAACAACAAACACCACAGAAATATAAACAATAATAAGAAAACATTATGAAAAGCTAAATGTGAACAAATTGGACAATCTGGAAGAAATGGATAAATTCCTACAAAATATAGACTACCAAAGAAATAGAAAACTTAACAGACCTATAATTGGCGAGAAATTTAATCAGTAATAAAAAATCCCCCAATAAAAAAAGTCCAGGGCCAGATGGCCTCGCAGGTGAATTCTACCAAGTACTCAAAGAAGCTATTCTTCTTTAAATTCTTCTCAAACTATCCCAAAAAGAAAAAAGGAAAAAAATTCTAGATTCAATCCATAAGGCCAGCATGACCCTGATACCAAAACCAGAGAAAGATTCCACTAAAAAAGACAACGACAGGAAAATATCCTAGATGAATATGGTTAACAAAAATTCTTAATATAATACAGTAAAAGCTTGGTTTGTGAGAATAATGTACTAGCAAGCCAAATCCAAGATTACATTAAAAGAATCATTCACCATGATCAAGTGGGATTTATTCCTGGGTTGCAAGGGTGCAAGTCAATCAACGTGATACACCACATTAATAAAAGAAAATATAAAAACCATATGAGCACTTCAATAGATGCAGAAAAAGCATTTGACAAAGCACATCTATTCATGATAAAAACCTTCAACAAAGTGGGTTTAGAGGGAACATTCATCAACATCATACAGGCCATTTATGAAAAACCCACAGCTAACATCATACTCAACAGAGAAAAACCGAGAGCTTTTTTTCTATGGTCAAGAGCAAGACAGGGATGTCCACTCTCACCACTGTTATTCAACATAGTACTGGAAGTCCTATCATAGCAATCAGACAACAAAAAGAAATAAAAGTCACCAAATCAGTAAAGAAGAAGTAAAACTTTCACTATTTGCAGATGACATGATACTCTATATAGGAAACCCAAAAGACTTCACCAAAAAATTCCCAGAATGGATACATGAAGTCAGTGAAGTTGAAGGATACAAAATCAACCTACAGAAATATGTGGCATTTCTATACACCAATAATGAAGCAACAGAAAGATAAATTAAGGAATCAATCACATTTACAATTGCGCCAAAAACAAAAGATACCTAAGAATAAACCTAACCAGAGGGGAAAGACTTGTATTCTGAACACTATGAAACACTGATGAAAGAATTCAAAGAGGACACAAATGGAAAGACATTCCATGCTCATGAATCAGAAGAACACATATTGTTAAAATGTCTATACCACTCAAAGCAATCTACACATTGAATGCAATTCTTATCAACATACCACCAGCATTTTTCACAGAACTAGAACAAACAATCCTAAAATTTGTATGGAACAACAAAAGACCCCAAATAGTCAAAGCAACCTTGAAAAAGAAAAGTTAGAGGCATCATAATTCTGGACTTCAAGTTATATTATAAAGTCATAGTGATCAAGATAGTGTGGTACTGGCACAAAAATAGACACATAGAAGAATTGAACAGACTAGAAAACCCAGAAATGGACCCATAACCATATGGTCAATTAGTATTTGACAAAGCAGAAAAGACTATCCAATGGTCGGGGGGAAGTCTCTTCAACAAATGGTGTTGGGAAAATGACAGCAACATGTGAAAGAATGAAACTTGACCACTTTCTTACACCACACACAAAACTATATAAAAATGGATTAAAGACCTAAATATGAAACATGAAACCATCAAAATCCTAGAGAAGAACAGGCAGTAACCTATTTGACATAGGCCACAGCAACTTCTTACTATATATAGTCTCCTGAGGCAAGGGACACACAAGCAAAAATAAACCATTAAGACTATATAAAGATAAAAAGCTTGTGCACAGTGAAGGAAATAATCAACAAAATTAAAAGACCACCCATGGAATGGGATATTTGCAAAGATATTTGCAAACGACATATCTGATAAAGGGTTATTATCCAAAATCTATCAAAAAAAGGAATATCCAACTAAAAACTGGGCAAAAGATGGGACGCCTGGGTGACTCAGTTGGTTAAGCATCTGACTTTTGATTTCCACTTAGGTCATGATCTCACACTTGGTGATTTCGAGCCCTGCATCTGGCTTTGTGCTGACAGCATTGAGCCTGCTTGGGATTTAGTCTCTCCCTTTCTGCCTCTCTCCCGGTCATGTTCTTGCTCTCTCTCTCTCTCTCTCTCTCTCTCAAAAATAAATAAACTTTAAGAAAAATGGACAGAAGACATTAACAGACATTTTTCCAAAGAAGACATACACATGGCCAACAGACACATGAAAAGATGTGCAACATCACTCATCATCAGGGAAATACAAATCAAAACTACAAGGAGATATCACTCACACCTGTCAGAATGGCTAAAGTTGACAACATAAGAAACAGCAGGTGTTGGCAAGGATGTGGAGAAAGGCGAACCCTCTTATAGTGCTGGTGGAAGTGCAAACTGGTGCAGCCACTCTGGAAAATAGTATGGAGATACCTCAAAAAGTTAAAAATAGAACTACCCTATGATCCTGGAACTGCAGTACTAGGTATTTACACAATGAATACAAAAATGTTAATTCAAAGGGATAAATGCATTCTAACTGTTATAGCAGCCTTATCAGCAATACTCAAATTATGGAAAGAGCCCAAATGTTCATTGACTGATGAATGGATAAGGAAGAAATGGTTTGTGTGTGTGTGTGTGTGTGTGTGTGTGTGTGTGTGTGTGTGTGTAATGAAATATTACTCAACCAAAAAGAAGAATGAAATCTTGCCATTTGCAATTATGTGGATGGAACTAGAAAAGATTTTGCTAAGCAAAATAAATCAGCCAGAGAAAGACAAATACCATATGTTTTCACTCATGTGGAATTAAAAGAAACAAAACAAACGAGCAGAAAGAGAAACCAAAGAGATAAATAGGCAAACCAAGAAATAGACTCTTAACTGTAGAGAACAAACTGATGGTTATCAGAGGGTAGGTGTGTTGAGGGATGAATTAAATGGGTGATGGGGGGATTAAGGAGGGCATTTGTGTTGAGCACTGGGTGTTGTATGGAAATATTGAATCACTAAACTACACCTGAAACTAATAGTGTACTGTATGTTAACTAACTGGAATTTAAATAAAACTTTAAAAAATAATTATTTTCCCTGAAGGACAAATAAGTTGTCAGAAAAACTGCAAAAATGTAAAAACATTTAAAAAATCAGGTAAAATATATAAACAGCGTAATTTTCTTACGCTATATTTATTCTCTATTCCTCTTTGTAGTCCATTTCCTAATCAACACTAGTCATTGTAGAAATGCTAAATGCATTATTAATATGTCATTATTCCCAAATAAGTTTATTTTACAACAAAGTAATCATATGAGTCCCAATTTTAAACCATCTTAAGGAATTGAAACTCTGTAAACACTGTTTAACCAGTTCTAAAAATGGTCTTTTTTTTTTGTAGAATTGATGTCAACACTGTTTTAAAAAATAAAATAAATTTTCATATCTACGTTTCAGAATATCCTTGTTGAAAGCAATTACATGTCTAAATTTTACAAGAAATACTATTTATACATGTATAGATGCCTTATAACAGTAACATATATTAAAGGGATTATATTCTGTCACTATTATTAGATATTTACTTTGAATTTTACAGACACTAGACTATGAAGAAAAGATTAGCTGCAAACTACAAAGATGGAACAAATATATAGGATCTTTCACGGCAAAAAGCAATATCATGATAAAATTATTTTGTGAGGGTATAAGTATATTAAACCCTACTCTGCCTAAAAGCAAACCAACTCGCAATGCCTGCATGGCTCAGTTAAGTTTTAGATTTTTGATTTTGGCTCAGATCATGATCCCAGGGACATGATATTTAATCCTGTGTCAGACTCTGTGCTGACTGTGGAACCTCCTTAAGATTCTCTCTCCATCTGCCCCTCCCCTACTCATGCTCTCTCTCTAAAAAATAAATAAAATCAACTAACAACAACAGCAAAAAAAGCCAACTCAGTCACTTGAAAGTCACCTTTATTTTAAACCTTACAAACTGTCATCTTTTTAGACTATAGTGAAAAATATATCTTCAGTGTTTGGCCATATCATCCTTTATGGACAAAACTG
Source organism: Lynx canadensis (assembly GCF_007474595.2). Lineage (NCBI taxonomy): Eukaryota > Metazoa > Chordata > Mammalia > Carnivora > Felidae > Lynx > Lynx canadensis. The sequence goes on along the minus strand of NC_044311.2, from coordinate 59,506,375 downwards.
AAGGGGCTACTAAGAAGTGAATATGCCTATTGAAAAGTCTTCACAAAAAAACTCTTATATACTTGTATTATTAGAGAGATCAGAAGCAATGCTCTTGTATGAAGTGGCATTTTATTACTACTTCTAATAAAAATAATAAAACTGAAGGAAAAGACTTTAAAAAGATCTAATTCATATAAAATGATAGGGCACCCAGAACAACAAAATTTTCTGGATTTGATACAGTGTTTTGAATTTCATTAGTACCATTCACACAAACTCAATATCTACAGATTCTAAATAAGAAAAAGAAATACTGTTGTCAGTAACAATCAGCCATTTACAATCCCTTCAAAACAGAGTCCATGACAGGTGGAAAATTACCAATGAATTTTCAGCAGATCTTGAACATCTGTTCAATGCTAAAGGTTTAAAAATTAACTGAAGTGATGAAAAAATATTTCTAAACTCTCAGATAAAAATAATTTTTCAAAGATTCTTTTATTTCTTTCACAAACCCTAAAAACATTCAGTGTTCAGATTAAGAGTTATCAGGGCAATAGTAAGTATTTAAGACAACTTATCTGCATAAGATATCAACTCACAATTAATTAAATTTGCCAAAGTTATTCTTCCTATAAATGGACTAAAAAAACAATTACAGAAATCACTTCAGTAGCTTGAGAGACAAGTTTGAGAAATTGAAACATTAATCCCCATGAATTACCAATGTCTCTTCAATTGACACCTCAAACCTAATGTTGTTTCTGCTTTACTTGTGTTGCAGCATTACTTGTGCCCTACGTCTGTCTCACTCTTGAGAGGGCTATTGGATGGTCTACAGGAGACTAATCTCTTCAAATATTCTTTTGCAGGTAACAGCTGTTCTGGCAATGCAAAAAACAGCTGTGAAAAGCATGAACAATTGTCATCATGCTGGGGTAATGAGAGTTTACAGCAATGTTCTAGAGAGTTACCAGCTGCGTCTTTGGGTGTCATAAGCTTCTCAAGTTTTCTGATATCTCTTCATCACCAGCCATTTTCTTATCATTTGATCTCATTTATAAGATGGGTTTTACTATGAATTCCTCTGAATTATAAGAGTTTTTAAAAATTGTCTTACATAGAATTGCAAAGAGGCAGAACAGGCTATATTTTTCTGGCGTTTCTCCCTTCTCGGGATAAGATCTCTAAATATTGTAATCAACGAGACATTTTCAAATGCAAAATGCTGAACAGGAGTTTGTCTCATGACATAAACACATATACACACACAAGAACTTTTTGTTTAGTATACGTTTCTCATAAACTCTCACACATTCAAAGGCAATATTAGACAGTGGTAACTTCTTGCACATCTTTCCACCCCACATTTACTTTTCACTCAATTTAGTTACTGGAAACTTATCATCTTTTATGTACAAATTTACATATTTATATACACTTATGTTGCACTTGCAATAATTTGAACTAAAGGTTATCTATGTTTCTTTAATGCTTCTATTGTTTGAATTCTTTTCAACCCCCATAGAAATATGTCATCATCTTGTATTCATTTCATGTTGACTGAGTCACAATACTATGTCCTGTATTGGGCATTTAGATTGTGTATGTCTTTCACTGTATTAGTAATCAACATAAATAACCATCACAAGCATGACTTCCCAAGGTGAGAGGCGTAAGTAGAGAGTCGCATTGTGGTTCAATTACAGTCTCCTTTGGGGTCCTTTGCAGTAGTTACAGGTAAAGTACATTATAGTAATAAAACTTAATGACATAAGGAACAGATAATTTTTCAATAGAAAAGGACACTGTTCTTTGCAGCAAAAATATATATAGGTACACTTTGGGGTACCCAAAGATATATAGGAATCAAGTAGCCATTTGGGTATCTCATTTTGATATTCCAGGAAAATTCTTCATTCAGTTCCTGATACTCAACATAATTTTCAGTCAAATTCTAGAGTATCAGTGCAGGATTAGATTGAAAATCTACAGGCAATGGAAGGAAGGAAGTAGGAGCGTGAGAGTTCTGTGATTTGTATGGCAAATTAATCACCATTAGTTGAATTTTTCTGTTGTAATAAGAAAGTATTCCAACTTGATGATTTTGAAGTTTGTCACTCAGTAACTTAGTGTGTGTGCACACCAGGAACTCAGAACATATGTCAGATGAGAAAGGTAGACAAGTACAGTGTTTGACATCACAGAAGAAGCTTACTAAATAGATGCATAAGTTCAATAAAAACATCAATTGTCAGTATTTGTGCACAAGTAGAATCTTCTATTTGGTAAGTGCATGTACAAATTTGATAGGTGTATCAAACATATAAAATTAAAATGATTTAAATGAATTTGCTGTATATTGTAGTTAGTGATTCAAGGTATAATTCATTTGTGTCTATTGTTGAAATTTAGTTTTTACATGCATTAATGTAATTGCAATATCAGTTTAGCTTTAGCACAAAATAGTAAAAATGAATTATTTGCATTATCAAACATCTATCAAAGTAAAGCATTTTCAACTTTTTATTAGAAGTATCATCATTCCCAGTTTACAGATGAAGCTATACTTTTATTAGCTTGTTATCATAGAATAATACTCAGAAGCCTGTGTTTATAAACCCTTAGCATTTTAAAAAGGAAAAAAAATAATTCAAATAAGGAAGGTTTTCTCCCAGGCATTTGTCATTATATCCTTCCAGTTCTTATATCATTATCCTTCATCATTCACTGAAGAACATTATTTTACATGTTAAATTGAGTGATGCACTGAAATGACAAAGTTTTAATCTTCACTAAAATTTTAAAAGACGTACAGCTAGCTATATTTGGCTGGAGAAATTGCCACTGATTCATTTATAGATTTTTTTTCCCCAACTGCAGTAAAGTTGCAGCCTTTCTTACAAGCCTATCATACATTATAAAAGAACAGTGCTTCAATTAATTCAATTTCCAGTAGAAGATCTGGAAATAAAATTACTTACTTGAGCAGGATGTGGTTTAGTCAGTTAAGGGAAAAATGACCTTTTAAAATTCAAAAATAAAAATATTCTTTCTATTTAAGATAAAAAGTCTAATGATGGCATGTATAGTAAAATGTTACATCCATTTAGAAGTCAACATATTAAGTGTCATAAGCATGGAAATTGGAATGCACTGGTTCCAGTGGCAATGGTGCATTAGAAAGTAGACAAAATAAGTCATCTCCATATTCATAGTTGACAAAGAAAAAAGAATACATTTCTCTATTCCTCTAATTTGAATACCATATACCTTCACCCTACAGGTACTCACAAATCCCATTCATGTAATATAGTCTATCTTTTTTAAGCACTGAAGAAGAATTTTCACTTTCCAACTTAGGTGTAGGGCTTGCCTTCTACATATTTAAAACCAATTCAGAGAAATACGTTTTTATGTGAGTTTGTCATAACACAAAGAAGTATCACAGAGCTCAGGGAATGAGACACTAATGTCAGCCAGAGGAGGCTGGAAAAAAACAAATCAGTGGACATAAACCTTTTATTGGCAGCTGATGGCCAAGTATGAGCATTAATATAAAGATCAAAAGGAGAGGGGCGCCTGGGTGGCGCAGTCGGTTAAGCGTCTGACTTCAGCCAGGTCACGATCTCGCCGTCCGGGAGTTTGAGCCCCGCGTCAGGCTCTGGGCTGATGGCTCAGAGCCTGGAGCCTGTTTCCGATTCTATGTCTCCCTCTCTCTCTGCCCCTCCCCCGTTCATGCTCTGTCTCTCTCTGTCCCAAAAATAAATAAACGTTGAAAAAAAATTAAAAAAAAAAAAAAAAGATCAAAAGGATAAAAACATTTCAGCATAGGCAATAATACAAAAAATGATTTTGAGTTCAGAATGAGCATGAGATATTAAGGGTAAATGGGGACTGTTGTCTGAGAGGTGAGGAACATGTACTTGAGAACAGCGGAAATTGACACAGGAGCATCCCAACTTTGAACATAACAGATAAATCCATTATTTCCTTTGTGATGATTTAATACATTATAAAACAGCAGGCACATCTTATCAGTTAAACACTATAAAAAGTTTTTGATGTCTGATTTGATTGTGTACTAAATAGTAAAGTGATGTGCCAAGAAAGGCAGCATGAATTTAGTTGAAAAAGCTCTAAATTATCTCCTAGAATCTTAGGTAGTATAGTGAATTTCCCCATTGCCAATTCTAAGGAGCACACTTGTAACTGAGCTGCTCTATAAGAGGGAGAAAAGGGCTTTTTGTTTTTGTTTTCTTTTCTTTTCCAGTATGTGAAGCATAATGATCCCTTCCAATAGAAGATAGAAGAATGTGTTATGGAAAGTTGACTGACATGATGATGAGGCTTAGGTAAATGTACCATTAACAACAGAAATATAAGCAGGAGAAAAAAAATCTCATGGTGAAAAAGGTATTTCCTCCTTATTTTTCTTACTTTCTAAATGCTTTTAATGTATTATAATTTCTTTATCAACCATTCCTGCATATAATGGATTTGAAAATAACAAATATGAATGATATAACATATATTTAATTATAAGCTAAAATTGTGATGGGAAGAATTTTAATCCAACTTAAAATTATGGAGGGTTAAGCCCTCCATTTTACAGAAAAATAATATAAATAATATATAAAATATATATGATCATATAAATATAATAGAATGTTTTACATATGATATACTCATATATAAGAATATAATTGAGCAATTATTTTACGTTATTATATAAAATAAAATGTACTGTATAATTGTTAGATAGTATATTTCTAGTTAAGGGTAAAACTATTTTCCAAAAATTATCATAATTAAATTTGAAGGGACTCATTTTTTAGTTTAACAAATGAACATTAGCCTCTTTAAAAACAATGAATTCTGATCATCATTTAACCTGACTTTAAGCCATGCTCCACATTATAAGAAATTTTAAGGCTTGAAAAACTGCAAAACATTTATTTCACGTGAAATATGTTATATTGTGTCAACTGTTACTAAAAAATAATTACTATCAGAAATTCTTATTCTAAATTTTAAATTATCTGCCTTCTGAAAGTAAAGCATATATTGAACCACAGACAGAAATATATTGCCAAATCTATTCTTTAATAAATTATGCTTTATTGGCATGCACCCATCTTTTATATTTATAATCAGTCTACTGAAACATTGAGAAAGTTATTTTTAGTGTTCTTTGAAGTTGTCATTTACTGTATAAAATTACTAGGCTTCCTCACACAATGCCAAGGAACTACATTAACTTGGAGGAAAAGTTTCCAAACAATTTTATTATTGTTTGGATATTGGAAGTCTTTTTTTTGTTTTTTTTCCCCTTCAGAAGATTGCAAAGGCACTAGAATTTTAAAAATTCTATGAGGATTGCATGAAAAATCTAGTGTCCAAAGGAAATTGAAAAGCTCCACTCAAGTAAAAAGATAAATGTTTCATTAATAGATATTATGCCACCTTTGAGTAAACAAAATTAAAATTTTGGAGAAAATAAGACACAAGAGCCATTATTTACAAATAGTAGGAAATGGTTTCAAAGACCCAGAAATGAATAATCACATTTACAGTAAATTAGAGTTATTCAATAAAAATAAAATTCATAGGTTGAGGGATATATAACTTAAGCAAAGAATTGTATTTATAGGTAGATGGGAAATGTTATATTGTCTGTGAAATGGTTTTACAGAATTCTATTTTGCTAAAAGAAAAATAATATTCAGTAATCAAATGTGCTTTATTTTACTTATGATGACTTTTTCTCTGCAATGAAATCACAGAAATTTGGAATTCTTTCTCATAATAATGATATATTTATTGATTTATTGCTTTTTAAATGAAATTAGTTCCCAATATTTCTTCACATTTAAAAAGAAACAATGAAATTTGAGTGGAAGTATTTTTATATCTACTTTGATATTGAAAATCTATCTACAAAGCATAAGAGACTCTTAAAAACTGAGAACAAACTGAGGGTTGATGGGGGGTGGGAGGGAGGGGAGGGTGGGTGATGGGTATTGAGGAGGGCACCTTTTGGGATGAGCACTGGGTGTTGTATGGAAACCAATTTGACAATAAATTTCATATATTGAAAAAAAAAGAAAATATATCTAGAAAATATGTTTAAAATAAAGCTTATTGCATAAATTTGTTTTCCTATTATTTTTAGGAAAGCTCAGCTTGTTTTACTTACAATGTATTACATACTGTCTTTTCTTTTTAAATTCTGCTTAAGCTACTCAAATTTACTAAACACACAAAAAAGCAGGTTTATCTTATCTGGTCATCTTTCTGAACTCTCTAACCCTAATTTTTGACATAGATTCTGTAAGATAGTTAAGGCTGATCATATGCCCATTCACTTACAGTAAGTTTTTTCAATCTTAAATCTTCTCATCTGTTTTACCTAGAACATTGGGTGTAATACTGAATAGAAGGAGGGATGGCTGGAAAACTTACACTTCTTTTTAATAAGGAAAGTTTCTAAATTAATTCTTTTTATTTTTATTATTTTGAGAGAGAGAGATAGAGAGAGAGAGAGAGAGAGAGAGTGTGTGTGTGTGAGAGAGAGAGAGAGAGAGAGAGAGAGAGAGAGAGAGAGAGAGAGTAGAGGAGGGACAAAGAGAGAGAGAGGTAGAGAGAGAGAATCCCAAGCAGGTTCCACACTGTCAGCACAGAGCTTATCACAGGGCTTATCTCATGAGCCTTGAGATCATGATCTGAGCCAAAATCAAGAGTCATACGCTTTACTGACTGAGCCACCCAGGCACCCCTAAATTGATTCTTAATATTAGCAAATATCAGATTAACTTCTATGATTATCTTATTTATTTTCTTAGATGGCTTCTGTGACTCAGAATAAAACAAGTTCCATGTAATGAATTTGACTGGTGAATATTTAAAAACCTACTTCCCTCTTCACATTTATCTTTTTGCCATTTATTAGTAGAATGTCCTACATTCTGGATGTGATTGATTACCAGGTCATGGCATTGGTTCATGTATGCCTCTATCCTCTATATTGCTGGTAAATTGGTATTTGGATCTAGAAATTCTATCAGATTCATTTTGGTGTTTGGAAAAAATAATTTATAGGCAATGCAGTGTATTATTTATTGTGATGTATAAGAAAGTATATGTGATGTCTGGTTACTTTTTTGCGTGTGTGATGTTGAGATTGATCAGTGAGTTCACACATTATTTGCTCTATCTACCCATTCTGAAGTTTTCCATAAACCTTCTCTATAATGATTTTTGCAAATGATAATTACTGTCTAAATCCATCATTTCCAAAGGACTGCAAAATGACAATGCTCAGGATTTATCACTTATTTTGTTTTCATTAGCTGGATTTTTTTTCTAGATAGAAGCACTTCCCCACATCAATTATTTGGTTACTATGAAGTACAATTCATACAAAGAAGATATATATGTTGGGTTTTACTCCTTTATTCCCCCTCAGTGTTTAGACAGAATGGATGCAGCCCTAGCCATGCTTAATAGTGACCAATTGGATTATTTTGTTAGTATCATTATGAATGCATGAATTTTTGCAGCGTTGTGTTTTTTTTATTTTATTTTTTTATTTTTTTTCAACGTTTATTTATTTTTGGGACAGAGAGAGACAGAGCATGAACGGGGGAGGGGTAGAGAGAGAGGGAGACACAGAATCGGAAACAGGCTCCAGGCTCTGAGCCATCAGCCCAGAGCCCGATGCGGGGCTCGAACTCACGGACCGCGAGATCGTGACCTGGCTGAAGTCGGACGCTTAACCGACTGCGCCACCCAGGCGCCCTGCAGCATTGTGTTTTTATTCATTGCAGTATACTAAGCATTATAAAATACGTTGTAAAGCCTATTTGAATTTTTTGACAGATATTTGTTGACAGATATTTATTGACAGATATTTGTTGAAAACTCATGATGATTTAGTAAAATATTAGATTTTTTTCTACTAATTTAAAAATATTTATTATTCTAGTAATACTAAATTTCTATCTGTGAAATGATATTTTTCTCAGCTTGGCATTTATCTTTCAATCTACTTATAATCCATGTTTTGATGTTTGGCTTTTTTTTATGTGACATTCAAATTACACTTAATTTTTTTTCTTTCCCAAATCTATGCTTTTGTTGTTGACTTTAGCATTTTTTTTCTTTTTCTGTCTAAATAACTTAATTTTATTTTATTTTAAAAGTTTATTTTTTTAATTCCAGTATAATTAACATAACATACATTATTATATTAGTTTCAGGTGGACAATATAATGACTCAATAATTCTATACATTACTTAGTGTTTGTCTTCATAAGTGCATTCTTAATTCCCTTCACTTATTTCGCCCATCCCATACTCACCTCCTCTCTGATAACCATCAGTTTGTGTGGTATAGTTCTGTTTTATTGTTTGACTCTTTTTCCTTTGTTTGTATTGTCAAATTCCATATATAAGTGAAATCATATGGTATATGCCCTTTTCTGGAAGTTATTTCACTTAGTATAATACACTCTAGATTTCATTTATATATGCTATTCTTTATCCATTCATCTATTGATGGACACTTGGGTTGCTTCCATAGTTTGGCTAATGTAAATAATGCTGCAATAAATATAGGGGTGCATATATCTTTTTGAATTAGTGTTTTTGTATTCTTTGGGTAAATGCCCAGTAGTGGAATTACTGGATCATATGGTAGTTCTATTTTTAATATTTTTAGGAGCCTCCATACTGTTTTTCACAGTGGCTGCACCAGTTTGTATTACCACCAACAGTGCACAACAACCAGTTTTTCTCCACATTCTTGCCAACTCTTGTTGTTTCTTGTGTTTTTTATTTTAGCCATTCTGACAGTTTGTGAAATGATGTCTCACTGTGGTCTTGATTTGCATTTCTCTGATGATTAGTGATGTTGAGCCTCTTTTTATGTTGTTGGCCATCTCTATGTCTTCTTTCGAAAACATCTATTAAGGTCTTCTACCCAATTTTTGACTGCGTTAATTTTTTTGTTTTTTGTTTTTGTTTGGTGTTGAGTTATATAAGTTTTTTATATATTTTGGACACTAACCCTTTATATGATATGTAATTTGCAAATATCTTCTCTAATTCAATAGGCTGCCTTTTAGGTTTGTGGATTATTTCCTTTGCTGTGCAGAAGCATTTTATTTTGATGTATTCCCAATAATTGACTTTCCTTTGCCTCAGGAGCCATATATAGGAAAATGTTGCTACAGCCAATGTTAAGAAAATTACTACTTGCACTCTCTTATAAGATTTTCATGGTACCAGGTCTCACATTTAGATCTTTAACCCATTTTTAGTTTATTTTGTGTATGGTGTAAGAAAGTGGTCTGGTTTCATTCTTTTACATGTAGTTGTCCAGTTTTCCCAACACCACTTGTTGAAGAGACTGTTTTTTTCCCATGGCATAGTTTTGCCTTCTTTGTCAAAGATTAATTAAGCATATATTTGTGGGTTTACTTCTGGACTCTATATTTTGTTCTGTTGATCTATGTGTCTGTATTTGTGCCATTACCATACTGTTTTGATTACTACAGCTTTGTGGTATACCTTGAAATCTGGGGTTGTGATACCTTCAGTTTTGTTCTTCTTTTTCAAGATTGCTTTGGCTATTTGCAGTCTTTTGTGTTTCCATACAAATTGAACAATTTTTTATTCCAGTTATTTGATAAATTTTGTTTGTATTTTGATAAGGATTGCATTAAATCTGTAGGTTGCTTTGGGTAGTATGGACATTTTAACAATATTTGTTCTCCCAGTCCATGAGCATGGAATATCTTTCCATTTGTTTGTGTCATCTTCAATTTCTTTCATTAATGTTTTATAGTTTTCAGAATACAGGGGTCTTAGTTAAGTTTATTCCCTCCTTGGTTAAGTTTATTCCTAGGTATTTTATTATTTTTGGTGTAATTGTAAATGGGACCATTTTCCTATTTTTCTTTCCGTTTCTTCATTATTGTTGCATAGAAATGCAATAGTTTTCTTTATGTTGATTTTATATCCTACAAGTTTACGGAATTCATGTATCGGTTTAGTAATTTTTTTGGTGGAATCTTTCAGGTTTCCTGTAAATAGTATCCTGTCATCTGCAGATTGTAAAACAAAAATTCTTCCTTACCATTTTGGATGACTTTTATTTATTTATGTGTTTTCTTATTCTTTCTCTCGTTGAAGTTACATATCACATGGATTGATTTGCAAATATTGAATCACCCTTGCATCCCAGCAATAATCTCATTTTATTGTGGTGAATGATTTTTTTTAATGTCAGTTAGATTTGACGTGCTACTATTTTGTTGAGATTGTTGGCTTTAACATTCTTGCATTATTTTTAGAGACGTGATGTTCTGCTTTATGGAACTTGAATTTCTTAGTGGATTTCATGTGAATATCCTTCTTAGTTTGAAATTGTGTATTCTGAGCTATAATTTTCTATGCATGGTTTTTACATAATACTTGATCATTTTATATCATGTATATAAATTTTATGTCATTTATACATTATACCATTTATAATTACCTTTTTGTTGTTCAACTAATTTGTTGAATATTGCTATAGTATTTTATCTGGTTAACCCATCCCTTCATTTAAAAAATATTTATATATTTTTATTTAAATTTTTATATTTTTTACTATTTATTTTTGAAAGGGAGATAGACAAAGCATGAGCAGGTGAGGGACAGAGAGAGAGGGAGACACAGAATCTGAAAAGGGTCCAGACTCTGAGATGACAGCACAGAGTCCAACAGCACAGAGTCTGAAGCAGGGCTTGAACTCATGAACCATGAGATCATGACCTGAGCCGAAGTCAGATGCTTAACTGACTGAGCCACCCAGGCACCCCCCCACTCCTTTATTTTTAGTCTTCCTTTATGATTGTGAAATCATAAAAAAATCATGAAAGCCTTGAAAACATCCTATAGCTAGAATTAGTTTTCTTACCTAAACCTAGTGTGTCTTCGTGTTAATAAGGTTTTTAACTAATTTTTGCTTAATGTGATTAATGGATATCCTTGAAATTATTATTGTGTTCTTATTTTTATTACATGATAATTTCTGGTTATACACACACACACACACACACACACACACACACACACTGCTCATTAGGAGAAATCTGTATAGTTCATGGTTTTATAATTAGTGCCAACTTGAGATATGTAAAACATTTCCATGTCTTATAGATAGTGTTAGGAAAGAAAGGAGTTCCTAGCAAAAGGCCATATTTGAATATATGGAAAGTGTAACATTTCTTGGTAAATTGCCTTAGAAAGTGGATTTTCCTTAAACACTTTTACAGTTTTCCCAACAACAGTCTAGGGGCACCTGAGTGGCTCAGTGGGTTAAGCACCTGACTTTGGGTCAGGTCATGACCTCACAGTCTGTGAATTCGAGCCCACATTGGGCTCTGTGCTGACAGCTCAGAGCCTGGAGCCTTATTCAGATTCTATCTCCCTCTCTCTTTGCTCCTCCCCCACTTGCACTCTGCCTCTCCCTCTCTCAAAAATGAATAAAAATTAAAAAATAGTCTAATATATTCCTACAGAAGATTTCAATTGGGCAATTTGACTAGCAAATTGGTTGGAAATTAAAACCCTATTACATATTTGTGGCATAATGATTGACTAATTTTCTTCAATAACTATTGTTTATTTCCTGCCTCATTGCATGCCAATCGTGTTTTTTTCCCATGAGGCCTTACAGAAAATTTCTCCTTTTACCTTTTTTTTTCCCACAAGGAAAATCTAAGATAAATTAATTTCATAGATTTTTATTCCAGAAGGAAGCACTTTTTATACACAAACTATGGAACTGTTAAAATACTCTATTTTGGGACACTACAAGAAAACAGTAGGATTGCCATACAATACTTAGAATTTCTATAGTTGATGTCTACAACCCATCCAAACCTTGGAAATCCATTCATCCCTCTACATAGAGAATTAAAATAAAGAACCATTTTGGCCAGGTGGGAGAAAAGCTATACAGTTCCCTCCAATGCTCTTGTGCCTGCTACTTCTACATTAGCAAGCATACTTTTTCTTTTTTTTTAAATTTTTTGTAATGTTTATTTATTTTTGAGAGAGACAGAGATGGAGTGTGAGCAGGGGAGGGGCAGAGAGAAAGGAAGACAGTATCCAGAGCAGCCTCCAGGCTCTGGGAAAGTTGTCAGCACAGAGCCTGATGTGGGGCTTGAACTCACAAACCATGAGATCATGACCTGAGCCGAAGTCAGACGCTTAACCAACTGAGCCACCCAGGTGCCCCAAGCATGCTTTTCTCTTTATTCTTCAAAGTACAAATTTCTTACAATCCAATTAGCATTTGCACCTGAAAGCCGGAAGAGGCTACTTCCACCAAGAACTAGACTCAGATTTCCAGAATTTTATAGAACATTAAGCTATATAAATTTGTCAATTGGAAGGATACTGCAGTATTATTGAATGAAGACACTGTCTTGGGTTGGAGTTGATTAGTTTCTGAAAGCATACACACACACATACCCATATATACATAACACATACATATACATAAACACACACACATACACACACATATGTAAGAAACGTTGGAGATTTGAAGGAGAGAAATGAACAGAAAAAACAAAACAAAACAAAACATGTTCTGATAATCACAAGACCTGAATTCTGGTCCTTACTCAGCATTTATTAGCCATGTGACCTTACAAAAGTAAATTAAACCCATGTATGAATAAAAAGATAAAAATTAGATGAAATTTAAGTTCTATTCTAGTTCCACTAATAGAGACAATTTAATTTTTGAAGGAAAATATTGTTAAGCTTGCAATTTAGAAAGATCAATTAACCAAAGTTCTCTGGGGAAATATGCCACTGACACAAAAATTTCTGTGGTAATAAAGAATGGAAGTCTGTTTTCAGAACATTATAAGCAATGTTGAGCTTTAAGACATGTAGAGGTTTATTAATTTATAGGTTTAGAAAATTGATTTGAAAGCACAAAACTTTATACTCATATAAAACTATACACTTGGAATTGTTATAAAAGCTCTCCTAAGAAAATTTGGAATTAAAGGAATAAACTACATTTATACTCAGAGAAAAAGGTAAGACAACACTTCATATTAAAAAAATATGTCAGGCACCCAAAATAGGGATCATGATGCTCCCCATCGACATTAATTTAACTAGAACAAACCGAATACATACGCAGAGGTGATGAGTGACCTGTGGAACATTTTGAAATTTATCACTGATGTGCCCTTTGTCTTTTAACCTAGTTGCTGTTAAAACTTGAACTAGCATCCTTTCATGATAAAAACCTGCGTGAAAGTAGGAATAGAAGGAACATACTTCAACACCAAAAAGCCATATATAAAAGATCCACAACTAATATCATCCTCAGTGGGGGAAAATGGAGAGCAATCCCTGTAAGGTCAGGAACATGATAGGGATGTCCACTCTCACCACTGATGTTCAACATAGTACTGAAAGTCCTAACCTCAGAAAAAAAAGTATTCAAAATGTCAAGGGAAAAATCAAACTTTCACTCTTCACAGATGAGATGATACTCTACTGGGAAAACCCAAAAGGCACCACCAAAAAATCTGCTAGAGCTGATACATGAATTCAGCAAAGTTATAGGATATAAAATCAATGTACATAATCAGGTGCATTTCTATACACCAATAATGAAGCAGCAGAAAGAGAAATCAAGGAATCAATCCCACTAACTATGGTAACAAAAACCATAGGATACCTAGGAATAAACCTAACCAAAGAGGTAAAATATCTGTATACTCAAAACCATAGAAAGGTTATGAAAGAAATTGAAAAGACACAAAGAATTGGAGAAACATTCCATGCTCATGGATTGGAAAAGTAAATATTGTTAAAATGTCTATACTATCTAAAGCAATCTACATATTCAACGTAATCCCCATCAAAATAACACCAGCATTCCTCACAGAGCCAGAACAAACAATCCTAAAATTTGTATGGAACCAGAACACACGCTGAATAGCCAAAGTGATGTTAAAACAGAAAACCAAAGCTGGCAGCATCACTATTCCAGACTTCAAGCTGTATTACAAAGCTGCAATAATCAACATAGTATGGTACTGGTATAAAAATAGATACATAGATCATTGGAACAGAATAAATAACCCAGAAATGGACCCACAAACATATGGCCAACCAATCTTTGACAAAGCAGGAAGGAATATCCAACGGAAAAAAGACAGTCTCTTCAGCAAATGGTGCTGGGAAAACTAGACAGCAACACGCAGAAGAATAAACCTGGACCACTTTCTTATACCACACACAAAAAATAAATTTGAAATAGATGAGAGACCTAAATGTGAATCCATTAAAAATCCCAGAGGAGAACACAGGCAGCAACCTCTTTGACCGCAGTTACAGCAACTTCTTACTAGATAGGTCTTCAGAGGCAAGGGAAACAAAAGCAAAAATGCACTAGTAGGACCTCATCAAGATAAAAAGCTTCTGCACAGCAAAGGAAACAATAAAAGGCAACCTTTGGATTGGGAGAAGATATTTGCAAATAGCCTGTCAGATAAAGGGTTAGTATCCAAAATCTGTAAAGAACTTATCAAACTCAACGCAAAAACAACCAAAAAATCCAGTGGAAATGGGCAGAAGACATGAATAGCCACTTTTCCAAAGAAGACATCCAGACGGCAAACAGACACATGAAAAGATGCTCAACATTCCTCATCATCAGAGAAATACAAACCAAAACCATACTGAGATATCACCTCACACCTGTCAGAATGGCTAAAATCAACAACTCAGGCAATAACTGATGTTGCAGAAGATGCAAAGAAAGGGAAAAACTTCAGTACTGTTGGTCGGAATGAAAACTGGTACAGTCACTCTGGAAAGCAGTATGGAGGTTCGTCACAAAATTAAAAATATAACTAACCTATGACCCAGAAATTGCATTAATAGGTATGGATTCAAAAGATACAAAAATGCTGATTTGATGGGACACATTCACCCCAATGTTTATAGCAGCACTAGGAACAATTGCCAAATAATGGAAAGAGCCCAAATGTCCATCGACTGATGAATGGATAAAGAAGATATACACACGCACATGTACACACACACACACACACACACACACACACACACGCATGCACACACAATGGAATACTACTTGGCAATGAAAAAGAATGAAATCTTACAATTTGCAACAATGTGGATGGAACTAGAGTGTATTATACTAAGTAAAATAAGTCAGTCAAAGAAAGACATATATCATATGATTGTACTCATATGGAATTTAAGAAACACAACAGATGAACATATGGGAAAGGAAGGAAAAATATGATAAAAACAGAAAGGAAGGCAAACCATAAAAGACTCTTAACTATAGAGAACAACTGAGGGTTGCTGGAGGGGAGATGTATGGGGGATGGGCTAAATGGGTGATGGGCATTAAGAAGGGCACTTATGATGAGCACTGGGTGTTATATGGAAGTGATCAATCACTGGGTTCTACTCCTGAAACCAGTACTACACTGTATGTTAACTAATTTGAATTTATAAAACAAACAAAAAAACAACCCTTGAATGAAAGGAGGCTCCTTCATCTGTAATTGTTATAAATAATGCATTCATTCTATTTGTTTTCTGGGATTCCATACATTTCCACAACCTATCAAGAGAATATCCCATGCCCACTGCAATTCAGTACAGCGTTGAGTCTTCTTTTACAATTTCATGTACAAAATTATTATTCGGTACAGCTGATAAAACTTTTTAAAAGGTGAATGGTGGTTAAGTGAATATTTAAAACTTAAATTTCAATATAGAGAAAGAGAAGAACATCCTCTGACATTCAGGAGCTAGCCTGGTAATCACAGATAATGCATGTGGTCTCTGTTGAGCACAAGAATTTCACAGAACTCTAGAATGCTAATATCAGAGAAACATCTGTAAACAATAAAGCAAGGCTATAGCCACACCACCCATAGAGGGTGGTAAACTTCTGTGTCCCCAGTGAAGAACACTGAACATTGTACAAACCACAAAATAGCTAAAATAATTAACTGAATGGTGCCTGCTTCTTTACCATGACAACTTCAGCTCTTCTTTTGACTTTTGATTAAAATTTGGAATTAGATCCAATTCCAGACAGCATCCAATATGTAGCAAATTCCACTTCTATAAATGCTCATGAAAATTACCTTAACACAAGCACATATCCCATAAGTCTTCTTACTGAGATATGTTATGGTATCTTCGTGATGTACAGTCTCTACCTTTTCAATGATGCCCAAATTTGTCTGACCACAGTTATGTCCCTTGAGGTTTATGACAGAAGTGGCAGTTCCACTAAGACTCAGCTAAAGCCCTCACTGCCAAAGACAAATACTAATAACATATTGTGCACATGAGCAATCCCTGTGGATAGACCCAAATGAGATTAAGCCTGTAGTTGGATGGTAATCTGATGCTGATTGAGCACCAGTATTTTGCTAGGCTCTTCATTGTTGGATTTATTTTGTTTTGTTTGTTTGCCAAGAAATAAAGTCCTTTGGGAATTTTGGTGATCTGATATATATCTATGGCTTATAAATGATTTCTTTCCAGTCTTCTAACTTCTGTTATTATGTTTTTTAAACTTGCCTTTTTTCTTGAGTGCTTTTTGTTTTGTTTTGTGTTGCAACTTTTAAAGAAAATAAAAATGGGAGAATGGATGGAGGTTTGATCAACTTCCTTGAACCAGCTCTGGGATTGAGAAGTTCTTAATTTCTCCTCACACCAGAGTTTGGAGATATTTGTCATCCACTCACCATTTGACACCTTACAAAGAACTTTCTCAGTCTTGTCTGTATGTCTCTGAGAAATTCTTTGTTTAGGTTTATCTGCTCAAAATCAGAAGGCTTGCCAATTGGCCTTTGGTCAAGTTCCAGAGACACAAGTTTATAAAAGCATCATCCTTACAGATCATTGCAATTTTATGTTTCCTTCTTAATATAAAGTGTAACTCTCTGAGGCCAAATATCCTCTTTATTCATGTCTATTTATTATATTGTTAAACTTTATGTTTATTTCTCGAATTGGCACAATTTCATCAAGACAATTTGAAATAGGGATTACATTTTGAAATTTGAGATGAGTAGAATTAATCTACTGAGAAGTACTTAGAACAAACAAGAGATGAATAGCTTTGAAGCAGGAAAAAAAACCATTTTGCTTACAGATGAAATGTTCCACTCATGTTTCTACTTTGGAGATTAATAAGCATTACAAAAAGTATACAGCTTGTTAAAATTTTCAAGGGACCAAGCTATTATTTCAATCATACTTTTTCCTTTCCTTTCCTTCCTTTCTCTCTTTCTTAATTTCATTCAGTCTTTCTTTCTTTTATACATGTCAAAAGGCCTTTTACTGCTTCTAAACTTTCTGCTTTCTCTTAGTAGAGGAAAGAACATTAGGTTTTTCATAGTGATAATTTCATACATGTCTGAAGTTGTCTCCATCCCCCTTCCTTTCTTTGTTTTACTTCTTCTTGTCCTCTTTCTGCTCACTTTTGAAATTTTAAAGATTGATGAGAGAAAAATAATTGTATTGGTATGTGCATACTCTAGGAATATCTGATTGAAAGGGCAGTCAAAAATGTCTAAAGGAAATTTGAAAGATTAGTAATTAAATTTTTTCTTTCTTTTTTTTTTTTTATGACATTGCAAAATGTATTTGCATAATAGCCTTCAGTCATATGGTTGCTAGATACAAAGAAAAGATCCTAAGACAGAAAAAGAACTTTTGGAATGATTTTTCAAGGTCTTTAAAATTTAGTTTACCATTTAAAAATGTCAGCACAATATTTAGCTTATACAAGATCAGTATTACCTATCTCAGGATTTAAGATTAAACTTCTTGAATTTCCTGCATTGAATTTATGAGTTAAGTAAATTATCAGGTTTCTATAACTAGTTCAAAATTATACATATGATTGAAAATAATATATAACATATAATAAATACATTGTATGTGCAAAATATACAAATTAATATATGTAGCTAAATGGAATAGTAATGACTAATATATTTATAAGACTTTATTTCATACTATTCTTAACCAAAATGATTATGTTTATTAATATGTAAGGATTGTGTAATAGGATGATTTCTTAATAGAAATAGATACTATAAACAATGATAACTAACATAATTGTAATTTACCTTATTTACCTGAATGGATAAAATTAAAAAAACATGAAAAAGCCTCTCATTGTATTATATATATATATATATATTAATTAATAATATTTTATATTATATATTTATATATATATTTTGTCACCTCAAAATCTGCTAAAGTAATATAAAATGAGTTCTCATGAAGAAAATTAGTAGCTAAACAGTTTTCATTGTTTCATTTTTGTTTTTTGTGTGTGTTTTTTTTCTTGTGCTAAAAAAAAGGAAAATCATTACATTTGGCTGATCACTGTTTGATTTAAATTATTATATAGAGTTGATGGTAGTATAAATCAATGATTCAACTAGGAAAAAAAATTACAGAGAGGTATGAATATGTAGAAAAGAAAATGGATATGATTTTCCTCTGTTTATTGGGAAAGTTTTCACAGTTGATCAAGAGGACAAATTTAATAATACATATATTATTTCATTTAATATATTGGTGGTTAGCTAAGAGCTTTCAATTTATTGTCTATTTGTATGTTTATATATTTCTGTATGTCTCAATACAGAGATATATAAACATATTAACAATTAACCTAATAGAAATTGTTTCATAAGTAATGAATAAAGTATGTGTCTTTTATTTCCTGTAAAATGTTATTTTCTGCCCACATGTAGAGCTTCATTTTTGTCATCAAAATGTTCTGTTAAATCTTTCTTTTAACATATTGTTAAACAGAACTGTGAAACATTTCTTACTTTTTAAAATGTTAAATTCCTAACAACCACTGTTGTTTATTACTTTATATTGTTACCATTACTTTATAATGGTGTCTATAAAAGCTTTTCCCTTAAAATTTTTGTGCTTGTCTTGTCTAAAACCTATTATTAACTTTGCCTTTCTCATATTCGGACCCCAAATTATGAATAATACACATCATATATGCCTATACCTACTATGGTTTTCCTAAATTGGTCACTAGGAAACACAAAGATTTCCACATTGTTCCAGAAAAATCTGGAACATTCTAATAGGAATATAGCAGTATTTCATTATTGCTTTAACATGTATTTCCCTGATGACATATAATGTGAGCCATTTTGTCATATACTTTATGCCATCTGTATCTCCTTTTGTGAAGCTCTGTTCAGATCTTCAGCTCAATTTTTAATTGGGTTGCTCTTTTTCATCTTGATTTTTAAGAATTTTTTGTGTATTTTGGATAACAGTCTTTTATCAGATGTGTCCTTTGCAAATATTTTCCTTTCAGTCTATAGCCTGTTCTCTTATTCTCTTGACATTGTTTTTCACAGAATAGCAGTGCTCAGGCACTTTTCAAGTTAAAAAAAGGCATACTTATAATTGAATCCAAAAACTGGTAAATAAAGTCTACAAACAGACTTGTTTCCAGATTCTGTGTTCAATCAGTTTCTTTACGTTTTTGTTCATGAAATGTTTGGGCAGGCACTACTAAGACCCCTGACTATTACATGGAAATCATTAAAGAGCTGTTGTTTCAATTTTTCATTAAATCCAAGAGCCTAGGGCTATCCAGCTTGTATAAAAGCAGTAGCAACAAAACTGATGAAAGCTTCAGTTGTTTTCATTTCATAATCTCCACTAAACTTAATGATACTCTTTACACCCTTCTATTGACAGAAAACACATTCTTCATTAATTATGCTTCCTCCTATAGTATTGTTTCTCCTTCACACATAACTTAACTATCCATTGGTGCAACATTCTAAATAAAGCCACCTTCCTTCCCTGATAATGAAGAAGATAAGCCAATAATTGCTTGACTATGTTTGACTACTATCCACATGATATACAACCTCTCTAAAAAATCCCATAGAAAAGCATTATTTAAAATTTTAAACTTGGGGTGACTTGGTGTCTCAGTTGGTTAAGCGTCTAACTCTTGATTTCAGCTCAGGCAATGATCTCACAGCTGGTGAGATGGAGCCTTGCATCTGGCTCTGCACTGACATCACAGGGCCTACTTGGGATTCTCTCTCTCCCTCTCTCTCTGCCTCTCCCCTACTCATGCTTGCTCTCTCTCAAAAATAAATAAATACAATTAAAAAATTTTTAACTTAAAACAAAAACAACAAAATTAAAACTTACCAAGCAAGCTATGCTGTCACTGTCATGAGTTTACTGTTAAAAACATAAAATCACTCTAGAAATTAACTAATTTTGTAGTTGAATTCATTGCCCTCACCAAGATCTTCCAGCTGACAAATGACAGAAGAGAATATATTTATTCTAATAGGAGGTATGATTATGAGTTAGATGATGATATTAAGATACTTTGGAAGCAGATATTTCTTGCTGTCTGTAGAAACCACCTACAGAGATCACAACAAATTGAAGAAATTTTATACAGTTGGCTATGGCTTAAGGAAATAGCCATAAGAAAATTGAAGTTGAGAAAAATGCTTGAAAATATCCACAATAGCAGACACAAATTGGCAATAATATTGAACCAAACTTGATGGAATAATATTAAGGGTATTTTTCAATGAATATCCGATTTAGCAATTACATAATTTTGTTAAGAATTCAAGATAGGGCATAAATAAGAACCCAACTCTTAAGGCTCATTTGAAGACCTCCCAACAGATTATAACTGTCTATTGTTGATTCTTGTCAGGATGGTTTGAGGATTTTCCCTGCAGGAGAGCAATGTATTCTTTGTGTTGAGTATCCCATTCTGTATCACTACAGTAAGAGAGACACTTTCAAGTGGCATTGTTATCAAAAACTCCATAAATCTTTACCATTTACTTAGAAAGGTTGCTTTCCTTATTATTCACAAAGTTCAGCAATTGTAAAGGTAAGTAATGGAATTCTGTAATTATAGAAATCATAAGTTTTAGAAGGCCTAATACTTATAAGCCCCAAAGTACTGACAGTATCCTTGATGGTAATATCAACTACATATAGGCCTCACAAATTTTCCTGAGTTAAGAATATGTTGTCCCAAGGGGCTCCTGGGTGGCTCAGTTGGTTAAGTGTCCAACTAGCCCAGGTCATGATCCTACAGTCCATGAGTTCAAGCCCTACTTTGGACTCTGTGCTGACAGCTCAGAGCCTGAAGTCTGCTTCTCTCTGCCCTGTCCCCCATCTCTCTGCCCCTCTCCCACTCACACTCTGTCTTGCTCTGTTTCTCAAAAATAAATAAATATGAAAAAAATTTAAAAAATAATATGTTATCCCAAGAATCTGATAATTTTGAGACTTCATTCTATTACTAGTAATATGGCTAAACATGGTCAGAGATCCATATGAAACCTACAGCTATAGTAAAATCATATTTAATTTGCATATCCAAAATTTGCACCTCAATAGCCTTAACATGATCTGAAAAAAGGACATTTGGTCTTCTGGAAAAAAAAAAAAAAGCTATCAGGAAAACTGATCTTTCATGCAATGGAAAAGACCTTATCAGTTGTTATTAATAATTGACAAACAGTAAAACCCTGCACTGTTTATCCTTTGATTTATAATTTCCAGTTAAAAAGACATAAATAACTCTTTCTTGACTACCTTGTCTTTGCTATTAAGAAACCATAAATTTAGGATTGTTTGAAATTCACCAGAAACTAACTATGGAAGTAGGCTGTTTTTACCCAAGACACAGAATTAGGTTAATGACTCCAAAAGTAGACAACTTCTGCAAGATGAGAGAACAAGATGAAATTTCTAATTCTGCAGTAGCCTCTTTCTTCTTTTATTCTGTCATTAATCCTCCATATTATTACATTTTGACATGCTCTTTTTTAAAATACTTATTTATTTTGATTGAGAGTGAGAGAGAGAGAGGGAACATGCAAGCAGTGAAGGGACAGAGAGAGAGGCGGAGAGAGAGAATCCCATGCAAGCTCCACGTTGTCAGTATGGAGCCCGATGCAGGGCTCGATCCCACAAACCATGAGGTCATGACATGAGCTGAAACCAAGAGTCAGACATTCAACTGACTGAATCACTTAGGTGCCCTGACATCACCCTGACATGTTCTTTCAATTAACAAAAGATTTTCTTAATGTGCTCTTTTTTACCTTCATCTTGTTACCTTTTTTTCAAAAAGCTTATTTATTTATTTTGAGAGAGAGAGAGAGCAAGAGAGCAGGGGAGGAGCAGCGAGCAAAGGCTCTGCCCAGTCAGGCTCTGTGTGGAGTGTGATGTGGGGCTCTAACTGAGGAACTGAATTGTGAGATCATAACCTGAACTGAAACCAAGAGTCAGATGCTCAAAAGACTGACCTACCCAGGCAGCCCTTCTTGTTACTTTTTTTTTTTTTTAAGTTTATTTATTTGTGTGTGAGAGAGAGAGCGTGACTAGGTGAGGGGCAGAGAGAGTGGGAGAGAGAGAATCCCAAGCAGGCTCCCTGCCGTCAGCGCAGAGCCAGGCACGGGACTCAATCTCATGAACCATGAGAGCATGATCTGAGCCCAAATCAAGAGTTGGACACTGAACTTACTAAGCCACACAGGTGCCCCTCATCTTGTTACTTTTAAACATGATGATTTGTGATTTCTCTGAATTTAACCAATTAATGTATGTGTCACTCCCTACCAAATCCTGCTGACAAAAACTTTAATAGCTGTCCTTTTAAACTTTTCAGGAGATAAACATCTTTTAAAGTTTTCTTCTGATACTAGTTTTCCTCATGTAATTAATTCCAAACTTCAATCTTGTTATTATTGAACTTTGAGCCCATATCAGCAGATATTTTTGCTGAAGAATTAAAACCCTATCAGCAAAACATAGCCCACAGCCAGGAATGGAAAAAATATTGGGTTCATTCTTGCTGCAATAGTCAGTTTGTTCTCTTTAGAGATATTCCAACCCATTTTGCTAAAACTGCTTAATCCATCTTTTCCCACCTTAAGGAATGAATAATTGATTATCTCCTGATAAATATTATATTCCCAAAATTATTTTTCCTTATGAAAGCATAACTTCTACTCTGGGAGGCCAACAGACCAGTTTAAACTATTAGCCAAAGTTGTTATGAACAAGTACATAACCCTTGATTTCTGTTCATCTAGCCAGGGAGGAAGTTGTACTACAGCAACATTTCTTGCTGATTATATGTAAATACTGTATGTTGCATAGAATAGTCTGTGATTAGGCTAAAAGAAAAGCTTACAGGATATTTGGAACTAGCACAGCTGGATTTAGGACAGGTTTTGCTGTCTGAGTTTGGTAATTCAGGCTTCTATCTTCAAAATCTATTGCAAAGACTAAACCATTTTGTTGAAGTATCCTGTTCAGTATCTTAAATGCTCCTGTCATTTCAAATGCAACAAAAGGAATGGGAAAGACTAATTCTATTCCAACAACAGACAACATTCTGGAAGCAACCTCCTGATGAGCAAAAGCTTGGCAACAGTGAAGATCTTAGATTAATACCCTAAGTCCTCACTTCATCTACCCATGGAAAAAAGCAGGAACTAAGAGAAAAGTAACACCTGAAATTTGGTGGCCTTGAGAATTAAGACTTGGTGTTGCTGGAGTTAGTCTGATACTTGCAACTAAGCTCTGATGATCTCACATTGAACATAAAAATTCCTGCAACCACAAACATAAGCAAGGCCACTTGTGATCTTGTGATCATGATACAAAAAGAACAAAAGTGTAACAACTTAATAATCATGTCTAAGCACAGACAAAAGCAAAAGCATTGTATAAACTAAAATAATGGTTAAACACTCATTTTCTGACTAATATGTGACTGCTGCATTTTTATTAATTATAGCTTTATTTTATATAAGTGATGAATCACTGAATTCTACTTCTGACAGCAATATGGCACTGTATATTAACGAAAATATTTAAAAAATGAAAAAAAGAAATTATAGCTTTAACCCCAATTTGTTATTCATATCTTCTGGATGAAAATTAGGATCCTCAAAAATAAAATCACCCCCACTTTCTGAGAGCATCCAATCCAGAGCAAAATCCAGCTTCATTTAATCTTTCTCCAAATTACTTAATAGAAGCATAAATCCTATAAAACATTTTGTGGATACCCTCTTACTGAAAAACCCTATAGTTAAGCATTATATAGGGTTTCACTCAGAGCAAAATGCCAATTAATCTGACTTTTTTCAACTACAGGTGTTGTTCAACTACTTATTTGTCCTTGACTGGAGGACATCAATAAATACATACAAGGAAAGGCAATAGCTTTCTCTTTATGGTGTGACTAATATACTTATTTTTGTAATATAATTTACTGTCAGATTGGCTAACATACAGTTTGTAAAGTGTGCTCTTGGTTTTTGGACACCTGAAAAACAAATAACCCAGTGAAGACATGGGCAGAAGACATGAATAGACACTTTTCCAAAAAGACATCCAGATGACCAACAGACACATGATAAAATAATGTTAAAAATAAGTTTGTTTATATTTTTGTTTATAAAAATATAACATGTCCATTGTATTAAACTTGAAAAAGTCTTACTACAATGAAAAAAAAAAAAATCATGGACCAGGCTAGGGGCATCTATCTAGGACTTGCCCTTATTTTTCAACACCATCTACCACTTTAAGCAAAGTTTGTAAAGCTGAATAAATGAAGGGAATTGTTACACTACACTATGGTAGGGTCTCAAGAATTTCCAGTTTTGTTTATTATATTAATATAACAACATTAAAACTAAAAATACTATATATATAACTAATGATCCTCTCTTTTATTGAGAATCCAATACGATTTTGAATTAAATATAATGTGTAAGATTAGACTAAATCTATTGTACCAATGAGACCATAATTGTTTAAACTCAATAAAAGTTTAATTTTCTCTGATGTGACATCCTAGATAGGTTTTCCAACAAAGTAGACCCAAAAAAGAGTGGTAAGTTCCATACAGATATCAAAGGATCTGGAGAAAATATAGCTCTGCAACTCCAATGCATGACTTAATAAGGTTCTGGGTTATCATCATTGCACACCCAGGAAAGAAAAAAAGAATAGAGAAGAACAGAAGCAAAGTGTTTTGAGCAGACCTGAAATTGGCCCATGTCACTTTCACTCACATTCCAGTTTGAGAACTGTTGTAGACTCTGGGTCTGGAGTTCTCTCTTGTCCAGCAAGAAAGCGGGACACAGGATTAAAAATGTAGACACGGTAATGTCTGGTAGGAGACAAGAGACCTGAGTAAGGGTCCTTGCTCTGTTTTTATTAGGATCAAAAGGCTTACAAGCATGATGGGCGTGCACAGAGAGACAAAGAACCCAGGAACTCATGGGCATGGGAAAAGGGGGTTTTGGAGATACGTGCTGTTAGGGGTTTGGGGTCAATACAAAACAAGATTCTGGTGTCTGCAGCAAACATGAGGTCCCACCTCTGTTTACCTAAACTGGCATAGGGGACAAGAAAGACCAAGCATGTAACCTCAGGGTCAACAAGGCACTTTTGTCTTGTTAATTAGCTCTGCTCTGGGCAACTTCTCCCTGCTGTGGTCTATAGCCCTGTTTACCTTTTTACCTAATTTGGTCCTTCCTTTCTGTGAAAGCAGCTTTCTGCTATTGTACTAAATTGGGGGGGGGGGGCATTTCTGAATATCTAATCTTGTTTACCTCATCTAGGATGTTTTCATCCTGAGATTCATTATTCCTATACCTTTGTCCTATACTGGGGGCCTTGCCCCTTTTACCTAATCTTGTTTACCCAAACTTGGGTGTGTACATCCTGTGGCTTTCTAATTCTTCATGCCTTGTTAACCCATCAGTGAAGGCTCAGGGAACTTCTAAGCTTGTTCCTCACAGAGGACTTAGTCAAATAGCTACACTCAGTTGCAAAAGACTGGCACCCAAAATTCTGTATCTGTAGAAGAGGTACGTGGGTTTCTTCCCAACTATGTAAATAGTTATTGTCATTACATTGTCCCTACCTATCTTAATAAAACATATAATTACATAAAGTTTGTGTATATGAGCAGTGTATATATATATATATATACATATATATATGTATATATATTTGATCTTTTAGAAAATAACCAGCATCTAAAGAAAACTGTTTATAGAAATGTGTTTCTGTTTCATATAAAAATAGTTATATACCCAGTCATTTGCTGAAGACTCACATATGGAATTGTCACATACTTTACATTTAAAATACTTTAAAGAATCTGTTTTTATAAAATAAAGTAACAAAATAAAGTACTACTGAAAATACAGCACAATTTAACAACAAAACAAAGGCATATTAATAAAACATGACTGAAATATTTCATTTTTAGAAAAATCCACAAATCTGTAAGTATCAACTATATACAAGACACTGCTAAACAAAATCTAGCATGTTATAAAAGAGGATGACAATATTCATTGTTAGCAGTTCAAAAGATGATTCAATTTTATCTTCTCTATCTAAAGATTTCAATTTGGGAAAACACAGAGCTTTTGTCAATAGCAACTTAAATTGTGAGACTGGAAATACATCCAGCTTGAATATGTGTAGCCATAAGCCTAAAATATATTATAAAATGAGATAGATAATTATACCATTTAAAACTAGGGAAATGTTTACATTTGAGGAGATGTGAGATCAAATTAATAAATATGCGAAATCTTCATAAGCAAATATTTTCAATGGTCAAAGTGCTTTGGAGCAGACAATATTAATAAAAACTCCCATGGCATCCCTGCAGACTTATGGCTGTGGGAAATCTTTCCTTGGATTTGTTAAGCTGCTACAGATGGATAAATAACAGCATATATTTGCTAGAAATCATTCTACAAAGCCTGTAGTCTCCAGAGTGAGGATGTGATATAAAGTGGTTGAAGTTTCTTAAAAAAGACAAGTCAGTCATTATCAAAACAAACAAACAAACAGATTTTTTAAAAATAAAATAAAAGAGATAAAGGAGATAGCAATAATAAAATCCTTGAAAAATTTTCTAATTTAAAAGTAGATAAGCACATTGGGTTTCCCCTTGTGGTTGATGGAGTAGATACACATTTTTGTATTCTTTCCATTTTTAATACAACTAGCAAATGTCTACATTATTAAGCAAACCTAAGATATCTCTGACAGGTGATGAGAAGAAGGTGGGTTGTTTAGGGACCTCAGGATGCAAGGAACAACATGGCTATGTATCCCATGGGTTTTACTTTTTCCTCCTCTATCCCCAAAATACCAGTAGGCACAGACATATTGAGACCCAACAAACTTTAATCTGTCTAGCAAAAGTATTAGGGAAAAAGACAGTCTAGCAAGTCAGAAACATTTTAAGCAACTATTCTAGTCACACACACACACACACACACACACACACACACACACTGTTCAACACCTGTGGCCCCACTTCTGTCCATACCATCACAGGTCAACAGGGGTTTCTAGACTTTTGCCCTTCACAGATTGCAACCAGGAATCACAACAGTGGTCCCAAAAGGGTCAAGTAGGAAGTAGAAAGTCAGGACTTTCATCCCCTCTGAAATGGGAGTAAAAAGTTCCACTCTCTGTATCAGTATTAGTGGAGACCACTAAGAAGCCTGGACTTACACCATTACCCAGCACTAGGGAGATGCTACTCCTTCTCCTTGGGGGTGGTGTCAGAAGGGACACAGTGTAGTATAGGGATTTTTGCCTCCACTTGAGTAATGAGACCACTGCCACCTCCCCTCAGTGATGTCTAAGAAACAGTCATAATCAAGAATCAAGAAAAGCCTAATGAGATATAATTAATAAATGTAACATGTATACTGAATGGAATATTGGATGAGAAACAAGACACTGAGTAAACTCTACCATGAATTGAATAAACTATGGGCTTTGGCTAATAATAATGTATCAATATTTGGTATATTACTTGTAAAAATGTATGCATCAACATAAGATAAAATATAGGGAAACCAGGTGCAGGCTATAGGGGAACTCTCTGTGCTATCCTTTAAATTTTTCTCTAAATCTAAAACTGTTTAGGGTGCCTGGGTGGCTTAGTGAGTTAAACATCCAACTTTGGCTCAGGTCAAGATCTCATGGTTACTGGTTACATGGTTACATGGTTACATGTCAGGCTCTGTGTGTACCCCTTGGAGCCTGGAGCCTGCTTTGGATTCTGTGTTCCCTCTCTCTCTCTCTGTCCCTCCCCTGCTTGTGTGTTTGCTCTCTCTCTCTCGCTCTCTTTCTCTCTCAAAATTAAACATTAAAAAAATAAAAGAAAATAATAAAATAAAATGAATCTAAAACTGTTCTAGAAAATTGTCTATAAAACACACAAACATGCACACAATACACCTTAAAAGTGAAAAGGTAAGATACAGAGTGGAAGAAAATATCTGCTATACATCCATCCAACATAGGCCGTATGTACAAGATATTTAAAGCACTATTACAGAAGGGTAAGAAAAGGACAAATGGCCTTTTTTTTTTTTTTAAAGGCAAGAGACATGTTCGAATAAACCAAATGGCAATAACATAAGAAATAGTGCTCAATCTTATGAGCCAACAAGTAAATACAGAATAAATCCACAATACTATCACAATCCCACAGAAATATATCAAATAAAAGACACCAAAGAAATGAAGTGTTTGAGAGGAGGTAAAACAACCAGGGTCTTCATATAATGCCAGCAGGATGATTCATTTGCTTAAACACTTAGAAAATAATTTGGCATTATCCGCTGAAGCTAAACAAGTAAATATTCCAAAACCCACTAATTCTACCCTAACAGAAATATAAATGCGTATATGTACATGTGTATATTTGTGTGTGTATGTATTTATGTCTCAGACACAAATATATTCATAGTAGCAGTTACCATTATTTCCAAACTAGAACCTATTCAACTGCTACTAACAGTAGATTGTATAAGTAAATTATGGTGCAATCACACAAAGGAATACTAAGATAGTAATCAGAATATTCTACAATCATTCATAATAATATAAATTAATTTCACAAACATATAATTGAGCAAAAGAAGTCTGACACTAAAGACTTGAAATTTCAAAAACAGGAACTTATACTATAAAGAAGCATGAGAAGGTGGAGTTTCCAAAGAGCTGTTAATTTTCTGTTTCTTGATTAGGGATCTGCTTACACTGAAAAGTTTGCTTTGTAAGCATTCAGCTAGCTGTGCATTTATTTATATATGCACTTTCTGTATGCATATTATACTTAAACGCACTTTTTAAAAAGTGAAAAAAGGAGTCAGTTCTGTATATATTGATACAAAAGGATTCTATAATATATTGTAGAGGGAAAAGGAAGTTGTAATATACTATAAACCTATATGTATAATTTTTGAGACCATCAAAACAAATGAGTTTCAAATATGCAAATAACAAACACCTGAAAGTGGCAGAAATTACACTTTGCTATTGTATTTTCATTTTCATAATGAACTTAAATATTTTATATTATTAATACTTTTTTATTTAACTAAATTAATACTTATTTGTTACATAATTTTGACGTTCTTCTTGCAATTTTATGTATCTCTATAAGCTGAATTTTCCTCCTTGAAACAAGAAGGATTGTAAAAAATAATACACACCATGTTAGTCAGGGTCCTGCAGAGAAACAGAACCAAGAGGCTATTTGGACATATAGAAGAGGAGATTTATTACAGGAATTGGTTGTGGAGGCTGAGAAGTCCCACAGTCTGCCACCTTCCAGCTGGAGAACCAGAAAGTCAAGTGGCACAGACCCTTCCAAGTCAGAAGCCCTCAGAACCAGGAGCTCTGATGTCAACAGGAGGAGAAGATGGATGCCCCAGTTCAAGAAGAGAAAGAATGTGTCCCTCCTCAGCCTTTTTGTTCTATTTGAGCCCTTAACAAATGGATGATACTCACCCATATTCCTGAGGGCAATCTCTCTACTCTGTCTACTGAACCAAATGCTAATCTTTTCCAGAAACCCCTCACAGTCACACCCAAAAATAATGTTTCACCAGCTGTCTGGACATCTCTTAGGCCAGCTAAGTAGACATAAAATTAACCACAACACACATTAGATAAAATAAACACACAAATCCTAGAGGATCCTCACTCTCTACTCAGCAAATGTAAACTTCTTATTCTGGTATTATTGGACTGATGTCTAAAATCCACTTTTCAAACTGTGACTCCCACTGTTTCCTTACAGAATTGTCCTGATCAAGTCAGATCAACTGACTCACTCCTTCCCAGTGATATCCTACTCTCCTGTCTCATAACTTTACTTGCTCTAATTGTTTTGCGAGAAAACTCTCTCCTTTATCACCTTCCACCTCAGTTGGCTTAAATTCCTCTAAGGCCTTTCCTAGGGCTACAGTAATTCCTACCAGAAATCTGATCTTCTCAATGGAATAGAATATTTGTTAACTGCTATGACACCTTAACTCAGATGATGGTATTATTGTATTCTTTATCGATATTTTCTTTTCACTTAAAAATAATATTTTATGCACTTTTTTTACACTTAATTTAGGTATGATAGACATGCAAAAGCTACATGTATTTAATACATACAACTTGATGAGTTTGGGGATAACAATATGCCCATGAAACCATCACCACTATCAATGTCATAAACATATCCATCATTTCCTAAAGTGTTACCCTATCCTCACTATTGTTATCAGTAGTAGTAGCAGCAGCAGCAGCAGCAGAGTCTGTGTTAAGAACAATGAAAGTAAGAGCTATCCTCTCAGCAAATTTTCAGTATATGATACAGTAGTGTTTGCTATAGGCACTAGCTGTGTAATAGGTCTCAGAACTTAATGATCTTGCATAACTGAAGATTTGTACCCTTTGACCATCACCTTCCCATGTTCCCCTTCCCCAGCTCCTGGCAACTACCATTCTAATGTCTGCTTTTATGAGTTTGACTAATTATATGCCTCATATAAGTGAGATCATACAGTATTTATCTTTCTGTGTCTGGCTTGTTTCACTTTTCCTTTTTGAAATTAATTAATCAATTAATTAATTATTTTATTTAGAGAGAGACAGTGGGGGAGGGGTAGAGAAAGAATCCTTAGCAAGTTCCACTGTGTCAAGCTCTACCCCAACGTGGGGCTCAATCCCATGAACCATGAGATGACCTGAGCTGAAATCAAGAGTCAGACATCAACTGACAGAGTCACAAGGGAGCCCCTCACTTTTTCATATCTCTTAAGATTTTACCTTATTTTGATAGGTTTATTTCATTTATTTATTTTCCCTTTTTGTATTTTGACTTAACCCTTGAACGGTAAACAGGAAATGTTTGCATTTGAGACAAAGCATTCAGCAAGGGACAAAAGTGCTTTTATAACTAGTATGAACTCATCATGATTTCCTACTTGATTAAAAACTCAGAGTCCCAAATATACCTTGAATTTTCCTACTGTTTCCTAAGCCTAGAATCTTCCTACATATCCTTTTCTGTCTACAGAAGTGTTATAAAGCCCAATTAAAATGGGCTTTTTTCCTTTAAAATTGAGTTTTAAAATTTTCAGTCTTAAAATGTAAAGCACATATTCACTATATGTTTTTTAGATTACATTTCATTTGTTCAAAACATCTCAGATACTAAGGTAAAAGCAGATGGAGAAAAGTGCCCAGTAATATGATCTTTGATATATTTTAGCAAATAAGATGAAATGATTTCCATGGAATTTTGTAGAACCAATTTGAATGAAGAATTATGAATAAGTACTTAAATTTATTTTCATTTATTAAATACTTCCTTGAAAGTATTTGTCCAAGAGTATTAAATAAATAAATATTTATTTATTTTTAGTTAATTTTTTCTTTCAGTTTTATTGAGATATAATTGACATATAGCACTGTGTAAGTGTACGGCATAATGACTTGATTTATGTATATTGAGAATGAGTACCACAATGATTTTAGTTAACTTCCATTAACTCACATATTATCTTTAAAAAGAGAGAGAGAAAAAACCGTTTTTTTCTTGTGATGAGAATGTCAAGGATTTACCATCTTAGCAACTTCCAAGTATGCCACCTACCTGTAGTCATCATGTTGCACCTTACATCTTCAATACTTATTTAACTTGTAATTGAAGTGTGTACCTTTTGACCACCTTCATCCATTTCTTCTCCCCACTCTGCCCCACCATACCCACAAATCTGATGTTTTTTCTTTTTCAGTCAGTTGTTGTCGTTTTGGTTTCTACAGGTAAGTGAGAGCATAATACAATATTTGTCTATCTGTCTGACTTATTTCACTTAGCATAACGCCCTCAAATTTCATCCGTGTTGTTGCCAATGATAAGATTTCATTCTTTTTTATGGTTGAACAGTATTCCATTGTGTGCAACACTCTTCTTTATCCATTCATCCATTGATAGACTCTTAGGTTGTGTCTGTGTTTTGGCTATTGTAAATAAGCTGCACTTAGCATGGAAGCCAGCTATTTCTTTGACACAGTAATTTCTTCTCCTTCAGATACATACCCAGAAGTGAAATTTCTAGATCATATTGCTAGGTTTTTTAACTTTTTGAGAAACCGCCATGGTGTTTTCAATAGTGCCTGTGCCAATTTACATTCCTACCAAGAGTTCACAAGTATTTCTTCACATCCTTACCAGAATTTGTTACCTCTTATCTTTTCTTGATAACCATTCTAAGAGGCTTGAGGTGATACCTCATTGTAGTTTTGATTTGTATTTCCCTAATGATTAGTGACATTGAGCATCTTTTCATGTTCCTGTTGACCATTTGTTACCTACTTTGGAAAAATGTTTATTCAGGGTGCCTGGGTGACTCAGTTAAGCATCTGACTGTTGATTTCAGCTCAGGTCATGATCTCATGGTTCTTGAGATCGAGACCCACATCAGGCTGCATGGTGAGCATGGAGCCTGATTTGGATTCTCTCTCTCCCTCTCTCTCTCTCTCTCTGCCTCTCCCTCACTCATACTCTCTCTCTCAAAATAAATAAATAAACTTTAAAAAAAGTGTTATTCATTTCCTTTACCAATTTTTAATTGAATTATTATTATTATTATTTTACTATTGAGTTATATGCGTTATTTATACATTTTGCATATATGATTTGCAAACATTTGCTCCCATTCTATAGGTTGCTTTTTAATTTTGTTGATCATTTTTTTTTTCTGTGCAGAAGCTCTTTAATTTGGTGTAATCCCACTTGTTGAATTTTAATTTTGTCTCTTGTGCATTAAGTGTCATATCCAAAAATACACTGCCAAGACTAATATACAGAAGCTTTTTCCCTTTGTTTTCTTTTAAGAGTATTGTGATTTCAAGTCTCACATTGAAGTCTTTAATCCTTTTTGAGTTAATTTTTGTGAGTGACATAAGATAGGGGTCTAATATTATTCTTTTACATGTGAATATCCAATTTTCCCAGCACCATTTACTGAGGAGACTGTCTTTTCTCCATTAAGTATTCTTGGTCTACTTGTCAAATATTAGTTGATAATAAATATTAATTGAGTTAAGGTATATAAAATATCACAGGACAATTCTTTTTTTATACAGATATAATAAAGCAAACAGTAAAACATGTCTTACATTAAGGTTTATAGAAAACATAATGATGTGTACAATGTCATTGTTATAATATGAAATTTATACATGTGACAATAAGAATTTCAGAACAAAATGGAAAAAAAAGCTGTATCAGTATTGGCAAATCATACATAATATTATCTTTGATAATATTTGTGAGTATATGTGTTAGAAATATATTCCAGTAAAAAATACAAAAGTTTATTGATATTGGGGTGCCTGGGTGGCTCAGTTGGTTAAGCATCTGACTTCGGCTCAGGTCATGATCTCATGGTCTGTGAGTTCAATCCATGTCGGGCTCTGTGCTGACAGCTCAGAGCCTGAACCTGCTTCAGATTCTGTGTCTCTCTCTCCCTCTGCCCCTTCCTTGCTCATGCTTTGTCTCTCTCTCTCTCTTTCAAAAATAAACATTTTTAAAAATTTTTAAAAAGTAAGTTTACTGATATTCATTGAAGAAAACCCCAACACAAAACTAGCCTATTACACTCACTGAATTTAAAAAACTCTGACCTGAGGGGCACCTGGGTGGCTCAGTGGGCTGAGCGGCTGACTTCAGCTCAGGTCATGATCTCACAGTTCGAGCCCTACATCATGCTCTGCTGTCAGAATGGAGCCTGCTTCAGATCCTCTGTCTCCCTCTCTCTCTGCTCCTCCCCTACCTGCACTATGTCTCTCAAAAATAAAAAATAAACATTAAAAAAAAGACATTTTCTCGTTCATGTTCTTTAAAAAAATTCTGACCTGAATAAAACCACTTTTTTTTTAACTATCAGAAGCTAGTTATGCAATATGACAAAGATATTTGCACTATTTGCACTATTCCTTAAGAAACTACAAGAGATAGAATACATAATCTTAAAAATAACTATATTAGTAATTAATAAAGTTTGCCTGGAGCTTCATGTCATAACATTTTCAGCCAATAAATTTCCCAATCAGCTTCACCTCATGCCTATTTCTTATTCTCAGTTGGACAGTTGCCTAATTAACAACTCTATTCTATGTAGATCAACTGGGACTTGCAAAGGTCGATATTTTACAAGTAACAGGATATTACTAACATGAATCTCTTAGAAATACAGAATGAACAGAAAAGAATAACAATTTTAAATTTTATTCATGGTATAAGGCCAACTAGTCACATCTGAGCACTTTATTTTCCTATGTCAAGCTTAGATCAGGTTTATAAAAGTTACAAAATGGGGGCACCTGGGTGGCTCAGTCCAAGAAGCATCCAACTCTTCGTTTTAGCTCGGGTCATGATCTCACAGTTCATGAGTTCGAATGCCACGTTGGGGTCCTCACTGACAGCTCAGGGCCTGCTTGGGATTCTCTTTCTCCCTCTCTCTCTTCCCCTCCCACCTCATTCTCTCTTTCAAAATAGATAAATAAATAAACTTAAAAAGGACAGGCAAGTCGTGTCCTTGCAGTGTTGCACACTCCTCTCTCACTTCATCTCCTCTCCCTCCTCCCAAGGTGATAGACATCAATGCCTCAGTAACTCCAAAATCAGGAATATTATCAGAAAAATTGAGGAGTGGCTTTAATCTGAAACTTAAATCATTCAGAGACACGGGATCTTGGGCTTTGCTCCTGAGTCTCGGCATCTTAGGATATTTTACCTTTACCTATGATCACCAAGATATTTTCTTTTATTTTTTTTTAATTTTTTTTTTTAACGTTTATTTATTTTTGAGACAGAGAGAGACACAGCATGAACGGGGGCGGGTCAGAGAGAGAGGGAGACACAGAATTGGAAGCAGGCTCCAGGCTCTGAGCCATCAGCCCAGAGCCCGATGCGGGACTCGAACTCGCGGACCGCGAGATCGTGACCTGAGCTGAAGTCGGACGCTCAACCGACTGAGCCACCCAGGCGCCCCTCACCAAAATATTTTCAAACAGATACTGAAGTGTTTTCAGATGGGTCTGGACTTTACTTGTTTATGACACCAAGGATATATTTTATATTTTTCTTCATGTCAAACATCTGCTCACTAGATCAAATTAATAAAACATTCCTTAATTATTAGATATTAAATGCATGACAGAACCAAGGAGAACTTTTTTTTTTTCTTTTTTGGAGTGCAAATAAACCCTCCTATTAAATATATAACATAATGGAAAGGTAAAGAATGTTAGATGCTGGAAAACAAAGAAGATATATTAAACAAAATGAATTTGACTTCAATTTGACTTTCATTGAGCCCAAATAAAAGTTAATAAAGAATAATTTTCCCAATTATATTATGGTTAAAAACACTGCATCAACACACAGTATTGTCATTTCCTTACCCATTTTAATTATCCTTCAACTCTTCTTCATATTACAATGTTTGTTCTTATCCCTTCCCCTCACACATAGTAATTCCGATTTCCTCCATCATATCATAACACCAACCTGTATCTCATTTTATACTATGATGACCTCTTATGGTAGAAAGAGTAATGCTCCCTTCCCCCCAAAAGATATCCACGTCCTACTCTTTAAATTTGGGAAAATGTGGTGTTGCATGGCAAAGGAGAACTAAAACTGCTGCTGTTGTTTTCATTTGAATAAAATACTTACTATTTTTTTCTCAGGAAAAATAGGAAGTTAAGAAACACTGCATTGTGCAGCCAAGATTTTTTGTAGTGGACTCTAATCCTTCCTGGCTCCGCTGTCAATAGCATTAGCTGTTTAATCAGAACTAAGGTGTGTACCCTGGAAGAAGCACATGGAGGACCCTGGAAGATTTCATGTTTTTCCTGAGAAACATAAGACAGACAGAAGTTGGGAAGAAAGAGTGCCTCCCTTTCCATTTTAGAGGATTTGCCTGAAATACACAGCTAATCAGCACTTAGAACATTTGCTTCCTCTGCCTATAAACTGCTCACCCTTCCCCCAAAGCACTTGGGCTTCCTACATGCTCATAGTCCCTAATCCAAAGGCTGCTAATCAATTGACTATGAAATAAATGATTGTCTCAGATTATGGTGGGTGAGGGGCAAATATTATCACAAGGGTCCTTTAGGTAAGTGAACAGGGAAGCAAATGGGGAGACTTGCAGTGGCTTCAAAGAGAATGCAGTTTTGCTGACACCTTGATTTTAGCCCAATGAGACCCACTTAAGACATCTGGTCTTTACCACAGTAAGATAATAAATTATCGTGTGGTTTCAAAACACTAAGTTTTTGGTGGTATTTACAGCGATAACAGAAAACTATACACTGATTCGGACCCACCTATATTTACATGGACTGGATTAACTGGCCAACAGTTTTGCTATTCTACATGTAGCCTTTGGCCACACTTCACTCTAAATAAACATGCTCGTGTCCAAAGCTGTAGATACTTATTATTCACTCAGTACTTATCAATCATCCAGCAAATATATGTCTGCATTTCTTTTTGCCTGGCTTGATTATTGCCTATTTAAATGTTTATTGTTATCATGGAAATTATTAGAAAAACACTTTTGCAGCACTTTTCTTTTATGATACTAATGTTCATATAGAAAAAATAACAGTAAGCAAAACTATTAAATGGTCTCAATATAAATCTAAGGCTAGTTTATATTTATTCCTCGTTATGGTGCTAATGACAGAGTTAGAAAGATATATCTATTTTCTCAACTCACTTGGCCATCTTTTAGGTTTTTTTTTTTTTTACATTTCTTTATTTTTGAGAGACAGAATGAGATAGAGCATAAACAGGAAAGGGGGAGAGAGAGAACGAAACACAAAATCCAAAGCAGGTTCCAGGCTCCGATCAGCACGGAGCCCGACGTGGGACTCGAACCCACGAACCGTGAGATCATGACCTGAGCCGAAGTCGAATGCTCAACCCACTGACCCACCCAGGCACCCCTTGCCTGGCCATCTTTTAAACTTTTGTAAGTAATTGTATGTATGAACTGGTTTCATAAGTATCTTACAGCTATAACAGATTAAAAGGCAGTTAGTTTTTAATGTATAATAACACTTGATACCAAGTTTTCTGCGCAATGTTGCCAATGTTAAATGAATCCTAGATAAAAAAATAAAATAAAATAAAATGAAATAAAATAAAATAAGTAAAATTTGCAAACTGTATTAAACCCATGGAGAGAAAATGGCAAATTTTAATAGAAAGAACTGCTAAAAAGTAGGAAATAAACCAATCATGACTTTGGAAAACTCAATAAACTGCTAATGACCTGGTCATATCATTTGGTGCTTAAGTATGAATATTTTAGTAGCAGCAAAATTAAAAATATTTCAGTATTTTTTTGTAAAAACTTTTGGTATATATTGTTTGTTTAATCTGGTTGTGAAATATTGCTTGGAGCAGAAAATTTACAATATTATTGCCAAACAGCTTTATATATATTTTATACATTGCTAAATATTTAGACAAATCAGCAGACATTTTGTATATTATGTGCCTGCATTGTTCTATCATATTTCTAAAGGAAAGCAGCTTTCTGTATTCTAGAAGTTTTAGCATTAAATTTAATGTCTGTACCAATAAATCTCTACTCTGCTTTTATTTTTTCAAATGTTTATTTATTTAGGGGCACCTGAGTGGCTCCATCAGTTAAGCATCCAACTTCGGCTTGGTTCATGATCTCACAGTTTGTGAGTTCCAGCCCCACATCGGGCTCTGTGCTGGCAGCTTAGAGCCTGGAGCCTACTTTGGATTCTGTGTCTCCCTCTCTCTCTGAACCTCCCCTGGTCACACTGTGTCTGTCTCTCAAAAATAAACATTAAAAAAAATGTTTTAATGTTTATTTATTTATTTATTTAAAGAGAGAGAGAGAGAGAGAGAGAGAGAGAGAGAGAGAATCAGTTGGGTAGAGACAGAGAGAGAGGAAGAGAGAATGCAAAGCAGTCTTCCTCAGCGCAGAGCCCAAAGCAGCTATCTCTATGAACCCTGAAATCAAGACCTAATCAAAATCAAGAGTTGGATGCTTAACCAATGAGCCACCCCAGTGGCCCTCTACTCTGCTTTTAAAGAGAACCATCACTGACTAACAAATGGAGAAAAAAAAAATAGGGAATAGAAAAGAAAGAATGAATAAATTTTCCTGTGGATATGAAGGTTGAAATTACCATTGTTGTAACATTTTCAATGATCCAGGTAGAAAAAATTTTGTTTTTTTCATCAAAACAAAAAACTGAATTGCTTATACTTGCCATTACATCTACAGTGTGTGAAATTTTTGTGCCCTGTGTCAATACAGCAAATATGAAATAAGTCAAACGTTTCTGAACTTTCATGAAATGCAGATAACCTTGCACAAGTTAGTAAGCTCATTCTGATTTCTAGTAAACTACTGTCCCTCAGCTTCACAAAAATTTCCCAATTTATCATAGAAGAAAATTTAGCTAATTTGGAATAGAATCCCCTTTCTGATTTTATCAAAATCTTCCTAATGCCTCCAGATTTTTGAGAGAGTGTGTTCAAATTATAATGCTTGTAATTGTATAATGGATAACTGGTCCCAAATTTTGTATTAAGTGGCAACCTCTGTATCTTGATCCTAAACAAACAAACAAACAAAAAGACTAATTGTGGGAACTTAGGTACGGAATGAGGATGCAAAGATTTGGATGGAGTGCTTGTTCCATACTCAGGCTTAATTAATGTAATAAGGGGAATGCCTGGCCTTATCCTTCCAGAGAGGTTAAGTTTCCTTATCTATTAAATTATAATATTACTTTAGAAATAACTAATAGTATTATAAATAAAAAATGATCAATTTGAAGAGAGAGAAAAATCTCAGATTCAGATTTGAAAGTGAACTCTCATAAATGTATATATATATTTTCTTTATGATCTTTGCATCGTTTGTAATCAATGCTCTGCTAAGCTAAGTTCTGTTTTGCACTTTATGTTTTATGTGTAAACATCAGTTGCTGATGCCCAGGCTAATTCACAGGAGGGTATTTGACCTATTCACGATGAACGCAATAACAAATCCTCATAAATAATACGCTCTCCTTTTAGATTTATAAAATAACATAGGAAAACTGAAATTACATGATAAACATACATATATACTATCAAACACTGTTTTTGCTAATAGGATAGGTACTCTATAAGATAGTCTACAAATATATAGCTACGAAGGACAATAATTCTGTAATAATTTAGAATAATTTTCTTAAAGAAAAGCATTTTATGAATCTAAAAATAAGAATTAAACCTAAGAAGGAATTACATTCATAAATGTATAAAATAAAGTAAACGTTGTTATTATCCTTCCATTATTGTTGTTTATTTTTAGAAAAGAATATAAATTCCCTTTTCTGTACATCCTCTCCAACACTTGGCACTTTTTTGTCTGACAAAACTTTTCCTAACAGTTGTAGGGTGATGTCACTATGATTTTGATTTGCATTTTTCTGATGATTAGTGATGTTGAGCTCTTTTTCATCTACCTGTTGGCCATTTGTATGTCTTTCTTGGGGGGTAAATGTCTATTCAGGTTTTCTGACTTTTTTTTTTTTTCAAATTTTATTTATTTTTGGGACAGAGAGAGACAGAGCATGAACGGGGGAGGGGCAGAGAGAGAGGGAGACACAGAATCGGAAACAGGCTCCAGGCTCCGAGCCATCAGCCCAGAGCCCGACGCGGGGCTCGAACTCACGGACCGCGAGATCGTGACCTGGCTGAAGTCGGACGCTTAACCGACTGCGCCACCCAGGCGCCCCTTCTGACCATTTTTTAGTTGGATTATTTGTTTTGCTGTTGAGTTATAGTTCCTTATATTAATCCCTTCTCAGATATTTGTATGACAAATATTTTCTCCCATTGTGTATGTTGCTTTTTCATTTTGTTGATGGTTACCAGATACAAGTAGGTGGGGAAAATGGGAAGATGTTGATCAAAGGGTACAAAGTTGCAATAATGTAAAATTAATAAATTCTAGAGATCTAACGTATAGCATGGTTACTATAGTTAATAATAATATATTGCATATTGGAAATTTTTTAGAATAGATCTCAGATGTTCTCACCACATACACACACCCACGACAGTAATTATGTGAGTAGATGGGTATGTTAATTACCTGACTGCAGTAATCATTTCACTTTGTATATGTATATCAAAACATCATATTGTACAACTTAAATATGTATAATTTTATTAAAAATAAATTTTAAAAGAAAAGAATATATATAAACATCAAAATATTTATTTAGTATTTATTAATTATTGTTTATATTTTCGATAACTCTTTTTAACAATATTCAAAATCCTGTTAACTATGAGGATTTACATAATCTTTCAGAGGTAACCAAGCACGTTACCAAGCATGTTGTATCTACGATAAACTCCAAGGAGATAATTTTCTATTTCTAAATATATTATAATTTCGAGGAGCTTAATGGATCACTAAGAACAAGATAATTATATTTTAAATATCATCCATTAAATAAATGTGTTATATAAAATTTTAAGATCTGTGCTTTAATCCATCATTTGCCAATGACTCCTGTTTTGTCAATTATAATAATTCAAGGATATTAACTTTACTGAGTACTTACAAGCTAAACACTAAACTTTATAAATGCCTCATACTTCTCACAAAACCACAAAGTATTACCATCTCTAGTGCATGTATTAGAAAACTAATTATCAACGGGTTATATAATTTGTCCAAAGTTAATAGTTCTTTAGTTAGGGCAAGTATTTCACCCTGGATTATTTTTTTGTTTTGGGGTGTAAATTCCTGAGGTACAAGCATGGCCACTGAGATTCACAATCTGAGTTAGAGAGACAGCCCTGAAACAATTTGTGGGGGGAAGGGTGAGACATAGCTGGCACCAAAAAATCATGTCCTGAAAAACCATCGTTCATAAAAGCTATTCAACTTTGCAGATTATTATTGGAGGCCCTATTTCCAAAACTATAATTCCATTGTCAAACACTAAACACATTTTAAGGTTCTTTCTAAATAAATTCCTAAAAGCTTTAAATATTAAACATTGGTAACTTATAAACTCTATTAAAATTTCCATTTAACTTTTTTTTTGTCACCATCATTTGTATTTAGATAACATTAGTTTTTAGGTTTTTGTTTAAATCCCAGTTAGTTGACATACAGTGTAATATTAGTTTCAGGTGTACAATTTAGTGATTCAACACTTCTCTACAACACCCAGTGCTCATCCTTAATCCCCATCACATAGGTCACCCATCCCCCCACCCACCTCCCCTCTGGTAACCATTAGTTTCCCCTCTACAGTTAAGAGTCTATTTCTTGGTTTGCCTCTCTCTTTCTCTCTCTCTTTTAACCCCTTTGCTCATTTTTTTTTGGTTTCTTAATTCTTAGATAACTGTATTTTAGTGGTGAAAATTGTGTCTCCTGACATAAATGTGAATGTAATATATTTATATAACACTGATCAATTTTAAATATTCATGGACTATTGGACATGGATGTGTTTTATTTTAATATGAACTTACACATTTAACATTTTTGTAATTAAATATTTTGAGACACAGTAATATAGGTCAAATAGGTGTTAGGTATAATAATTAATCTTAGTACATTCATTTTCATATAACACTTATGTACACAGAAAAGTAAGAACATCAAAGTACATTAAAAGGAATATAAGAAAATAGATAAGTATTTAAAAACAATATATTTTTGTATTTCTGAATTGATTATTTTCAAAAATATTTGTTCTAATCACTATTCAGTTGCTAACCCCAGGGAATAATAAGCTCATGTGTCTATCAAGATAATCAAAATAACTAGAACTAGGTGAGACACTATGTTGGAATTTCTATGTGCAGTTTTTTTTTCAATTTTTTTAAAGATGTATTTATTTTTGAGGGACAGAGAGAGGCAGAGTATGAGCAGGGGAGGAGCAGAGAGAAAGGGAGACATAGAATTCGAAGCAGGCTCCAGGCTCTGAGCTGTCAGCACAGAGCCCGACGTGGGGCCCGAACTCACAAATCACGAGATCATGACCTGAGCCAAAGTCGGATGCTTAACCGATTGAGTCACCCAGGCACCCCTCTATGCAGTTTTATTTATTATTGAGGCATTGTTTGTTTTACATAATCAAACAAATAGTCATGAATAATAAACATCTGATCTATCTGTATTTGCATGGAGTGAAATCCCGGTTTAGTAAAAGAGCATAGACCTAGAATCTTGCAGACACATATTCAAATAATAGCTCTAGCACATACCCAAATTATATCATTAGATGTGTTATTCACCTATTTACCTCTCTTTATTCGTCAAACTTGAGTTAATATCTGCTTTTAAGATAATTAAATGTATTAAAAAGATAGCTGCATAGTGCTTAGAAGCACTCAAGAAATGACAAAATTATTGTTTCATATGCCAAGAAAATTATTCTAAAAAAATGTCACATTTTACAAAACTATTCTTGGAATTTAGGATTTTGAAAAAAATAAGAGAAACATATTTCTATTAATGGTAAATTTATAGTTAGAAATGATGCATTTGTATAGTTTTTTTGGTCTTGAATAAGTAAGATAACAATGATAGACTAAATTAGTTGAATACCAGATACTGTACTAAGTGCTTTATATTTATAATCTCATTTAAGGCTCATAAAACATTTAATGATACCATTTTTATTGAAATTTTACAGTTGTAGAAACTGTGACCTGGAATAGTCAAGGAATTTTTACCTAGAGTGCCAATAGTAAACAATAGGTCTAGGATTAAA
Organism: Lynx canadensis; assembly: GCF_007474595.2. Lineage (NCBI taxonomy): Eukaryota > Metazoa > Chordata > Mammalia > Carnivora > Felidae > Lynx > Lynx canadensis. The sequence goes on along the minus strand of NC_044311.2, from coordinate 59,463,037 downwards.
TTAATAGAAATTGAGATTTCATTCTCCTAAGCAAAATGCTACAGAACTTTCTACTAGAACTTAGTATAAATTAAAAACAAATTCCCTCCCTCATTTGACAGTCAAGTCTTTCCCACCATGGTTGATGAATATTTACCAATAAATTAATTATTTTCAGAATTATTTTCAGATTTATTTTGAAAAATGTATAGTGAGTACAGTCTATTTACTATGGTCTGTATTCAGTTCTGGGGATACGGTGATAAACAAGCCAGAGCCCCTGATCCGATAAACCTTATAATCTCATGGAAATGGTGCTAAGGAAATGATTTTACTGTTAATTATTCAATTTCACTTTTAATAAGTGTGAAGTGACAAAAGATTATGAGATGGGTAAAAGTGCAGTCAATCTAGTCCAGAAAGGTCACAGAGGGTGTACTTGACAATAATATGTTGGATTTTCTGAGCCAAGAACTAATGAACAATTAGGTAAACAGTGTTTAATTAAGTGGAGTTACTTCTAGATAGAGGGTAAAGGAGTACTATAACCTAACTGTGAAGGAGAAGGAAATATTAAAGAAACTGAGAGATGGCGATTTGGACAGTGGAGAGAGAGATGTGAATGGCAAAACTGAGTGGGAGAGGTAAGCAGGGCCCATTTAATCAAATAGGTCCCATAAAGAATTTAAGCATTTCTCGATTAAATTAAAGAAATAGCTTGTTCTGTAGGTCAGAAAATGGTTTGCTCTTAGAATTTTCATATGTTTCTACCTACAAAATAAAATGAAACACTTTGAAAACCTTTAATCATTTATAGGACATATTTGAAAGTGACAAAAAAGGAATTAGGGAAATCAATCAGAGATTGTTAAGTATTCCATTCTCCCTCCCACCAGTCCCTAGAAACCTCCATTTTATTTTGCAATTATGGTTATTTTAGATCCCTCCTATAAATGGAATCATACAAATTTGTCCTTTGAGAGGCTTGTTTTATTTAGTACAGTGTCTCAGGCTCATGCATGTTGTCTCTAGTTTCAGTTATGTAAGACGAATGAGTTCTAGAGATCCACGATACACCATGGTGCCTGTACTTAACAACATAGTATTGTGTGCTTCTATATGCTCAAAGGATAAATCTCATATTAAGCATTCTTACCACACAAGGAAATTTGTGAAGGTGATGGATATGTTTATTACCTTCATTGTGGTGATAGTGTCAAGTGTTGTGAATGTACGTATGCATTTGTCCAAACTCATAAAATTGTATACATTAAAATTGTACAGCTTTTTTTTAGTATATCAGTTATACCTCAAATAAACTGTTAGGAAAAAAAAAGAGAGAGAGACTTTTAAATAGTTTAGAAAAATGAACCATGGATATAGTGTAGAGATACAAACAAGATCACTGACAGGGTTCTAACTTGGAAAATCTATTTTCCATTTAAAAGTAGGTTTATCATTTTCTGTGCTACTTGCTGTTTAACTGTTTCCATATATGTGTCTATTTTAGCTTGCTTTTTTATTCTTTCTCTGTTTCAAAAGTACATAAACAAAACATGTCTGTCAATTAGTAAATCTATAGAATTTGTTCTATTTATTCTAACATTTTATATTGAGCCAGAGTTGTTAAGTGATCTGTTTGAGCTTATTCTGTAATGTTAAAACTTGACTTGAGAGTTAATTTTAATTAGAACAGAGATGTTAGTTTTACTAACATGACTCATTACAAAGAAGCAACCAAAGGCACACATGATGTTTTATAAATCTGATTCTTCTGGGGGCGCCTGGGTGGCTCAGTCGGTTAAGCAGCCGATTTCGGCTCAGGTCACGATCTCGCACTCTGTGAGTTCGAGCCCCGCGTCGGGCTCTGTGCTGACAGCTCAGAGCCTGGAGCCTGTTTCAGATTCTGTGTCTCCCTCTCTTTCTGACCCTCCCCCGTTCATGCTCTGTCTCTCCCTGTCTCAAAAATAAATAAACGTTAAAAAAAAAATTTAAATCCGATTCTTCTGAAAGGTTTCCATCTTTAGGAATAAGCTTATAAAATTGAGAGAGAGACAGAGAGAGGGAGAGAGAGAGAGTTTTAGCCACTTATGCAGTTATAACCACAACAATCAAAATATAAACAATACGAAAACGTGCTCAACATCACTCATCATCAGGGAAATACAAACCAAAACCACTATGAGATACTCCTTCACACCTGTCAGATTGGCTAAAATTAAAATCATAAGAAACAACCAGTGTTAGTGAGGATGTAGAGAAAGGAGAACCCTCTTGTATTGTTGGTGGGAATGCAACTGGTGAAGCCACTCTGGAAAACAGTTTGGAGTTTCCTTAAAACATTAAAAATACAACTACCCTACAATCCAGCAGTTACACTACTAGATATTTCTCCAAAGGACCCCAAAATGCTAATTCTAAGGGACACATGCACCCCAATGTTTATAGCAGTGCTATCAACAATAACCAAAGTATGGAAAGAGCCCAATATCCATTGACTGATTAATGGATAAAGAAGAGGTGGTGTATGTGCATATATATATATATATATATATAGAGAGAGAGAGAGAGAGAGAGAATTACTCAGCAATCAAAAAGAATATTACTCGGCAATCAAAAAGAATGAAAGCTTGTCATTTGCAACAATATGGATGGAGCTAGAATATATTATGCTAAGCGAAATAAATCAGTCAGAGAAAGGAAAGTACCATATGATTGCACTCATATGTGGAATTTAAGAACCAAAACAAATGAACATAGGGACAGAGAAGGGAAAATAAAATAAGATGAAAACAGAGAGGGAGGCAAACTATAAGACTCGTTAAAAACAGTACTTACTTACTTACTTACTTACTTACTTACTTATTTAAGAGAGCACGAGTGGGAGAGGTGCAGACAGAGGGAGAGAGAGAATTCCATGCAGGCTTTGCACGGTCTGTGCAGAGCCCGACTCAGAGCTCAAACTCACGAACCATGAGATCATGACCTGAACTGAAATCAAGAGTCGGAAGCTTAACCAACTGAGCAAACCAGGCACCCCTATTTATTAATTTTTGGGAAAGAGAAGGAGGGGGAACAGAGATAAAGGGTGAAAGGGAATCCCAGGCCGACTCTGCACTGTCCCAGCAGAGCCCGAGTTGGTGCTCAATTTCACAAACCACATGATCATGACCTGAGTTAAAATCAAGAGTCAGTCAACTGACAGAGTCACTCAGGTGCCTGGAAAGACTCTTAAATATAGAGACCAACCTGAGGGTTGATGAAGGTGAGGTAGATGCGAGGATGGGCTACATCAGTGAAGGGCATTGAAGAGGGCACTTGTTTGGGATGAGCACTGTGTCTTTTATGTTAAGTGATAAATTACTAAATTCTACTCCTGAAACCAGGAGTACACTATATGTTAACTAACTTGAATCTAAATTAATTAATTAATTACTTAAAAAACACCAATATTATCACCCCCAACAATTCCCAATGCCTTTTGTTAACATCCTAGCCCCTAGAAGCCAGTGATCTGTTTTCTGACCTTATTTTCTTGTCTTTTCCAGAATGTCATGTAAATGGAATCATACAGCATATAACCTTTTGATTATGGCTGCTTTCATTTAACATCATTCATCTGATAGTGATTGATGTTATTGCATGCCTTAGTTGTCTACTTCCTTTTATTTTGTTATATAGAAGTAATGTAGTTTATCTATTCATCAGTTGAAGGATACCTGGGTTGTTTTTAGTTTGGAAGATTGTGAATAAAATTTCTATAAACACTTCAAGTTTTTTGAGGTGAGAATACTTTTTTCATTTAATTTGGGTAAATGCCTAAAACTGGGATTGTTGCGTTGCATAAATATGTGTTTTACTTTATAAAACCTCCAAACATTTTTTCAGTGTTTTTCAATGCTGCTGTACCTTTCTTACACAAAGTTAGTCAACTTACTCAGCAGCATTTGATATTATTATTATTATTATTATTATTTATAAAGTATTATTCTGTAGTGATAACTCCAACTGGTTTTAATGTCCATTCATACATCTTCTTTAATAAAGTGTTCAAATAATTTGCCTGTCTTTTAGTGGGGATTCTCTTTTCTTACCTTTGAGACATGTTTATATACAATATTAATATATTAGGGATAAAATATTTCTACAAGATATATATTTTGCAATTATTTTTCTCAGTGTGTAGCTTGTATTAATAGTGCATTCAATTAACAGTGCCTTTCAAAGAACAGAAATCCTTAACTCTAGTTAATTTTTCAATTTTTAATTTTATGGAATGAACTTTCTGTTGTCTAAGAAATCTTTGCCCATCTGAAGAAAAAACAAACACTTTTATTCTATGTTTTGTTCTAGATACTTAGATATTTTATATTTCACATTTAGATAAGTGATAATGTTAATGTTTATAAATGGTGAGATATAAGGATTGAGGCTCTTTTTTTATAGGTGAATACCATTCACTTAGCATGATATCGAAAATGCTATTCTTTCTTCATTGAATTACCTTTCTGTAGTTGTTGCAAATTAATTGCAATCCATTGGAAAACCTATACTTTTAAATTTAAATCTGGAATCTTAATTCAATTTCAGTGTGTCTATCTTTGATTAATGTAGCTAAATCTTGGAGTTGAGTTGTTTGAAATATCCAACTTTATTTTTTTCCAAAAAATTTTTTGCTATTATAGTTCCTTTGTCTATCCATATAAATTTTAAGATTAGCTTATTAATTTCTACAAAATCACTACTAAGACTTTGATAGAGATTGCATTGCACGTGTGTTTGGGAAAATTAACATTTGAGTTTCTCAAACTATAAGCATGGATAACCCTTCAATTATGTACATTTTCTTTAATTTTTCATTAGTGTTTTGCAATTTCTGGTATACAGAACTCTATACCCTTGATTGTATTCTAAGTGCTGTGTTTTATAAAATTTTAATTTCTAATTGACCATGAAAAATAGTAAAAAAATATGATTAATTTTCAAATATTGACCTGATATCCATCAACCTTCCTAAACACATTTATTAGTTCTAATGCCTTTGATTATTTGGGATTTTCTACGTGGCAAACATGTTGTTTGCATATAGTTGCAGTTTTATTTTTTCCTGTCCTTTTGCAGTAGGTTGGACTTCCAGCACAATACAGAATAACAGCATTGAGAGGGGGTATCTATACCATGTTTCTGACACTAGGAGGAAAATGTTCAGCCTTTCAACTTCAGACTTGTTGCAAAATTAGGATATTGTTCATACCCTTATCTGGTACGTGATTTTTCCTTATAGTCCTAGCATTTTGAATGTGCTTATCATAAATGGATATTAAATTTTGTAAAATGTTTTTGCCTCATCTATTGAGATTATCATATGATTCTTCATCTTTAATATGCTGATGTGGGGAATTACTTGGATTGAAGTGAATACCTGTAATAATTTCCATTTGTTCATGATGCATTATATTTTAGACGTGGTTGGATTTAATATCTAGCGCTGTGTTGCATATTTGTGCATTTTTGTTCCTGGAGCATATTGGTCTCTAATTATATTGAATTGGCACGTTTTTTCTTTGTGAATCAAGGTGATTGCTATTTCTATAAAATGGGATGGCAAGGTTTGTCCCTTCTATATTATGGAGAATTTGTGTAGAATCAGTATTACTTCCTTAATGTTTGCTAGTATTTTCAGACGAACACATTGCAACCGAAAATTATCTTTCTTGATATGTTTTTAATTATAAATTCAATTTATTTAACATATATAGGGCCATTTGTGCTGTTTAATTCTTCCTGATGAGCTTTGGACATTTTTGTCTTTCAACAAATTTGACCATTTAGCCTAGGCAGTCAAATATATTGGCATAGAATTATTTGTAGCATTCATTTAGTAACATTTTAATATGTGTAGCTTGTATAGTAAGGTACCTGTTTCATTTCTAATACTTGTATATCATGCCTTGGTCAGTCTGGCTAGTGCTTTATCAGTTTTATTGATTTTTCTAAGAACTAACTTTGGCTTTTATTGTTTTTCTCTATTTTTTCCCATTCTCAATATTTTTTCTGCTTTTATTTTTATTATTTCCTTTTTGTCTTGCTTTGTGCTTAATTGATGTGCCTTTTTCTCTGATATGTTATGGTATATACTTAGGTAATTGATTAGAGTCCTTTCATATCCTATAAACATGTAACACTATAATTGCCATCTACTTCTTTGAATCTAAAAAGAATTTAAGTTGTGTTTTATTTTAATTTAACTCAAAGTATTCTCTAATTTCCTGGGGTTTCCTGTTTAACCCATTGGTTATGATAGTCTACAACTGTGATTGTGTTTTTCTGTATTTGTTCTTTCTATTCTACCATTTATGTTTAATATATTTTGAAGCTCTGTTCTTATGTGTATATGCATTTAGGTTTATTATGTTTCTTGGTGAATTAATCCTTTTATCATTATATAATATTTGCCTTTATTCCTGGAAATATTATTTTTGAATACACTCTGTCTGATGTTTAGTCACCCCACATTTCTATTGATTCATGTTTATATATTTTATTATTCTACATCTTTTTACTTTTAACCTAACTATATTCTTATATTTAAAGTTAGTTTTTATAGATAGCTAATTATTGGATTTTACTTTTTGATTCATTCTGATAATCTCTGCTGTTCAACAGGTATGCTTAGATTCCTTATATTTAACTATTGATATAATTGTATCACAGTTTGCCATCTAGGTAGTTATTTTTCTATCTGTTTCATTTGTTCTTTGTTTCTTGTTTTTCCTCTTTTTCTGTCCTTTTGGAATAATTGAAAAATTCTTACCATTTGATTTTACCTCCACTTTTGGCTTAATTTTTATACCCTTTTTAAAAAAGGTGTGAATATATAATATATACATATTAAGTTTTTTAATATTTATTTATTTTTGAGAGAGTGAGAGACAGAGCGTGAGTGGGGAAGGAGCAGAGAGAGGAGACACAGAATGTGAAGCAGGCTCCAGCCTTTGAGCTGTCAGCACAAGAGCCCCATGCAGGGCTTGAACTAATGAACCATGAGATCATGACCTGAGCCAAAGTTGGACGCTTAACCAACTGAATCACCCAGGCACCCCATATTATATATATATATATATACATATATATATATTTTTTTTAATTAGTCCCAATCTAATTTCAAATGTTATGCTCACTTTACATATTGTGTAAGGACCTCAAAACTGTATTTCCAATTGATTCTCGATCTTTTTGGCTATCTTATCACATACTTTACTTTTACAGATTATAAACACAAAATTCATTGCTACTGTTTGTGCTTTAATCAATTATTTTAAAGCAATTAAAATATAAAAGAAAAATCAATTTTCCTTCACTAATACCATTTCTAAAGTTTTAATTTCTTTGGTAGACCCAGGTTTGTTTCCTATGCCATTACTCCTCTGATCTACAGAATTCACTTCACTATACCTTTAGGATAACTCCACTTAATAAGTTCTCCCAGCTTTTGTATTTCTGAGGAAATCAGTACTTACCCTTCATTTCTGAAAGATATATTTAGTAAGTAAAGGGTTCTGGGTTAATCCATTTTGTGTGATTAGATAACTTTAAGAATGTTAGTGTTTACCCTCTGGATTGTATGGTTCTGGTGAGAAATGTGCTATAATTCTCATCTTTGACCTATGTGTAATGAATCTCTTTTTCTTGATAACTTCAAGACTTTCTCCTTCTCATTAATTTTCAGCTACTTAAATATAATGAGTCTAGGGCCATTTTGTTTATTCGTTTTATCCCTTTTGATGTCTCTGAGTTCTCAGATCTTTGTTTTGATGCCTTTTATTATTTTTTAAAATTCTCAAACATAATGTCCAAATATTTATTCTTTCTCTCTTCTTCTGAGATTCAAACTAAGTTAGACCATTTGATATTGTCCCATCATTGTTGGGTTTTTTTCACTCTTTATTTAACTTTGTTTCAGCTTGATTACTTTGTATTGGCCCATATTGTTTCTCAATTGTTTTAACTTGAGAGTGAATTGAAAGCCATGCATCTCTTTTACTGTGTTTTCACTGATAGCATATCCATTTCCTCATTACTTTTCTCATCTCTCAGCTGAAATTAACCATTTCTCCAAGCATACTGTTTATTTTCTCCACTATAACTCATAACATATTAATCATACTTGTTTTGAATCCCTTGTCTGAAAATGCTGACATCTGGTTCATTCTGGAATCTAATTTTGTCGATTGCTTTGTTTCTTGACAGTATAAGGATTTATTCTTGTTCCTATACAGGTCTCATTATTATTGGTTGAATGTCAGACATCTTTTGTATGACAGTAGAAAATGTTGTAAATATTATTCATTCCTGGAAATAAGCATTCATTTTCTTTCTACTGTGGGTTTTGAATCATTGACATCCTGAGTTGGATTTGGCATGTGCTGTCACTATAGTTACTCTCAGAGAACCATGACTTTAAATTCCTCTAGTGTTACTTTATGGGTACATTGAGGCTGATTTCCTATAGGATTTTTCTCAGTATTTTCTCCAAACTCAGTTTATGTCTCTCCTTGCTGTTCCCCCTCCTTCACATTCAATTGCAGTTCTTTTTCACTTAATTCTTGCTCGCTTTTCATTGGGAGTGCTGCTCTATAGCTATTGTTCATCATCAGTCTTGGGTAGGTGCTGGGTCCCTTTGTCTCATGGATGGGACTTCCTCAGTGATTTTGTCCTTCCTCTCCTAGCAGAAGGTGGTTCTTAGTGGTCTATGTCCTACTTCTGCCTGCAGTGGGTTACCTGTGTCCTGTTGGTAGTGAGGTTCAGCACCCTTCCTGCTCAAGTTTAAGGTCTTTCTCCAGAAAGGGGGTAAAGGAGAAGAGGTGTACATGACTTCATGCTTTTTCCATAGCAGTTGCTCTTCTCCACCCTGACTCGAACCACAAAGGTAAGTTTCTTCAGTCTCTGGCTTTGACCCTCATCTTTTTGGTGTATGCCTCAAGAGTTTTGTAGAGAAGGGCCTGAGTACAGGTATGAATTCCTCTTGAGTATGCAGCTCATGAAGTTCTATACTCACATACTAGCCCAGATTCTGTCTTTAGCAATTGGTTAAACATTTTAGCTGAATTCTTCTAACCAGCTTTATTGACATCTGGTATAAATAGCTTATACGTACTTTCTTATGGCTAGAATACACTTAAAATTATCTAGTTCCACCTCATTATTTGATAAATGAGAGCTTTGAATCTCTGAATGATAAACTGACTTAACTCTAAAATATAAGTCTAGCTGTAGTTACCCAAGTTCAGTGTTCTTTCCATGTTTTCCATGTCACAGATAGATGTTTCTGTATAAAATGTGTCTATGTCTATTTTTTTCCTATATTTGTATTCCCAGTGCCTGGAAATATTCCATACACATAGTAGGTATTCAATTAACATTTACTTAATGAATGTTTAATTGTACCAAATATGCTTACTCATCAATCTAACCCCCCAAAACAAAACTTTATGGAATTCTGTGAATAAACTAAACTAAGTTAAAATGAAAAAGGAAAACATATAATGGATATAATTGTCTCAGTGATGAGCAGAATAAGGCAATTGTCTGCATATGTGATTAAATTAAGTACTAATGCCCCTATTCTTAAATCATCTGTTAACATCTCTATTCCATAAATGGACATTAATTTCTTTGTTTTAATATGTCCCTTTGGACTTATTAAAACAAAAACAAAAATACCCCTAGATGAGGATGAATCATTAAAATCTAGGTTACACTAATTGGGTTTATTCAGTAGAAAAAAGGCAAGGGCCATGTGAGAGTATTGTTAGATGATGAAGTTTTGGGGTGATGGTGGGGTGGTCTGGAGCCGACGACCAGGAAAGAATTCTTGAAGATGTCTTTGATGCAAATAGATGATTTTATTAAAGCACGGGGACATGACCCATGGCAGGAAAAGCTGCATTGGGGTTGTGCCGGGTAACTCATTATAAACCCTCAGGTTTGGATGGGGTCAGGGATAGAGTAAGTCTCTAAGAAATTTTGGAAGCAATGTTTCTAGGACCTTGAGGGGCTGGCTGATGTTAGGGAAATACCATTATTACTGTCTAGTAAAACATTAGTCATGAGACCCTTCAGATGTATATTAGGGGGCCATAAGCTTGGAATATGACTGCCAGCATATATCTTTGGGCAGTTGAGATAAAGGGACTTTCCAAAGGAATTTTTGTATGTTAAAATAGACTTACAGGATCCTGGGGGGTGAGTATAATGTTAAGCTAAGATTCTCTTTTGCCCCTAGCAAAGTGTCATCATGAAGGCAGATGAGCTCCTAGAGAGAGGTTACTCTGCCAGTTGCAAGGACTTGTCAGTGGGCTGTAGACAGTAAGGGAATTTAGTTTTTCATTTGCCCTAGTTTCCCACAACACCATAGCAAGTACTTAAACCCTTTTCCTTTGTTCTTGAGTAGCCAGGAGCGTCCAAGGAATATCACACATATTCCACCTGGGTGGGGGAGGCGGCAGCTTGCGCTTTGCCCTCAGCTGCCCCACACTCCCTCGCCATTAGGTATTGGGATTGGGTTTGGGGAAATGAGACTTGAATGAACATTCATGGAATGCATAATATGTAATTGCAGCTTTATAGGTGTTTTTTCATGTTAAAAATTTCTATATCCATCTTTTTCCAAAAGAAAAACATGGTACTCAGAAAATGTTTGGCAATTTGCCCTTCTTACTATATAGAACTAGAATTCATAGCTCCTTAAAATCCTGTGTTCTTTTTCACAATTCTGAAAGCCCTTCTTGAGGTAAGGGAGATGAAAATGTAGAAGAGGAAGTACAAAGACAAGATTTAGAATATTGTTCTCTGTGGTTGTGTTAGACGGGAATTTTAAAAGAAAACAATAACTAGAGATAAATGAAGATATAAAGATACACCTTAGATTCTGACAGGTTGAGGTGTTTTTAATGTTCTTTGGACTAATTTGAAACAGAACAGTGAAAAGCAGGTTATCACCATTTTATTTAACTTTCAGGTATATTTTAACAGGGAAACACTGAAAATGTGTTTCAATAAACAATCGCTTTAATTTTTATGTGTTATTTCTTGTGACTGCAAGATATTTAGACTGGGCATTTATCGGTTTTTAAGACCTTGATCGGGCATAATTTTAAAGAAATTCAAATTCTTTCCCTATTTTAACAAAATGCATATTCATAGAAAAAGAAAAGGAAACTACTTACAAAATGGGTTTTTTAAATCTGTCTGACAAAAATAGACCTTTCTCTTTTTTGATGTTTTGAATAAAGCAGCCTTGCTACTTTCCTCCTTTTTACATAAAAGGATGAAGTAGTGTATTGTTAATCATTTTCATGCACTATGACTATTAACATTCTTTAATTATCCTGTTAATCAGTGTAAATGTCACCTGTTACAATATTCATACACTGCATCTATGTCATCCATTAGTCCAATTAATTAAAAACTCCAAGTTATTTATTGATTCATAAAATAAGTGGATACAGTTCAGATACCTCCATAAAATATGCTGAATGAAATGTGTGCATGTGAGCTACATTTATCTTTCACTTTCCCACCCTCGAGTCAGAAAATTCCAGGTTTTTTAAATATTCTTATTCCTTATTTTGCCATGCTAGCCATCACTTTGAAAAGCATAATAGCCTTTTACTTTTGAAGTTAGGTAAAATAGGAAACAGTCGTGAACAAAATAAAAGCTTGTCTTCACGGAACTTGCTTTTTAGTGGAGAAAGGCAGACTATTACAATAGACACAGCAAATGAGTAAATTATACAGTACATTAGAAAGTAATAATTGATATGGTAAAACACAGAAGAGGTTGGGGAGGGAAACCATGTGAGCAATTTGAATAAAATGGTCAGGAAAGACCTCATTAAGAAATAAAAATGAGACCTTAGACTATCGTTACCTTCAAAGGTTTTTGGAGAATCTGCTCTCATCTCAATATCCAAATATTCTTTCACTCTCTCCCCTTATCTTTACTAACCAGAATCCCTTGCATATATTTAAGCATTAGAAAGAATCTATAGAGGCTTGGCTAATAACTGCTTCTGGTTTAAACCCATCCCCAATCCACAAAGCAAGGAATTATAATCCCCAGTACCCAGTTTAAACTAAAGGAGAATTACATGAGGGAGAAAACATATAATAATAGTTCAATAAATAATTGTAACCCAAAAGTTTTTTACTCTCAAGGAGTTAATAAATCTAACGTGAAGTTAAGACATACACATGTAAAATAGCAATTACTATTCCATTGCAGAAAGTCTATAGATTTTATATGCCATTTGATATAGTACGTGGCAGATCAGCAAAAAAATGTGGATAATACTGATTTTATATGCTCTTTATTTCAAGCCAGGAGGGAGAAATCATGTGATTTGCCATGTTTTGGAGGCCTTCAATGATTCAATTTTAAGATTGTTGTTTCTGCAAGCAGCTGTACTGTCCTAGAAATTAGACAGGCCATTTAAATAATTTGAACTTCAACTTCTTCAAAATTAAAATGGATAAAATCTACTTTCCCACATTTTACCTAAAATTGCATGGAAAATAAACTAATTTACAAAGTTATATTTTGTTTCTTACAATATGCTATATCTCTCTGAATGCCTTTTTAAATTTTATTTAAATTTATAAAGCTAGTATATTTTTATTACCTATAAAATAATATAGCATCTATATCTCATATAATTTCATCTAGCTCTCTTGTATTCAGATAAGCAAATGTTGTTAAGTATGACAGTTGATTACATATTTTCTCCTTAAATTCATCCAGGGAATATTTTTATTTTTGAGAAATTAAGAGAGAAGTAGTCATATAGTTGCTCTGGTTTCATAATAATACATTTTTCAATTACCTGTAAACTTTGGGCAGCTGGGGTGCCTTGGTGGCTCAGTCGGTTAAACATCTAACTTCAGTCAGATCATGATCTCGCGGTTCATGAGTTCAACCTCTGCGTCAGGCTCTGTGCTGACAGCTCAAAGCCTGGAGCCTGCTTCAGATTCTGTGTCCCCTCTCTCTTTGCCTCTCCCCCACTCATGCTCTGTCTCTGTCCCTTTCAAAAATAAACATTAAAAAATTTTAAAAATCTTGGACTACTATGAGACCATAATATATTATTTTAAAAAATGATTTTTTTACTTTTGTTAAAAAATTCACTTCATTAAAAAATCACAATAATTAGAATTTTACATTTCCAGAATTTGAGCAAAGCAGGAATTTTGATTGTCTAAATTTTATTCAGGTAGTCCATCTTTTCTAAAACATGACAAATTCACTTAAAAATACACAGTCAGACATCACTATGACATCACTAGTTCTGTAAACTTTCTTCTGAAGTCTACTATGACTGTGTAAACAAGCTAGTTGAAATTGTTTTTATCATTTTTGGGAAAGGGCCATGTGAGTACTGGAAATCCACTATGCAGTCCTTGTTTTCCTGCATCTTACTGAGTACACCAAGAATACAAAGCTCTGACAGCTCTTAGCTTATGCCATTTTCTAGGTTCATGTTTGCAGTGAGCAACCTTGGGAGGTGAGGAATTAGGAAACAAATATTAGGTTTGCTTACTGCTTGCTACAAAAGCAGTAGATTCCCCAAGCTCAGTCCTCAACTATGAAGAAACCCACTGTGTATGCCGCATGAATGCTTCATTCATGGGCCCCTGGCCACTTCACATTGCCTTCATGAGCCTTGGGGGCACAGAGAAATGGCACAAATATGCTGATGGGCACACTGCTTGCTGTGCTATGGCTCTGACCCAGCACTTTCTTGTCTTCTAGCATACGTAACAATTAAGGTCCACTTATTGAGTTGTACGTAGAATAGACTCAAATCCCAAATCCAAAAATGAACAATACATAAATTATAGAAAAGAAACAGTATTACTTAAAAAAAATCAGGGAGCAAATATGGTCCCTTTTCAGAATTTATTCATACAACTATCTATATGCAAAAATATACATTAGAGACAGACAGAGAGAGAGAGAGAGAGAGAAACTGCCTCAAATCTTACATATCGTGACAAATGTATCTTATTAACTTAAAGTTCCACATATAATTTATTTGCCACTTAAAGTTTATCATGTTTTTGTCTTTTAGGTATATAAGATAATATCTCACATCTTTATAAACCTGTTTTCTTCTGTAGTGTTACTTTCAGATGGTACCATTCAGTGTAGGAATTCCACAGCATCTGAAAAATCACTCTCTAGAAAGCAATCTGTGGCACTATAAGCCTATGATAACTTACATGGCCAATCTAATATAAATTTTTACTTTAAAAAGATGACAGTGTTTTACTTACTAGTCAGAAAATAATTTGAAATCAAGTTCGCTTTTTTTAAATGTTTATTTTTTGAGAGAGAGAGAGCACACGTTGGGAAAAGGGGTTGGGGAGAGAGAGAGGGAGACACAGAACCTGAAGCAGGCTCCAGGCTCCAAGCTGTCAGCACAGAGCCCGATGCAGGGTTTGAACCCATGAACCATGAGCTCATGACCTGAGTGGAAGTCAGATGCTCAACCAACAGAGTCACCCAGGCACCCCTGAAGTCAAGTTCTTAACTGCAAAAATAATTTCCAGGGAATGTTAATAAAACAAATTAAAATATTCACTTAGGTCTGCTGTTTGAGATATCTGAGATAACAAAGGGCGTTAGCTAATAAAGAAGAAATTAAATTTATTTTTACAAAAGGTGTCTGGAGCATTTATGTTTTTTCCTTAATCCATACTCCCTTAACTATTTTCTTTTGAAGATGCACTGAGCTATTGTAATTGGGAGACAGCCCATAGAGGCAGCTTGCTTTAAATTCAAGATGTTCTCTTTCTGCTAAATTGAATTTTGTTTTGGTATTTATAACCAGGGCCCATAATATTAGTCACCACAGACTGGCTTTAACTTTTTTATGGTCATTACGGTATTTTCTGTTTCTGTAATCATGATAAATATAGCAAAACCCACTTTTAATACTTTACTAGGGACACAGGGATCTCTTGCAAAATAGGAGAAAATAAATTGGAGGGAATAAAAATCAATTAAAAAGGATGTTGCCTGAAAATTTTAATAGCATGGTAATAATAACATGTATTGAAACTAAAACTTATAATTTTAGTAAACAAAAACACAAGCTCTCAAATTGTATAAACCCAAACGAAAGCAGGCATCTTCTAGCAAGAACAGTCATGCCTTTAAAGCCTGATATTATGGTTAGAGGACAATTGAGTAACAATAACCAGCTATAGAAGAAAATGCTCTTGATCAATAAAGATAATCTTTGGGACAGCATGCAGCCAGGAAATTTTAACACTGCCCACATAAATTTCAAAAGGCCTATGAAATCATACTCCACCGTCATTTAGGACTTATCACATTTTACTGGTATTTTCTCAGCTAAATGATGTATAATAGGGACAGAAACAAATACTAAGACTAGGTCATTAACAGTAAGTAGCACCAGCAGAAATGATAAGGTGGTGAGTTGGGAACCAGAAGCCTTTAGAAAATAACACAGATAGCTTGGGATTTCAGGCATAGTCGAAGGTTTATGCGTTGACATTCTAATACTACAGACAAAATGCCCGAGAACCAAACCCTTTTGTATGGATCAGAGTATGGGAAAAGCAGGTATGGAATTTTCACATTCGGATGGATAGCTGGGGGAAGGGGAGCCAGAAAGAAAATGTCAGGGCTTTTCATAGTTAAACTGTAGATATGAAAAGAGAGCTATGGTAATAATAACAGACCTTTTTGGGGGGATTCCATGGTACTATTTTTAACCTAATATTTTATTTTATTTTATTTTTTTTGCATGATTTAAAATAAAATCCGTTTATTTTTTTTTATATATATGAAATTTATTGACAAATTGGTTTCCATACAACACCCAGTGCCCTTAACCTAATATTTTAAAGCTAATATTTTCTTAACCTCAAGATTCACTTCTCACCTTTCCACGGACTTGTGATAACATCTGAAAGCAGGGGTAACTTTGTCGAGTGCCTCTGTATTTGAGACAAGTTATATTTGTAATAAGTTGAGCATGTCTCAAGATATGCTGAAAGTGTATATAGATGTCAATACATGTGCATAGGACAAATATAGATTCTAAGTATTTAAGCCTACCTTTGTACATCCAATAATTTCTGCAAGTGTCACATCAGTCAGGATACAAGAATGATATTTGGGGGTAATAGTTGTAGCCCTTGCTACAATCGTAGTAAAAAAAATATTTAGGAAAATACATGTTTACTATTAGACATTCTGACTCCATGATGATACTACTTCTATCACTTTGTTCAATAAAAAATTTGTAGAACAAATGTTGACTAATGAATCTGCATAGAGTCAAGAAGTCTACAAGGGGGCCCCCATGAAAGAAGAGTACAGAACCAGAGAATGAAGCTCTCAGTCCTCGGGTACTATCAGTGCTGCCTTACGGAAAGTTAAGTGATCCATAAAGCTGTTTGCTTTATCTCGCAGTAGGCCATATTTACCTGTTTTATATTCCTTGTCAAATTGTGTCATCTTCATGACTTCATTCATTGGGCATGTTAGCACTTCTCACTAATGTATAGCTGATTTTTAAATATAATTCCTGTCAGGATTTTAGAAGTACAGTTTGACGAAGTTTGGTAAAGTTTCATATAGACACTATAGTGCCAGTTGTTAACTTAAGAATATCAGGCCTGAAGCCACATTGCCTGGGTTCAAATGTCTTTCTGGTCTTGTTATTTCATGTTCTTGACAACTCTATGGATGTTGAAGCCCTCTGAATCCTCAGGCAAAGAACTCTTAGCATCACCAAAGAGTGCTAGATAGCCAGTGGGCTCTTCAAAACTCCATGACCATGTTTTAATGATGTATCCATCCAAGCCACATCAACACTTCACCTTATATATCATACAGCCTATACTATCACAGTTGAATAAACAACAACAACAAAAATGAGCCTAGGTAGTTTCTAATCTTTATAAATGCTGCTTAAAAAACAAACAAAACAAAACAAAACAAAACAAAAAAATGTTTTTCAGAGGTTCCTGAGAGCAATCACATTAATAGCTCTGCCACTCATGGTCTCGAACTCACGACGTTGTCTTGTGTTTCCCCCTTCAGTTTACCCATACAGCAAGCTCCCCAGGGAATTTCCAAGCATAATCCCTCCAAGTATTATTATTTTGGGGGGCTCTTTTTTTGCTGGTCATAAAATGGTGACTCCCAAACTATTGTCATGAACTTGACCTTCAGTACCTGTGGTTAGCTGAATAACTACCCCAAAGATTTCCATATCCTAACCCCCAGAACTTGTGAATGTTGCTTTTCATAGCAAAGGGAACTTTGCAGTTGGGATTAAGAAAAAGATTTTGAGAGGCGCCTGGGTGCCTCAGTTGGTTAAGCATCAACTCTTGATTTTGGCTCAGGTCAAGATCTCACATCCGTGAGATTGGCCTGTATTAGTCTCCATGCTGACAGCAGAACCTGTTTAAGACTCTCTCTCTCCCTCTCTCTGCCCCTCCCCAGCTTGTGCTCTTTCTCCCTCAAAATAAATAAATAAATAAACATTTTGGGGAAAAAAAGAGGAAAAGAAAAAAAGATTTTGAGGTGAGAAGATATCTAGGTGGACCCAATTTATCACAGATGTGCTTATAAGAGAAAAGTGGGAGATCAGAGAAAGAAAAAAGATGATATGATAATGGAAGCAGAGATTAAATGGTATTGCCAGGAGCCAAGGAGTATTCTTTAGAATCTAAGAAACAAGAAAGCATCATAATTGATGAAACTTTGATTCTGGCCTGGTCAGGTCCATGTCAGACAACTGATCTACAAAATTGTAAAAAAGAATCATTTTTCTTGTTTTAAGTCACAAAGTTTGTGGAAATTTGGTACATCAGCCAGTGGAAACTACAGGCATACCTCAGAGATGCTCTGGGTTCAATCTCAGACAACCACAATAAAAGGAATATTGTAGGGGGATTCTGGGAAGATGGCGGCGTAGGAGGACGCTGGGCTCACCGCGCGTCCTGCTGATCACTTAGATTCCACCTACACCTGCCTAAATAACCCAGAAAACCGCCAGAGGATTAGCAGAACAGAGTCACCGGACCCAAGTGCAGACGAGAGGCCCACGGAAGAGGGTAGGAAGGGCGGCGAGGCGGTGCGCGCTCCACGGACTGGCGGGAGGGAGCCGGGGCGGAGGGGCGGCTCGCCGGCCAAGCAGAGCCCCCGAGTCCGGCTTGCAAAAGCGGAGGGGCCTGACGGACTGTGTTCAGACAGCAAGCGCGACTTAGCGTCTGGGAGGTCATAAGTTAACAGCTCTGCTCGGAAAGCGGGAAGGCCGGAGGACAAAGGGAGGGTGAGCTGCGGAGCCCCCGGACGACAGAGCTCAGTTTGGCGGGGAACAAAGGCGCTAGCCAGCGCCATCTCCCCCGCCCATCCCCCAGCCAAAATCCCAAAGGGAACCGGCTCCGGCCAGGGAAATTGCTCGCTCCGCGCGAACACCCAACTCTGTGCTTCTGCGGAGCCAAACCTCCGGCAGCGATTTGACTCCCTCCGGCTGCCACAGGGCCCCTCCTGAAGTGGATCACCTAAGGAGAAGCGAGCTAAGCCTGCCCCCCCTCCCGCCGTGCACCTTGCCTTCCCACCCCAGCTAATACGCCAGATCCCCAGCATCACAAGCCTGGCAGTGTGCAAGTAGCCCAGACGGGCCACGCCACCCCACAGTGAATCCCGCCCCTAGGAGAGGGGAAGAGAAGGCACACACCAGTCTGACTGTGGCCCCAGCGGTGGGCTGGGGGCAGACATCAGGTCGGACTGCGGCCCCGCCCACCAACTCCAGTTATACACCACAGCACAGGGGAAGTGCCCTGCAGGCCCTCACCACACCAGGGACTATCCAAAATGACCAAGCGGAAGAATTCCCCTCAGAAGAATCTCCAGGAAATAACAACAGCTAATGAGCTGATCAAAAAGGATTTAAATAATATAACAGAAAGTGAATTTAGAATAATAGTCATAAAATTAATCGCTGGGCTGGAAAACAGTATACAGGACAGCAGAGAATCTCTTGCTACAGACATCAGGGGACTAAGGAACAGTCACGAGGAGCTGAAAAACGCTTTAAAGGAAATGGAAAACAAAATGCAAACCACCACGGCTCGGATGGAAGAGGCAGAGGAGAGAATAGGTGAACTAGAAGATAAAGTTATGGAAAAAGAGGAAGCTGAGAAAAAGAGAGATAAAAAAATCCAGGAGTATGAGGGGAAAATTAGAGAACTAAGTGATACACTAAAAAGAAATAATATACGCATAATTGGTATCCCAGAGGAGGAAGAGAGAGGGAAAGGTGCTGAAGGGGTACTTGAAGAAATAATAGCTGAGAACTTCCCTGAACTGGGGAAGGAAAAAGGCATTGAAATCCAAGAGGCACAGAGAACTCCCTTCAGACGTAACTTGAATCGATCTTCTGCACGACATATCATAGTGAAACTGGCAAAATACAAGGATAAAGAGAAAATTCTGAAAGCAGCAAGGGGTAAACGTGCCCTCACATATAAAGGGAGACCTATAAGACTCGTGACTGATCTCTCTTTTGAAACTTGGCAGGCCAGAAAGAATTGGCACGAGATTTTCAGGGTGCTAGATAGCAAAAATATGCAGCCGAGAATCCTTTATCCAGCAAGTCTGTCATTTAGAATAGAAGGAGAGATAAAGGTCTTCCCAAACAAACAAAAACTGAAGGAATTTGTCACCACTAAACCAGCCCTACAAGAGATCCTAAGGGGGACCCTGTGAGACAAAGTACCAGAGACATCACTACAAGCATAAAACATACAGACATCACAATGACTCTAAACCCGTATCTTTCTATAATAACACTGAATGTAAACGGATTAAATGCACCAACCAAAAGACATAGGGTATCAGAATGGATAAAAAAACAAGACCCATCTATTTGCTGTCTACAAGAGACTCATTTTAGACCTGAGGACACCTTTAGATTCAGAGTGAGGGGATGGAGAACTATTTATCATGCTACTGGAAGCCAGAAGAAAGCTGGAGTAGCCATACTTATATCAGACAAACTAGACTTTAAATTAAAGGCTGTAACAAGAGATGAAGAAGGACATTATATAATAGTTACAGGGTCTATCCATCAGGAAGAGCTAACAATTATAAATGTCTATGCGCCGAATACCGGAGCCCCCAAGTATATAAAACAATTACTCATAAACAGAAGCAACCTTATTGAGAAGAATGTGGTAATTGCAGGGGACTTTAACACCCCACTTACAGAAATGGATAGATCATCTAGACACACAGTCAATAAAGAAACAAGGGCCCTGAATGAGACACTGGATCAGATGGACTTGACAGATATATTTAGAACTCTGCATCCCAAAGCAACAGAATATACTTTCTTCTCGAGTGCACATGGAACATTCTCCAAGATAGATCATATACTGGGTCACAAAACAGCCCTTCATAAGTTTACAAGAATTGAAATTATACCATGCATACTTTCAGACCACAATGCTATGAAGCTTGAAATCAACCACAGGAAAAAGTCTGGAAAACCTCCAAAAGCATGGAGGTTAAATAACACCCTACTAACGAATGAGTGGGTCAACCAGGCAATTAGAGAAGAAATCAAAAAATATATGGAAACAAACGAAAATGAAAATACAACAATCCAAACGCTTTGGGACGCAGCGAAGGCAGTCCTGAGAGGAAAATACATTGCAATCCAGGCCTATCTCAAGAAACAAGAAAAATCCCAAATACAAAATCTAACAGCACACCTAAAGGAAATAGAAGCAGAACAGCAAAGGCAGCCTAAACCCAGCAGAAGAAGAGAAATAATAAAGATCAGAGCAGAAATAAACAATATAGAATCTAAAAAAACTGTAGAGCAGATCAACGAAACCAAGAGTTGGTTTTTTGAAAAAATAAACAAAATTGACAAACCTCTAGCCAGGCTTCTCAAAAAGAAAAGGGAGATGACCCAAATAGATAAAATCATGAATGAAAATGGAATTATTACAACCAATCCCTCAGAGATACAAACAATTATCAGGGAATACTATGAAAAATTATATGCCAACAAATTGGACAACCTGGAAGAAATGGACAAATTCCTAAACACCCACACTCTTCCAAAACTCAATCAGGAGGAAAGAGAAAGCTTGAACAGACCCATAACCAGCGAAGAAATTGAATCGGTTATCAAAAATCTCCCAACAAATAAGAGTCCAGGACCAGATGGCTTCCCAGGGGAGTTCTACCAGACGTTTAAAGCAGAGATAATACCTATCCTTCTCAAGCTATTCCAAGAAATAGAAAGGGAAGGAAAACTTCCAGACTCATTCTATGAAGCCAGTATTACTTTGATTCCTAAACCAGACAGAGACCCAGTAAAAAAAGAGAACTACAGGCCAATATCCCTGATGAATATGGATGCAAAAATTCTCAATAAGATACTAGCAAATCGAATTCAACAGCATATAAAAAGAATTATTCACCATGATCAAGTGGGATTCATTCCTGGGATGCAGGGCTGGTTCAACATTCGCAAATCAATCAACGTGATACATCACATTAACAAAAAAAAAGAGAAGAACCATATGATCCTGTCAATCGATGCAGAAAAGGCCTTTGACAAAATCCAGCACCCTTTCTTAATAAAAACCCTTGAGAAAGTCGGGATAGAAGGAACATACTTAAAGATCATAAAAGCCATTTATGAAAAGCCCACAGCTAACATCATCCTCAACGGGGAAAAACTGAGAGCTTTTTCCCTGAGATCAGGAACACGACAGGGATGCCCACTCTCACCGTTGTTGTTTAACATAGTGCTGGAAGTTCTAGCATCAGCAATCAGACAACAAAAGGAAATCAAAGGCATCAAAATTGGCAAAGATGAAGTCAAGCTTTCGCTTTTTGCAGATGACATGATATTATACATGGAAAATCCGATAGACTCCACCAAAAGTCTGCTAGAACTGATACATGAATTCAGCAAAGTTGCAGGATACAAAATCAATGTCCAGAAATCAGTTGCATTCTTATACACTAACAATGAAGCAACAGAAAGACAAATAAAGAAACTGATCCCATTTACAATTGCACCAAGAAGCATAAAATACCTAGGAATAAATCTAACCAAAGATGTAAAGGATCTGTATGCTGAAAACTATAGAAAGCTTATGAAGGCAATTGAAGAAGATTTAAAGAAATGGAAAGACATTCCCTGCTCATGGATTGGAAAAATAAATATTGTCAAAATGTCAATACTACCCAAAGCTATCTACACATTCAATGCAATCCCAATCAAAATTGCACCAGCATTCTTCTCGAAACTAGAACAAGCAATCCTAAAATTCATATGGAACCACAAAAGGCCCCGAATAGCCAAAGGAATTTTGAAGAAGAAGACCAAAGCAGGAGGCATCACAATCCCAGACTTCAGCCTCTACTACAAAGCTGTCATCATCAAGACAGCATGGTATTGGCACAAAAACAGACACACAGACCAATGGAATAGAATAGAAACCCCAGAACTAGACCCACAAACATATGGCCAACTCATCTTTGACAAAGCAGGAAAGAACATCCAATGGAAAAAAGACAGCCTCTTTAACAAATGGTGCTGGGAGAACTGGACAGCAACATGCAGAAGGTTGAAACTAGACCACTTTCTCACACCATTTACAAAAATAAACTCAAAATGGATAAAGGACCTAAATGTGAGACAGGAAACCATCAGAACCTTAGAGGAGAAAGCAGGAAAAGACCTCTCTGACCTCAGCCGTAGCAATCTCTTACTCGACACATCCCCAAAGGCAAGGGAATTAAAAGCAAAAGTGAATTACTGGGACCTTATGAAGATAAAAAGCTTCTGCACAGCAAAGGAAACAACCAACAAAACTAAAAGGCAACCAACGGAATGGGAAAAGATATTTGCAAATGACATATCGGACAAAGGGCTAGTATCTAAAATCTATAAAGAGCTCACCAAACTCCACACCCGAAAAACAAATAACCCAGTGAAGAAATGGGCAGAAAACATGAATAGACACTTCTCTAAAGAAGACATCCAGATGGCCAACAGGCACATGAAAAGATGTTCAGCGTCGCTCCTTATCAGGGAAATACAAATCAAAACCACACTCAGGTATCACCTCACGCCAGTCAGAGTGGCCAAAATGAACAAATCAGGAGACTATAGATGCTGGAGAGGATGTGGAGAAACGGGAACCCTCTTGCACTGTTGGTGGGAATGCAAATTGGTGCAGCCGCTCTGGAAAGCAGTGTGGAGGTTCCTCAGAAAATTAAAAATAGACCTACCCTATGACCCAGCAATAGCACTGCTAGGAATTTATCCAAGGGATACAGGAGTACTGATGCATAGGGGCACTTGTACCCCAATGTTCATAGCAGCACTCTCAACAATAGCCAAATTATGGAAAGAGCCTAAATGTCCATCAACTGATGAATGGATAAAGAAATTGTGGTTTATATACACAATGGAATACTACGTGGCAATGAGAAAAAATGAAATATGGCCTTTTGTAGCAACGTGGATGGAACTGGAGAGTGTGATGCTAAGTGAAATAAGCCATACAGAGAAAGACAGATACCATATGGTTTCACTCTTATGTGGATCCTGAGAAACTTAACAGGAACCCATGGGGGAGGGGAAGGAAAAAAAAAATAAAAAAAAAAAGGACGTTAGAGTGGGAGAGAGCCAAAGCATAAGAGACTGTTAAAAACTGAGAACAAACTGAGGGTTGATGGGGGGTGGGAGGGAGGGGCGGGTGGGTGATGGATATTGAGGAGGGCACCTTTTGGGATGAGCACTGGGTGTTGTATGGAAACCAATTTGTCAATAAACTTCATATAAAAAAAAAAAAAAAAAAAAAAAAAAAAAAAAAAAAAAAAAAAAAAAAAAAAAAAAAAAAAAAAAAAAAAAAAAAAAAAAAAAAAAAAAGGAATATTGTAATAAAGCAAGTCAAATGAATTTTTTGGTTTCTTAGTACATGTTAAACTTATGTTTACACTCTACTGTTCTGTATTAAGTGTGCAATAGCATTATGTTTTAAAAAATGATGTATATACCTTAATTAAAAATATTTCATTTTAAGACGGTAACCATCATCTGAGATTTCATAATCATTGATCACAGATGACCATATGATATATAATAACAATGAAAATGTTTGCAATACTGTGAGAATTATGTAAATGTGACACAGAGATACAAAGTGAGCAACTGCTATTGGAAAAAATGGTACCTGTAGACTGGTTTGACTCAGGGTTTGCCACAGACTTTCATTTGTAGAAAACATTATTTGCCAAGCACAATGAAACAAGGTATGCCTGTGATACAATATTACTCTTCATATATATATTTTTGAGAAAGGTAGGTGGAATAATGTTAAAGGGAAGAAGAATGAAGTATCTAAAACTTCTGTGAGGCTGAAGTTGCCATATAGAAAAGCTCATGTGTTTCTTAATGTAAATTAAAATTCTCAAAGAGCTTTTGCCTAACATATGTGATGTTTGTAGTAATTTTCCACCGTCTGTAGTCCTGTAGTTTCACATTCTGTAATCCCACTTGGAGATGCGCTAGAACAAGATCTTTTTGCCCTCAAATGCCTCTATAGAGGCACTTATCAAAGTTGTGAATATAGAATCTGCTTATCCTGGTTGACTCACAAAATCTTTCAAAGGGACACAGTATGTACTGTAGGAGCTCAATATTCCCCAAGCGTCTGTACAGGAGAGATTTCGAGGGGGGCTAAAAGTGACATTGCTATGTGCAAGTTATAAATAGCTTAATGTGGGGATCTTTTTCAATTTTTCAGAACTAACTTCACAGCAGAAATAGAAGCATTTATCAAACTTGAACAGTGAGTGTAAACTATACGAAGTATAATGCAAAATTCAGGAATTGAGGATATGTAGACACAGATATAACTTTTGAGAATAAGTATTATAATATTTGGTAAAATAATTTATTAAATATTGACAAGTAAATGGATTCCCTCAGTTCACAGAAAATGGGTATTCTCTCCATGTCAGAGAGGGATGCAAACATTTTCCTGTTTCTTCATAACTTTTAGGGAAAGAGAAACTCCCCGGAATAGAGCTTCTTAATCAATAATTTACTTACAGATATGAAACTGAATAGAGAATTTATCAGCTGGGAAGGAGTCACTACTGCAGGATATGTCAGTTTTCAGTTGAAGATTGAATAAAAGATATGATGGCTAGGGCCATTTTAAAAGAATTAGCAATACTTAAAAGTACTAAAGATAGCTATATATGTTTATTCCAGACACACATACAACACTACCTTTAAGCGATAAAAAAAAAAAAAAAAAAATTGTTCACTTCCCCTAAAGTACAATTTTCTGGTAAGCAATATCATGAGTCAGATGAAAGCTGGATTCTAATGAATAAGGAAACTGCCACTAGGATGGGGCAGAATCAAGAAAGGGTATGAGAAAGACATCTAATCCCTCAGAAGACCAAGCTTCTAGGTTTTAGTCCACTACTGAAGCATCAACTCTTCTTGGGTTCAACAACTTGGTTGTATAGATGCTACTATTCCCCATTCTCAAGTGTACTTAATGATATTTCCTTAGGTTGAAAGACAAATCAATTGAAGTATACAAAAACGTATTTTAAAGTTTTAGGTACTATATGAATTCTCACAATTAAAAAGTCCATTTGAAATCACGATTAGAAGAATGTTCATCCTAGATGATACTCAGAAAAGATGTTGAACACTTTGCTTCTAACCAAGTATTTTTTGTCTAAAATTCCTTTCCTTTCAGTGGGAGCACAGATGTAGTAGGTAGGTTTTACTATCATATCAGCCTCCAAATCTGTATCAGATAACACATATTTAAATTAAAAAATGAATATTTGCAATATGTATTAGTTTTCTATAGCTGTGTGACAAATTGTTTCATATTTACCAGCTTAAAAAAAATACACCCATTTATTTTTTATCAATTTCCCTGGGACAGCAGTCCAAGTACAGTTTAGCTGGTTCTTCTCTGGTCTTAGGAAATTGCAATCTAAGCATAAACTGAGACTTCAGCTCTTATTGGAAGGTCACAATCCTCTTCCAAGCTTCTGTGGTTGTTGATAGAATTCATTTCCGTACCATTGTGAAACTGAGATTCTCAGATCCTGTGGTCATCTCTTTTCACAGGACATTGACAAAACGGTCATTTGCTGTCTTCCAGGTGACTAGGATGATGTCTCTGATGCTTCAGCATCAGAACTGCACCTGATTAGGGCAGGCCCACTGAGCATAATCTTTCTTTTTATTGACTCAAAGTCAACTGATTTGAGGCCTTAAATTCATATGTAAATGAGTTCACCCTTGCCGTGTAATATAATCATGGGACTAACATCCATCAGCTCCACAGATCCTTCTTACAGTCAAAGTGATTGAGTTATAGAGGCCACATACACTAGCAGTTAGGAATCTTGGGAGTCATCTTAGGATTCCAGCTACCACAGTGTACAGTAGAATAAAAGTCCAAGCAAAGTCTCCTAACTCTTTTTCTGCAATCACCTCCTAACTCTGTCTTATTTCCAATAAGATTATTATTTTGAAATTCCCTTTCCCCATAATATAGAAATTCTGGAGTTGCAACTGCTACTACTGTGTTTAGCTTTCCTTCAAGTCAGCATTTCTCAACCTTCTTTTCTCTTTTTTCATTATCACTCTGATGGATCCTTTTTAGGCATTTGTTTTGTCTAATCATCTCACGTGAAATTTTAATGTCACAGATCATATTTGTATATCTGTTTATGTACTGTATATATTCCTGTGCTTTATACCTGAAAATAAAACGAGTAAACATTCCCTCAAGAACTGGTTTGTGCTCCCGTGGGTGCAATATCGCTTCTGTTGAGAATGCACGGTCGAAGTAAAGGTCCTTAATTCTACTTGCTCTTCAGTAGAGGATACACCACTAATAACAATTTCATACCGCATAGTTCTTCAAAATGGATGGATGCCTGTGTGCTTTATAAAGCAAGCCCTGAACTTAGAGGCTGGCTATAGAATTTGTGAAAAGTGTTCTTTTCCTTTGATACCATTTCTTCTTCTTCATTACCCAAATTTGAATTATTTCATTTGTGGCAATATCCATATTCAGATATGGACAGATGCAAGAACTAAAACTTAGAATATTCTGTCACTGTTTTCTGACTAGTAACAATCTAACACATGGTTGTATAGAATGTAACAACATCAGTGGAAAACAATTATTCATGCATCTCAATTATTCACAGTCTCCCTTTCTCCCAGGGTATGGATAATCACTATATCTTCTTTATGTGAAGCACGGATTAAAAATAATAACTGAAATAGTACTTGAAAACAATTAAGACAATCATAATAATAATTTTAATCATTATTGTCATTTTCTTTACTAGAGTCTTTGACATAGTTAACTGCTATAAAAATGTCACATTGAGAACAACACTTGAAAATGCATGAGAGTATTCATGGAATGGACTGGATGGAGGAGCATAGGCTGAATGACAGAGAAAGCACTACTCTCATGCTGGTTGAGACACTGTTACATTGTGTTAAACTGAGCCACACAGTACAAGCTCTGTCTCAGGTATATATATCTGGGTAGAGAGTATACAGGATGTCCCTAATGTGGGGAAATATGGATTAATCTCCACAATGCTATCAAGAAGGAGATCAATATAAAATAATAATAATAATAATACCTGTTCCCAGACTTTATGGACACCCTGTATAAATAAATTCTTAGTGCAAGATACTATATGGAACATACGTTATATGAACATATAATATATGGCTATAGTAGCCCAGAATAAAATTTCTGTGTCTTGTTTACTATCAATGTTTTGTTTTCCTCACAGTGATTGAAACATAGTATATGGCATTCTTTCCCTGTAATTATTTCTTTCAGGAAATATTCACTGCTTGTCTACTATGTGGCAGGAACTCTCCTAGGTTTTGGAGACAAATGCTGAATAACATTGAAGTGTTTAGAATCTAGTACAACACTTCTAGAAATTTAATATCTATAACCTGTAAAGTTTGTTAAAACATAGATTCCTGGATCCTACCCTCAGAGATTCTCTTTCAGCAAATTTGAAAATGAGGCCCAGGATTCTACATGTGTAGTGGGCAAGCCAGAGTTATGTGGCTAGCCTACAAACTGCACTTACATTAGAGTTGATCAATGCCATAACATGACACATGTTTATGGCAAGTTTATTCTGCTTCATTCATTCATTCCAGGCACGCCCCTTTACTCAGATTTTTCACTACCCTGTTATTTCTACTACCTTTCCTTCATTCACAATTGCCTCTGGGGTGTTTGTCTTGGTACTTCTGAATTCTAGGATGACTTTTCAAAAACAAAACAAAACAAAACATCTCTTCTTAATAGTAATATCTTTTCACTGACAGTGCTTTAAATACTCTGTTCTCCTTACTAGATTTATAACCAAAAAGGAAAGGAAATTTGTTATGAGAAAATGATAGATGATAAATAATGGAAGCAACAATTCAATAGAGAGCAAAGTATTTAGTCTGAGGAAGAATTCCTTGTCTTCTAAATATGTGAATTGAGGCAACCTTACCTAGGCAGTAAACAGAGTTTAATGTTGTTAAATAGGTAACACTTGCACCCAAAATAATCTGACATATTGGTATGCTTAATAATTATTGTAATATATGCTGTTTAGGCATGAGTACAAAGTAGTATATTTGTAATAATAAAGCTAATCCAGTATTTTTCTCCTTCTTGAATCAATGTTACTTCTTTAGAATCTATAAATAGCACCAACACAATACTTTTTTCTAATAACATGCACAATTTAATATTCCTTTCTTACCCATACATTAAAGAGACACACATTCTTACATAATATACCCATCTAATTAGGATTCCTTTTCTCATTTCTAGTCTCCAATTGAACAAGTACTAGAAACATTTTTCATTATGTACATTATCTGTGTTTGTGTCTAAGAAAGAGGGGGACAGTGATGAAGGGCCATGAGGAGGCAAGTAGGAGGCATGGAGGAAAGAAAAAGAGAAGGGAAATAAAAAATAACGCCACAGTTTTCATCCACAAATAGACTAAATCTCCATTAAGTAAACCAGAATTAACTGTATGACCAATTCACTCCTTTAATTTAAAATGCCTGATGACCCTTGCTTGTTACATACTCGTGATAAATATATTTTTTAAAGAATTGGACTCAACACAGAGAAAATTTACTGAAAAAAGTAAATCACTCAGAACATAAGGTCAGTTGTTAATGAATAAGTAATAAAATGTGGAATTAATGGATTTGTAGAAGTTAGTGAGTAAACTGTTTGTATTGATGATTTTGACTCTTGTATTTCTACTGAACAGATTACATAATGTATTCTGATTACTGTAATGAATAAGTTTTAAAAACATTTTTTAATGTTTGTTTATTTTTGAGAGGGAGACACACAAATAGAGTGTGAGCAAAGAGAGAGAGGGAGACACCGAATCCAAAGCAGATTCCAGGCTCTGAGCTGTCAGCACAGAGCTCAACACAAGGCTTGAACTCATGAACGGTGAGATCATGACCTCAGCTGAAGTCAGATGTTTGACTGAGCCACCCAGGTGCCCCAATGATGATCAAGTTTTTAAAATATTTATACCACAATGAATCTATCATGTATTTAAATTAGCACTAAGCAGGTTTCTTTAGTAAAATACTAAAATATAAGTTTCTTTCTAAAGATTACACATGCACACAAACATATAATACTTTGAAATTGTCAATTTCCTTCTTTTTCTTTGAGTACAAATCCCTAAGTCTAAAGCTAATTGCTACACATTCATATAGCACTAAGAAAGTCAAGGAATTTACAAAGTCTTGGACAGTGACTTCAAATCTTCAAAACCTCAGTATGAATAGATTAAGAAATACAATGCACTGTATATCCTTTCATTATGCTTTTATTTTATTTATCATAAAAAATCAAGATTGTTCATTCTCTATACTGATGGAAAGGAAACTACTAACCCATGAAATACAGTTGGAATTGAATGCAGTAGTGAATGGATGAGCACTTGTCTCAATTTCAACTATAAATTAAAATGCATTAGCTCTTTCTGATGCTTGGGTCTCTTTTTTTTAATCTCATTTGGACAGGTGCACACAAAAATTAACACCGTAGCTATCAGTGTTTAGCGTCTCACAGAATTTGTCTTACAGAAGTGTCTCTGATATATGGAGCACTTTGGTCTAGAGCAAAAGTCTCAGGTTTTGCTGTGCCCAAATACCATTTGGGAATTTCATTAAAATGCAGTCTCTGATCCAGATGTTTGGGGGTGGGGCTAGGAATTCTGCATATATAATAGGCTTAAAGTGATGCTGACACACTAGCTCTCCTAAGGGTGGAATGTGGATGAGAACTTCCTTGGGTCAGATCATGCTCCACTACTAAACTGTAGAGACCAGTTGAGGGTTTCCAGAGATTTTCTAGGAACATAATAGTGCCAGGTTTTCAGATGTGACAATAAAAACCCTCAGAGATTTTATTTGAAATAATATTTCAATCATTTTTTAGTCATGGAAAACAAATGTCCTACAATGCACACATACAACCATGCATACTCACACATACGTATGTAAGCTTTCATGCAAACATAAGCAAACAATAAAAAACAAAAGCCAACCAATTATGTAATACTATATTCAAAACCAATGCTTGCAATCTCTGGCCAACAACCTCTGTTCTATCACATGTAGTTATGGTCAAAAACAATGGAAATATTTGAGACCAGGAATTTTTGAAACCTGCTGATTGTAATTTACTGTTACTTCATTTCTTTTTACTAATTGTAGATTCAGTATATGAAAGCCTAAGCCATAATTATCTGAAAAGGGGAAAACGTGTCTTTGTATATGTTGAAAAAGAGAGGTTGAAGTGGATTCAGGAGAGAGAGAGTGTCTACTTTCTATGTATGTTTTTCTATCTTCCTTCTGGTTCTGAGTTGTATAATTTTAAACAAAAGCTTTTATTTCTAGTAACAACCTATCTGGAAAGGACCTTCAACTAGTAGGCAAAGGAATAACGATTTTAGCATTTTCTTGTGAGTGGAGTGATGCCAGAAGCCATTATAACTGTAGTCAAGAAAAACATTAATTGTGTTATTTTGATGGCCCATTTTCTGGCAATATTTTTAATGCAACCTGGAGGCAACGTTTAGGTCAAAAGATCAATTGAATAGTATTCAATGACTTTGCCTTCAATCCCTGGCTATTGAGAATAATTTGGGAAAGGGAAACTATGTATTGGGACATCTCAGGGGTATTCCGAACTCAAATCCAAAATTAAATGAATTAATCCTAACTCTCTCTCACTATGCAACCCAGAGTTCTCATCTCTGGCCTTGATCTCTGTTAATGACATTTTTGTTTATACGTTAACCAATGTTAGAAGTCAAGAGTTTGACCCCCTTTCTTACTTGAAACAACCAAGCATTCTTCATATTGGCTCCTTAGATGTACCTTGAATAGATTTCTCCTTTCCGTGTCTACTGTCAACCACTTTCTTGGGTTCTCATCATCTTTCCTATGTATCTGGCCAGCGTCCTTCTACAAGGTTGCCTGTATTCAAGGTAAGTACAGCACTGCTGCTTATCCCAGCCATGAATCAGCTCAGCCTATTTCTTTAAAAATATTTTTAACTTATATAGGAAAACAAAAAATTGATGAATTTGAAGGTTGTCTCATTTCTCTCTTTCCTCTGTTGAGAATAGTAACAAGCAATTGAGACTGTCAAAGTACCACAGAAGGTAATAGGACGAGAGCATTGAGTCTAGGAATTCCCCAAACTCTACAAACCCCTACTAATCAAGAATTTGTTTTCCCCATGGCATTCATGTTTAAAATGTTGTTAATATTTTATATATAATTCAATCCTACAGAATAAAGATCTTCCAATTACTATGGATGGGTTATATGACAGAGTAGAAGTTTTTGAGTCTTTTAGTAAATAAGACCTTTATGAAACGAAAAGCATGGTCCATAACCATCATGAAGCAGCATGATATTTTCAGTTATCATTATTTCCTAATACGTATCTACTAATGTGTTTAAACACATTACTATGTTTAAAATTCTATCCCTATTCTTTGCAGCACATAATGAAATAAAAATAATAGTATAAATAAAATAAGGTATGGCTCAACACAGAAAGTTGCATTCTCCTGTGGTTCTACAATCTTAGGCCAAACGTCATTCCAGGGAGCACTCTAGAGGTATAAACACTATAGTTCATTCCTCAGGAAACTGGTTTCTTTGGAGTAACTATTGGATTATAATTCCCTTTACAGTAAGCATACTCAGCTAAGAAATGCCATCTCATCTATTTCCAAAGATTTGGTGTCACTGAAGTGACCAGAAGTCAACCATCTGGGGTTATTCTGGACAAAGGCCATATCTGCAGCTTCAAACTGATGTTGTGTCATTTTAATTTTCCACCAAGGTTCAGACTAGGAGGATACAGGCTGTTAATAAAGAGATGTGATGCTAAATAACTTATATTCACTTTCTTTTAGTCAAATAATTTCCCATTGTTTTAAAAATGGGGCATTTGCAGGGCACCTGGGTGAGTCAGTCAGTTAAGCATCCGACTTCTGCTCTGGTCATGATCTCACGATTTGTGGGTTCAAGCCCTACATCTGGCTCTGTGCTGACAGTTGGGAACCTAGAGCCTGTTTCAGATTCTGTGTCTCTCTCTGCCCCCCTGCCCCCACTCAAAAATAAACATTAATTTTTTTTTTAATAAAAATTTAAATAAATAAATAAATAAATAAATAAATAAAAATGGGGGCATTTGTAGAAATATGTTGACTTCCTACAATGAATATATTTTGAAGAACCATAATTACTGAAGATGGCAGAACAGCATAGAAGTTTTTTGTGTGTCTCAAGTCCATGAAAAACAGCCAGGCGAACACTAAACCATCCTACACACCTAGAAAACTGATTGGAGGATTAACACAACAATCTGCACAACCTGAACCACAGAATTCAGCAGGTATAGGGTGCGGAGAGTTGAACTTGGGGAGAGAGAAGCCGGCAGCCGGCAGGGAACCGCTTTTGCGGGTGGAGAGAGGACAGAGACTGGGGACGGGGTGAGCATAAGGGAAAAGCACCCCTCCCCAAAAGCAGCTGGAGAGAAAGTGGAAAATTGGAAACAGCCAGAGGGACTAAACTAAAAAGGGAGAAAGGAGAAAGGAGAGGGTTTAAATTCCATTAAGACTGTAAACAAGGGGAGCACAAAGGCTGCAACTCCGCAGCTCCATACCTGGCGGTGCTCTGGTGGGAAAGGCGAATCCCCAGGAACAGAGTGGGGTCCAGGAGGTTCTCGGGCCACACGGGGAAAAGCGGTTCCACTGCTGGAAGGACATTTGGTAGAGACTGTTGAAGCCACCTGGGTCCCAGCAGACCCCAGAAAACGGCCACATTCGCTGGTGCTGGAACAAGGTCGTTAAGGGTGAAGCTTGGTGCCAGATGTGTGTTGTGATTTTCCATAATCCCTGAAATGCTGCTGCTACACTACCTCACAAACTTTTTCTGGGGCGGGCTGGCACCTGGCCACAGTCTCAGGGCACCGGCAGCAGCAGGGTCCAGCAAGCATTCCTGGGTGCAGCCAGCATTCAGCCATTGCTTGGTGAGACCCTCCCGCAGAGGGGCAGAACGGGTCAAAGCCGCAGTCCTTCAGAAGTAAGGGGCCGTGGAAAACAGCCACATCTCAGACAAAACTCGGGAGAGAGGTACTGCCTGGGGCCTGGTCACCGAGAGTGAAAAAGCGGGGAGTGGACGAAAGCTGAAGACAGAGGACAGGTGCGCGATTGCTGATCCCGGAGAACAGACTGGGCAGCAGGGCAACACCATTTTCACCCCTCCCACGCATGCGTGTACGCAGGCACCTATGAGCGCCACAACAATCTACTCCAGTAGGCTAAGCAGCGCCATCTAGTGGAGAACGGAGCTATTACACTGAGCCCACCCAACTGGGCCAACTTCACTCTTCAAGAACACAAGTCTCACCGCCTGCTTAGTTTATGGACTATAAAGCGCTACATAGACTGACTTCTAGGGAAAAACGAAGTAACTTCAGTTCTACTTCAATCTGTTGGCAGGTCCATCTATTCAATTTTCTTTCTTTTTTTTTTTTTCTCTTTTACACTACTTTTTCTTTAATGCAGAAAAACTTCATTTTTACTTTCAATTCCTATTAAAAATATTTTGCTTTACTTTTTTTACTATAATTTTTACTTTTATGTAAATTATTTTTCAAATTCTATTTTACTTCCATCATTTTATTTTAGGCTACAACAGTGTATTCAATTTTTCAAATTTTCAAACGATTTTTTTTTCTATTTTTTCTTTTTCATTTCTTTCCTTTTTCTTGAATACAGAAAGAGAAAAATTCATTTTTATTTTTAAATTTATTAAAAATATTTTTCTTTAATTTTTTTACTATATTCTTTACTTTTGTGTAAATTTTTTCAAATTCTATTTTACTCCTATCATCTCATTTTAGTCTACTTCAGTGTATTCAGTTTTTCAAATTCTCAAACGATTTCCTTTTCTCCCCACCCCCCTTTTTCTTCTCTAATCTGTCAAACCACTTTCAACACCCAGACCGAAACACACCTGGGATCTAGCATCATTTATTCGCTTTGTGTGTGTGTGTGTGTGTGTGTGTGTGTAGTTTTTCAATTTTAATTTTTTAATTTTAACTTTATTTAATTTTAATTTTTCTACCTCTAATTCCTTTTGTCCCTTTAAAATGAAACAACGAAGGAATTCACCCCAAAAGAAAGAGCACGAAGAAACGACAGCCAGGGATTTAACCAACACAGATACAAGCAAGATGTCTGAACCAGAATTTAGAATCACAATAACAAGAATACTAGCTGGAGCCGAAAATAGATTAGAATCCCTTTCTGCAGAGATAAAAGAAGTAAGAAATATTCAGAATGAAATTAAAAATGCTGTAACTGGGGCGCCTGGGTGGCGCAGTCGGTTAAGCATCCGACTTCAGCCAGGTCACGATCTTGTGGTCCGTGAGTTCGAGCCCCGCGTCAGGCTCTGGGCTGATGGCTTGGAGCCTGGAGCCTGTTTCCGATTCTGTGTCTCCCTCTCTCTCTGCCCCTCCCCCGTTCATGCTCTGTCTCTCTCTGTCCCAAAAATAAATAAAAAACGTTGAAAAAAAAACTTAAAAAAAAAAAATGCTGTAACTGAGCTGCAATCACAGATGGATGCAGCGGTGGCAAGGATGGATGAGGCAGAACAGAGAATCAGTGATATAGAGGACAAACCTATAGAGAATAATGAGGCAGAAAAAAAGAGGGAGATTAAGGCAAAAAGTATGATTTAAGAATTAGAGAAAGTAGTGACTCATTAAAACGGAACAACATCAGAGATATAGGGGTCCCAGAAGAGGAAGAGAGAGAAATAGGGGTAGAAGGGTTATGTGAGCAAATCATAGCAGAAAACTTTCCTAACCTGGGGAAAGATACAGACATCAAAATCCAGGAAGCACAGAGGACCTCCATTAGATTCAACAAAAACCAGCCATCAACAAATTCAAAAAAGACTCAGGCAAGGAGAGAATCATGAAAGCAGCAAGGGAAAATAGTCCCTAACCTACAAGGGAAGACAGATCAGGTTTGCAGCAGACCTATCCACAGAAACTTGGCAGGCCAGAAAGGAGTGGTGGGATATACTCAGTGTGCTGAATCAGAAAAACATGCAGCCAAGAATTATTTATCCAGCAAGGCTGTCATTGAAAATAGAAGGAGAGCTAAAAAGTTTCCCAGACAAAAAAATTAAAGGAGTTTGTGACCACTAAACCAGCCCTGCAAGAAATTGTAAGGGGACTCTCTGAGGGGAGAAAAGATGAAAGTTTGTATATATCAAAAGCAACAAAGATTAGAAAGGACCAGAGAACACCACCAGAAACTCCAACTGTACAAGCATTATAATGGTAAAAAATTCATATCTTTCAGTACTCACTCTAAACGTCAATGGACTCAATGCTCCAATAAAAAGACATAGGGTACCAGATGGATAAGAAAACAAGATCCATCGATATGCTGTTAACAAGAGACTCACTTGATACCTAAAGACACCTTCAGATTGAAAATAAGGGGATAGAGAACCATCTATCATGCTAATGGTCAACAAAAGAAAGGCTGAGTAGCCATACTTATATCAGACAATCTAGACTTTAAAATAAAGACTGTATCAAGAGATGCAGAGGGCATTATACCATAATCAAGGGGTCTATAGACCAAGAAGACCGAACAATTATAAACATTTATGTGCCAAATATGATGGCACCCAAATATATAAATCAATTAATCACAAACATAAAGAAACTCATCGATAGCAATACCATAATAGTAGGAGACTTCAACACCTCACTCACAGCAATGGACAGATCATCTAATCAAAAAATCAACAAGGAAACAATGGCTTTGAATGACACACTGGACCAGATGGACTTAACAGATATTCAGAACATTTCATCCTAAAGCAGCAGAATATACATTCTTCTCCAGTGCACATGGAATGTTCTCCAGAATAGACCATATACTAGGACACAGATCAGCCCTAAGTAAGTACAAAAAGATCGAGATCATACCATGCATATTTTCAGACCACAACACTATGAAACTCGAAATCAACCACAAAAAAAAATTTGGAAAGGTAAAAAATACTTGGAGACTGAAGAACATCCTACCAA
The DNA here is from genome assembly GCF_007474595.2 of Lynx canadensis. Classification (NCBI taxonomy): domain Eukaryota; kingdom Metazoa; phylum Chordata; class Mammalia; order Carnivora; family Felidae; genus Lynx; species Lynx canadensis. The sequence continues at coordinate 59,426,209 of NC_044311.2, read as the reverse complement.
AGAATGAATGGGCTAACCAAGAAGTTAAAGAGGAAATTAAAAAGTATATGGAAGTCAATGAAAATGATAACACCACAACCCAAAACCTCTGGGACACAGCAAAGCCAGTCATAAGAGGAAAGTATATAGCAATCCAGGCCTTCCTAAAGAGGGAAGAAAGATCTCAGACACACAACCTAACCTCAGGTCTTAAGGATCTGGAAAAAGAACAGGAAATAAAACCCAAAACCAGCAGAAGACAGGAAATAATAAGAGCAGAAATTAATGCTACTGAGACCAAACAAATGGTAGAACAGATTAATGAAACCAAAAGATGGTTCTTTGAAAGAATTAACAACATTGATAAACCACTAGGCAGTTTGATCAAAAAGAAAAAGGAAAGGACCCAAATAAATAAAATCAAGAATGAAAGAGGAGAGATCACAACCAACACAACAGAAATAAAAACAATAATAAGAGAATATTATGAGCAATTGTATGGCGATAAAATGGGTGATCTGGAAGAAATGGACAAATTCCTAGAGACATATACACTACCAAAACTGAAACAGGAAGAAATAGAAAATTTGAACAGACCCATAAGTAGTAAGGAAATCAAATTAGTAATCAAAAATCTGCCAAAAAACGAGTCCAGGGCCAGACAGCTTTCTAGGGGAATTCTACCAAACATTTAAGGAAGAGGTAACACCTATTCTCTTGAAGCTGTTCCAAAAAATAGAAATGGAAGGAAAACTTCCAAACTCTTTCTATGAAGCCAGCATTACCTTGATTCCAAAACCAGACAAAGACCCCACTAAAAGGGAGAACTTTAGACTAATTTCTCTGATGAACATGGATGCAAAAGATATTAGCCAACTGGACCCAACAATACATTAAAATTATTCACCACGACCAAGCAGGATTTATACCTGGGATGCAGGGCTGGTTCAATATCTGCAAAACAATTTACGTGATTCATCACATCAATAAATGAAAGACAAGAACCATATGATCTTCTCAAAAGATGCAGAGAAAGAATTTGACAAAATAAAGCATCCTTTCTTGATAAAAACCCTCAAGAAAGTAGGGATAGAAGGAGCATATCTCAAGATCATAAAAGCCATATAGACTGACCCAACACTAATATCATCCTCAATGGGGAAAAATTGAGAGCTTTCCCCCTGTCAGGAATGAGACAGGGATGTCCACTCTCGCCACTGTTATTCAACATAGTATTGGAAGTCTTAGTCTCTGCAATCAGACAACACAAAGAAATAAAAGGCATCCAAATCGGCCAGGAGGAGGTCAAACTTTCACTCTCACAGATGACATGATACTCTGTATGGAAAACCCAAAAGATTCCACCAAAAAACTGCTAGAATTTATTCATGAATTCAGCAAAGTTGCAGGATATAAAATCAATGCACAGAAATCAGTTGCATTCCTATACACCAGCAGTGAAGTGACAGAAACAGAAATCAAGGAATCATTCCCATTTACACTTGCACAAAAAGCCATAAAATACCTAGAAATAAATCTAACCAAAGAGGTGAAAAATCTATACACTGAAAACTATAGAAAGCTTATGAAAGAAATTAAAGAAGACACACACAAAAATGGAAAAAGATTCCATGCTCCTAGATAGGAACAACAAATATTGTTAAAATGTTGATGCTACCCAGAGCAATCTACATATTTAATGCAATCCCTATCAAAATAACACCAGCATTCTTCACAGAGCTAGAACAAATAATCCTAAAATTTGTGTGGAACCACAAAAACCGCAAATAGCCAAAGCGATCTTGAAAAAGAAAACCAAAGCAGGTGGCATCACAATCCCAGGCTTCAAGCTATACTACAAAGCTATAATCATCAAGACAGTATGGTACTGGCAGAAGAACAGACACTCAGATCAATGGAACAGAATAGAGAACCCAGAAATGGACCCACAAACATATGGGCAACTAATCTTTGACAAAGCAGGAAAGAATATCCAGTGGAAAAAATGCAGTCTCTTCAGCAAGTGGTGCTGGGATAACTGGACAGCGACATGCAGAAGAATGAACCTGGACCACTTTCTTACAGCAGACACAAAAATAAACTCAAAATGGATGAAAGACCTAAATGTAAGACAGGAAGCCATCAAAATCCTTGAGGAGAAAGCAGACAAAAACCTCTTTGATCTTGGCCGCAGCAACTTCTTACTCAACACGTCTCCAGAGGCAAGGGAAACAGGCAAAAATGAACTACTGGGAACTCATCAAAATAAAAATCTTCTGCACAGCAAAGGAAACAATCAGCAAAACTAAAAGGCAACTGACAGAATGGGAAAAGATATTTGCAAATGACATATCAGATAAAGGGTTAGTATCCAAAATCTACAAAGAACTTACCAAACTCAACACCCAAAAAACAAATAATCCAGTGAAGAAATGGGCAAAAGACATGAATAGACACTTCTCCAAAGAAGACATCCAGATGGCCAACTGACACATGAAAAAATGCTCAATATCACTCATCATCATGGAAATAGAAATCAAAACCACAATGAGATGCTACCTTACACCTGTCAGAATGGCTAACATGAACAACTCAGGCAACAACAGATGTTGACAAGGATGCAGAGAAAGAGGATCTCTTATGCATTGTTGGTGGGAATGCAAACTGGTGCAGTCACTCTGGAAAACAGTATGGAGGTTCCTCAAAAAAACTAAAAATAGAACTACCCTATGACCCAGCAATGGCACTACTAGGCATTTTTCCACAGGATACAGGTGTGCTGTTTCGAAGGGATACATGCACCCCCATGTTTAGAGCAGCACTATCAACAATAGCCAAAGTATGGAAAGAGCCCAAATGTCTATCGATGGATGAATGGAGAAAGAACATGTGATATGTATATACAATGGAGTATTAGTCGTCAATCAAAAAGAATGAAATCTTGCCATTTGCAACTACATGGATGGAACTGGAGGGTATTATGCTAAGTGAAATTAGTCAGTCAGAGAAAGACAAAAATCATATGACTTCACTCATATGAGGACTTTAAGAGACAAAACAGATGAACATAAGGGAAACAAAAATAATATAAAAACAGGGAGGGGGACAAAACAGAAGAGACTCATAAATATGGAGAACAAACTGAGGGTTGCTGGAGGGGTTGTGGGATGGGGGATTGACTAAATGGGTAAAGGGCACCAAGGAATCTACTCCTGAAATCATTGTTTCACTATATGCTAACTAATTTGGATGTAAATTTTAAAAAATAAAACAAGTTAAGAAAAAAAAAAATAAAACCCCATAATTACTGATACTTTCCTGGGTTGGGATGGCAACATTTTCAAGATACATTGAAAATAATCTCTTTAACCTTCCCAGCAAAATTTCTCCAGGAAGAGAAAGCCTGTGTGATTTATCAAATAATGACCATATCAACCCCAAGACTGACAGCAAGGCTTAGAAACCTATCATTTTACTCAGCAGGATATGAAGCAAGTTTTATCTCTATAAGTTGGGGTATTAAGTTCTGAGTTTACTCCTAAAACTATCTCTTCTATATGACAAAATTCAAGATTTTCTATGTCTGACACTATATCCTCAGTGAACCTGAACTCCTGAATTATATACACTAGAGCTAATATTCCATTTTCACCATTATCTGATACCAATTCCAACTTGAAAAAACCAAGAAAAAATATATGTATTTTATTTTTTGTTAAAGTATAATTAATACACAGTGTTATAGTAGTCTAAGATATACAGTATAATTACTATAATGATAAATATATGTCTTTTTAACTGACCTTCTTGAACTTCCAACACATGGTTGGAAAAAATCAACGTGAAGAATAACAACAAACAGCAATAGGTAACAAGGGAAAGTGCATGTGGAATTAGCACAGTAAACATTCTCTCAATTCAACTATTATATAAAAGTAATTACTGGGATGCTTTGATCTGGTGTCATAAAGTCATATTATTTTGTGTAAATGCTTTTATAATCTACTGGGTGGCTTGAGTAGCCAAGACAAAAATATTTATGTACAAATGAATCAGAGGTCAGCTGAAAATAAACTTGGAAAATACAATAAGATCAAACAAATGTAGGAAGTGTGCATAAAACAGTATGTATAATTTATTTATTTTGGAGTATCAAATTATACATGAAATGAAAACTCTTCTACATGTTAGTGAGATAAGGAACATCGAAGTCTCCTAAATATGTACCATGGTATCTGAGGCAGAAATATTACTCGGTTCTAAAGAGCGAGCTCAAGTTAATTCTAACCACATCTTCTAGATGTGATTCAAGAAAGTAACTAAAAATTCTGAGTCAGGGCTAGAGCTATGCACAGAGGTAAAATAAAAATGTCACCGAACAAGTAAAATATATTCAAGTTTTCCCAGGAGGAAAAAAAAATAGCCTCACCTGGGGAGAGTCCTGACTGCTCTAAAGAAATGTTACATAACACAGTATCCACAGAGGAACTAGCATAGATGATTTATGGAGCCTCAGGGAGATACAAAGTACACTGGAACATAAATATATGAGCAGGTGCGAAATCGTCCTGAATATGAAAATAGATGAGGGTGAATGGAAGTACGCCTTTCATTATGTATCACCAGTTATAATTTAATGGAAATGCAATACAGAATTTTCTTTAGATAGAACAGTAGAACTTTAAAACAGAAGTTAAGACATGTAGAAAATAGCTATTCATGTTAGGAGGAAAAAGACTCCCAAGAAGGCACTGCTGGTGAATAGCTTCAGATTTCGTTTTATGGTCATCAGTATATAAATATCTGTAATTAGAGGAAGAGACAGGTAAGTCAATAGCAAGATGTCATGTTTAATTTAGAGCTTTGACATTATCTAGCCTTACTGTGAGCAGTTTACTGTGAGCAGTTTTCCAGGGAATAGTTTTAGTTCTGCAAATACAAATGCTTCTGTATTTGGTATAATATGTGACAATTTTTCAAAAATAAAGAAGCACTGCTGTTACCACTAAATGGCTTAAGATAGAATGTTTTAACTTGACTTTTTTAGTAGGTAAATAAATAAGACCTAAACATACTTCAACTGATAAACATTGTATTTTGGAAATATGAAAGGATCTCCTGGAGAATCTGACTAGTGGATTAATATAGAATATGTGCCTTGGATAATTGATGAATATGCTCATATAACTTGGAGGACCATGAATTACTCTAAGGGAATGGACATTTCCAAAATGTTCTAAATTCTCCTACTGGCATCAAAATACTTTATTTTTAATTTCTTACCCTGATTCTTCAGGGCAATTTAAAATGACAAGCGGACCTTTAAAAACTATTATTCTATATTTCCATAAACCCACATGTCTCCTCTGATGCTGCTCTTTAGACAATTAGACCATTATAACAGAAAAGGTGTCAGTATCTGATTAAATTGAATTCAACTATGATATTCCATTGTTCTGAAAGCAGAGCTGCTTGACAGTCAAGTAAAATTGCTTGATTGTACCTGACGAAGAAACTGATCAACAAATACCATATTAGTGCTGATACCGATATTTCTTTTTTAAAGATGTTTAACATATATACATTGCAAAAAAATTGTTATTCCTCTTAATGTATTTTAGTTCTGTAGCTTTTTGAGAAAAGACAGATCTGAATGTAATGAACCCTCATTCCCTGCCTCCTCCTCCTCCACACACACTAAAACTTTTTAGTACTTAGTAGAAAGTTGGTTCAGCTGGTCCCAGTTAGCTCAGTAGCACAGCCTGAATCTAGCTGCTAATTTTAGAGGTTCTTTGTCGAAAAGTCTCCCTCCTCTACCAGGGAGCCTCTATTGTTATGTAGTCACGTAGAAGTTTCTCATCCACTGTTCCTATAAATATGGTGAGAATTATGGAGAAGGATTCCTCTTAGCTGAAAAGTTTGACTTTAATGCAGATAGTCCGTCAATCTCTGGAATAAACTGTGTCAAAGTATAAGTTTGCTAAATTAGGTGCTTCATTACCTCTGTGCTAGTAAAATTTTTCCCAGTAAATCTTATTTTACATCTGGCTTATTTGCTTACTTACATCAAATCTTATTTGCACAGATGGCTTTAGTGGTGAGTGTTGGTTCGTTTGGGCTGCCATAACTAAAACACCATAGACTAAGTGGCTTAAATAATAAATATTTATTTCTCACAGTTCTGGAGGCTGGAAAATCCAAGATCACGGTACTAAAAGAGTCAGTGTCTGGTGAGAAAACTGCTATGAGAGAAGCCACCTTCCTGCTGTATCCTCCCATGGAAAAACGAGAGAACTCCCTGGAGTTCTTTCGTAAGGGCATTAATCTCATTCATGAGGGCTCCATCCTCATGACCTAATCACTCCCCCGAGACCCCTAATACCATCATGCTACAGGTTAGAATTTCAGCTCAAGGACTTTGAGGGAACACAACATTCAGTCGGTAACATCTGAGTATCTGTAACTACCGTATAGGGTGGGTGTTGGCCATAAAAGGATGCACTCCAGTGGTATCAATGCTTTTGGATTTTAAAATAGTATCTGTCCAGCCCCCACAGATTACACCATAGTGGGAAACACCCCTTCTAGGGGCATTTGCAGGTCATATGGAATGCTGGTGGCCAAGTTCTGCAAGTATCCACGTGGATACCATCCAAGGATGGTTATGAAGTGGCCCAGCTCAGCATCTTCCAAAAGGGCCACTGAGAAAATTGTTCCAAACCCTATACAGAGAGCATAGGTGTGGTGGCTCCCAGCCCCAGAGCAAGTATGGAAGCAATAGGATGTGCTAACATAGGGCCATCAGACCTTCAGAAAGGTTTGTTCCAGACCCTAAGGGTGACAAAGAAGCAGCAGTCTGTCCCTCACCAAAACCCCCAAACAATAGGCAATTTGAAAGAGCATAAAAAATGTAAAGCAAATAATGTCCCTAAAACACTCAGATCTTAAAAGAAAGGTTGATTTGCTACTAAAGGAAAACCTTGGGTAGTAAAATGAGTAACAGAGAAAAAGGAGGCTGGATAATTTAGAGCTCAGAAAAACCCTGCAAAACACATGCACGTTATGACATAAGTCTGAGGGAAGGATAAGATCAAAGGGACCAACAGACTCACAGATATGAGGATTCAATGCACAACCAAGCTGATGATCTGATGCAAAAATTCAGAATGGATTTGGTTGAAGGATTTTTTACCTCAATACCTGGGGTTCGTTGTCTCGCCGTTTAGAAGAATGAAGAGGTGGACACAAAATAAAATGAGCAGCAAGAAAAAGTTTATTAGAGTATAAGATTAGAAAGTAAGAATAGTAGGAAAGCTCTCTTTACAGAGAGGGTGTATTTGAAAATGAATAACCCCAACTATGGGCAAGGGACTTTATTTTATAGGGTTTTGGTCTGTTCCCTCTTTTTCCCCCTTTGTGGGCCTGATAACTGTAGGTGCTGGGTTATTTATTTCTGTGGGAAACATGAGGGAGCAGTAGATAACGCTTGTTACATTCTTAAGAAAAGCTTTATTTCTGAGGAAGCTTATCTCATGGTCAGACCTGAGGGAGTTTTCTCCATGGCCAGACCTGAGGGAGTTTTACTCAGAAGTTCCCAGCAATGTTTTAAAATATGTGGTTTTGCTCCCAGGGACTTTCGAGCCCTAGCCTCTCCCTTTCTGCCTACTCTACCCTATCTTTCCCTATCATACTATGGAGCAACAATTACGTAAGTCAACCCTTCCCCTCGATTCTGGAGAATTAACAGGATAAATGAGGCAGAGACAAGAACCAGGTCAGGGGATAGATCTCTGTTCTTCCTTTCAGGGGAGAGGGGGATGTTCGAAATATTCCTAAAGTAACTCGATATTGGGACTTACATGGTTCCTAGTTTACTCTTGTGTGAGGATTGTCTTTGTCTTTCTTTTGTTAAGTACTGAAATCATATAAATAGTCTAGGTGCAAGATTGCATGGACATGTTGCTTTGCTACAAGCCTTATAGGTTCTGTTTTTGGCAGCTATGGAAGTTGGAAAATTTATGAAACTAAGTGGTTTGTGTTCATAAAGTTTGCTAATATTGACAGTTATAACAATGTCTCATTCCAGAAGAAAATGTAATGGTCTCATTTTGGGTTGAATTTACCACACAAATTTGAATTCTCACACAAATTTATATATTGAAGTTCTAACTTCCAGTACCTCAGAATGAAATCCGACCTGCAGATGGAGTCTTTCAGAGGTAATCAAGTTAAAATGAGATAATTAGTGAGACCCAAACTCAATATGACTGGTGTCATTTTAAAAGGAGGAAATTTGGACATAGGCACACAGGGAGAACACCATGTGAAGATGAATGCATAATGCTTTTGCAAGTCAGGGAACATCAAAAATTTTCATCAACTCACCAAAAGCTAGAGGAAAGTCATGGAGCCTTTCTTCAAAAGAAACTAACCCTTCCAACACCTGGATCATGTATTTCTAGCTTCTAGAACTGTGAGAAAATAAATGTTTGTTGTTTAAACCAACCAGTGTGTGGTATTTTGGTATGGCAGCTCTAGTAACTAATTTAGGTCTTCATCCACAAAATTCAGAATAGGAGAAAGTTCTGTGCAATGCTATCTCCAGCTTCAGAGCCCAGTCTGGCCAGTGGAATTCCTACTGAGGACTAACAGGGCTTCAGTAGGAATATGGCCACCATTGCTCCTTTATAACTGAGAATTAGGACCGTTTGCCTGCAATGGCTGGAACTTGCTATGTAGCCTTGGACATTGCTAATGCTCTATGTCTTGTATCACTTACTCGGTGAGGAAAACCAAAACCAGCTTCCCTTCATCTAACAAGCCCTGTTGTATGACTTTACGCTCCTGAACTCATTAGTGATACATCACCAAAACAGTTGATAAACCTAAGTGCAGTATGTAGTGCTGGCCAATGTTCAGACAGTCTGCTACAGTGATATCTACACTTTGGAATACACTGATGCTTTTTTTTTCTAATAGAAACAAAAAGAAATGTGTAGGTCCTTCATTAGCTGTTCGACAAAATTCAGTTTTACTTTCATAAGCATTCAGTTCTGAATATTTCATAATTTCCTTGGTGTTTCCATCTTTAATCCAGGAGTTAATTTGAGGTCTGTCACTCAGTTTAAATCCTTTGGGGATTTTCTAGATACCTCATTGTTACTGTTTACTAATTTCATCCAGTGTGGTTACAGATCATACTCTGTATGACTTCAATCATTTAATGTTTGTTGAGGGAGGACTTTATAAATGTCAATTAGGTTAAATGGATTGATAGCATTCAGATTTTGTAGAAATTGTGCTGTGGATTATATCTTTTCCATCTTCTCATTTTCAACCCACTTATGTCCCTAAATTTCAAATTCATCTTTTGTAATTAGCATAGCATTTCACTTATCTTAGGGGAAACTGAGTGGCTCAGTAGGTTAAGCATCCAACTCTTGATTTTGGCTCAGGTAATGATCTCAGGTATTGTGGGATTGAGCCCTACATGAGACTCTGCCCTGACAGCATGGGGCCTACTTAGGATTCTCTCTCTCTCTCTCCATCTCTCTGTCTGCCCCTCCCCTATTTGCGTTTACTCTCTCTCCCTCTCTCAAAATAATAAATAAATAAATAAATAAATAAATAAATAAATAAATAATATAAATTTTGACTTATCCTAAAGTGTGTTTTTTTTCCCCCACCTTCACTTTGAAGTATATATTCACTGGTTAGAGAATTCTTTATTAATAGTTTTTGTTTTTATTTTATCTTTTAGCAATTTAAGTTTTCTGTCCATTTCCTTTTGTCCTTTGTTCCTAAGTCACCTATTCTTTTTCTTTTCTTTTTTTCTTTTTCTTCTGTATGTGATAATCTTTTTATCTTGGGTTACTTTTGAGATTTCTTTTAACATATAGTTTTTAGCAATTGGAACAAAGTGTGATTTGGTATGATTTTCTTTTTAATTAATCTCTTTTGTGTTTTCTGAGCTTCCTAAATCTGTGAACTGTTTCTGAGCAATTACTGCTAGCTTGGACCTACTTGATAGAGATCATCTCACAGAAAGAAAAGTCGTTACTCAAACATTCTCATTCTGCCACAGGTCTTTTCAGAAATAAATGCCCATAAAGTGAGACAAGTTTCATATAGTTCCATTATGAAATGGAAGCTATAACTCCAATGAAGTGCAAACCTTATAGTCCCAAGACTATAAACAGCCATTTCCAATTATACACTGGGAAGGCCTTTGTAATATAGTGATAATTTAAAAAAAAATTGATTCACGAAGATATTGCTTATGATACTCAGCACCTAAATTGGTATCATGGTTAACTGATATAATAGTCCACCTCTAAAGTTGTGATAAAACCAGTAGAATACTATAAGCAATCATCCTAATGATGATAAATTGTTGATACCCCAATCTATTAAGTGCATTTTCTTCTAATTACCTTCCTAAAGATAGGGTAGAGTTATTCAACATGGGCACTATTCAAATTTTAGATCAGATCATTGTTTCTTTGGGGGCTATTATGGACATTGTAGTATGATTAGTAGCTTCTCTGGCCTCTAGTTACCAGGTACCAATAGCATCCCCTACCACTGCCAGATGTGACAATTAAAAATGTCTCCAGACATTGCCACACATGTCCTGCAGGGAAAATAACCTCCAGTTGAGAACTACTGCTATAGAGCATACCTCCCTTAAAGTAAGTCTTTATTCAGGATTTTTGGGAGAACGAGGGAAGGGAGGAGTCACTAATGGCCTATTTGAGTAGGAGTATTGGCCTGTATTCAGAACTGAATTAGTTAAAGCGTTGCTACCTTCTAGAAACATATACAACAGCTTATACATAAATTTGATCTTCACATAACACTTATAAATGCCTATGTGAATGACAATCTAGAGAAACCATCTGGACTTACAAAGCCAACTAAGCATGTTAGCCATCATCTATTCTACAGCCCACTAAACCCATGTTGTGACCCATCATAATAATGGAACCACCAGAAAGGATGAGAATGACCAGTGTGAAATTTTTCTGACTTATGTAATTGCCACTGTGACAGCCTTCTCAATGATAACTTCTATAGGACCAGCTAGTCCCATTCTAGTAAAGTGACACGTGGGGGGGTGCCTGGGTGGCTTAATCGGTTAAGTGTCTGACTCTTGATTTTGGCTCAGTTCATGGTCTCATGACTCATGAGTTTGAGCCCAGCACCAGGCTCTGCACTGAAGGCAAGGAGCCTGCTTGGGACTCTCTATCTCCCTCTGTCTCTGCCCCTCCCCTGCTTACACTCTCTCTCTCTCTCTCTCTCTCTCTTTCTTTCTCTCTCTCTCTCAATCTCTCTCTCTCTCTCTCTCAAAATAAATAAAATAAACATTAAAAAAAATTTTAAGTGGACATGAACATACATACATGGCAGCCTTTTTATGCATCCAAGAGTCAGGGATAAAAAGACCGTGAGTGGAAACAATTAATTAAAGTGATTCTTGCACTTTTATACTAACTTTTTTGACCTCAGCAAACAGGTAGATAACGTTGCTCAGATGACAGACACCTGATGAACATGAACAAGGACACAGGATTTTTCAGATGATTCCACAGCCACTGTACTCTGCCTCCAGCTGTTATTCATAGTGACAAAAAGATAATTATTGGGTTTCTATGAAACTTATCACTCCAAAAAAGGGAATAGGAACAGTCTGTCTTACCCATGAGAAGCCATGGCAGTCAATCTTTGAAAGAGTTAGGAGACCAGGGGAGTGTGGTAAATCTGTCTCTCCCTTTTAACAGACAGGGACAGAAAGCTCCAATCAACCTCCCATGATTTTCCCAGGTAGTAGCTCATAAAGTAACTTCCTCATAATGTTGGCTATGTCACTTCCCTTCTGATGCCATTATATAACACCTTATTTACTCTCACATCCCAGAAAATATCTCAATTATCTCTATGATCCGAAGTGAAACAGAGATAAAAGGGAGAAAATGAAATAGTTCCATAAGTGAGTTCCCATGAGGGCTACACTAGGAAGAGATGGATCTGGATTATGTTGGTGGCTAATTTCTTCCCTTCTTTTTGTAGATCAGTAAAGAGCTGACTTGGTAGGTTTGAGTTGGCACTAGAATGGTTTAATACCAGAAACTGCTGTTGGACATTTCTAATTTCTACCAGGCCTCCTTTTCAACCAGAGAACTTCTAATTTTACATGTTTATACAACTGTTTCTTACAAGTTGGCCCAATAAATATAACTAATTAATTATAAGTAATTAATAAAGGTGCATCTCTACTGAACAGTTGGCCATGGTGGATACAGTCCATCTATATTAAGCCTAAACTGTGGGCTCAGGGTTAATCTTTTGAGGTTATGATGTCCTTGTACTTAAACTTCATGTCAGTTTTTCCCCAATAAAGTTTACTTTATATCCACACTATGTGCAATTAGTGTTGTCTGTCTGTAACACTTTCATACCATAATTTTATTCTAGAATGTCCTATAATGCTCATAATTACTATAAACACATATTAGAAAGAAATATTTAACATGTTAACATTATTTTAAGTAGTTAGTATGTTGGAACTCTCTAAAATAGCATTAATGAATTCAATCAAACTTTAAAATCCCTTGTGTAAGTACATGTAGAGTAATGAAAATATATTTCATGACATTTTGATTAAGTCTCAAAATGCTCATAGACTTTAATACTGGCATTATCATTAAATGCTTTTTTCTGTAGAGAAAAAGTCAAACTGATTTGCTAATATATTCTTGATAATCAAGGTTATTATACACAATAAAAAAATTAAAAAGTGAAATGTCACCCAATATTGACTTGAAATTCAAATTCAGATTCCTTTTTCCTCATATAATCTTTACCATGTAAGAAAACTATTATTCCCAAAATTGTTTTTTAACTGATTTAATTTTAGTATATTTTATGTTCAAACCATTTTTAAGGTTTTTTTTCCCCCTTTAATATGCAAAGTATTGACAATGGAATGTAATGAGTTTTAATAAAACTTCCCCAAGTTTTATTATGGTCAGGCATGGGCCTAGTATGGGATCCCCAGCCACTTTTCAGATGAGGCTGTGTTTTCCCTGTCGTGGGGAGTCTGCACCTCCCTGGTCAGATCTGAAAGAAAAAAGAGCAAAGTTTGCAGAGGTTGCAGAGAGAAGACAGGAGGAGGCTGCATGTTGGGATATTTTGGATATTCAGGCTAAGGAAGTAGAGAAAGAAAAAGAAAAAAAGTAGAAAAACAAATGGCTGCATCTGGGCCCCTATCAGAAGGTGAACATGGGTGGACAGTTTCATAAGCATAACATGAGTGGAAAAGTCTACTGCTAATAACAAATATCTGCTACCAAGTGGACGTCTTCAACTTAATTTGTTCTCTTTGAATAAATGAAGATTCAGACTTTGTAATTTTAGTACAGTTAAATGCAATCAGTGCTTTTTCAATATGGATATATTGAAAATGCTTTTGATTTTCAAAAATAGAAAATGGACACACCTTTCATTAAATATTTATTTTCCTGCATTTGCTCTTCTGCAGGTAGTGGGTGATTTGCCATTTTTTAGTAGTTAAAACATGGACCTGAGTAGTGAATACATGAGTAGTGAATACATGTAAAATGTCTGCATATATGAAAACATTCGAGTTTGCCATTGTATTTTCTCTCCTTTATAAATGACCTAGCAATCTATAGTTTTCTGCTTAGCCTAATATCTCTTTTTATTACATTATCTATGTAATATCTATGAAGGCTTTTGCTTAAACTTATGAACTTCATGCCTTTAAACTTATCATCAGGGAAAATCCTGAAAACCCACTTGAAGGGATTATGTGAAGGAACATTATAAATTTTTATAACTTACTAAGCAATATTTGTAGAAAATGTTGAATTTCTCCTAATTCATTTTCTATTTCTAAACGTGGCTTACAAAATTAATTCTGTGTTTCCCTCTCTTTCTGCCCCTCCTCTGTTCATACTCTGTCCCTCTCTGTCTCTCAAAAATAAATAAAAATGTTAAAGAAATTATTTTTAAAAGGGGGAGGGGTTCCTGAGTGGCTCAGTTGGTTGGACGTCCGACTTCAGCCTAGGTTATGATCTCACATTTGATGGGTTCAAGCCCCACATCAGACTCTGTGTTGATAGCTCAGAGCCTGGAGCCTGCTTCGGATTCTGTGTCTCCCTCTCTCTCTATCCTTCTTCCTCCCATGCTCTCTCTCTCTCTGTGTCACAAAAATAAGTATGGCCAACTAATCTTTGACAAAGCAAGAAAGAATATCCAGTGGAAAAAATACAGTCTCTTCAGCAAGTGGTGCTGGGAAAACTGGACAGCGACATGCAGAAAAATGAATCTGGACCACTTTCTTACACCAAACACAAAAATAAACTCAAAATGGATGAAAGACCTAAACATAAGACAGGAAGCCATCAAAATCCTTGAGGAGAAAGCAGGCAAAAACCTCTTTGACCTCGGCCGCAGCAACTTCTTACTCAACATGTCTCCGTAGGCAAGGGAAGCAAAAGCAAAAATGAACTATTGGGAACTCATCAAAATAAAAATCTTCTGCACACTGAGGGAAACAATCAGCAAAACTAAAATGCAACTGACAGAATGGGAAAAGATATTTGCAAATGACATTACACATAAAGGGTTAATATCCAAAATTATAAAGAAATTATCAAACTCAACACCCCCCCCCAAAAAAATAATCTGGTTTAGAAATGGGCAAAAGACATGAATAGACACTTCTCCAAAGGAGACATCCAGATGGCCAACCGACATGTGAAAAAATGCTCAACAGCCCTCATCATCCCGGAAATACAAATCAAAACCACAATGAGATACCACCTCACACCTGTCAGAATGGCTAACATGAACAACTCAGGCAACAATAGATACTGGCAAGACTGAGGAGAAAGAGGACCTCTTTTGCACTGCTGTTGTAAATGCAAACTGGTACAGCCACTCTGGAAAACAGTATGGAGTCTCCTCAAAAAAACTAAAAATAGAACTATCCTATGACCCAGCAATTGCACTACTAGGCATTTATCCACAGAATACAGGTGTGCTGTTTTGAAGAGACACATGCACCCCCATGTTTATAGCAGCACTATCAACAATAGCCAAAGTATGGAAAGAGCCCAAACGTCCATCGATGGATGAATGGATAAAGAAAATGTGGCATATATATACAATGGAGTGTTACTCAGCAATCAAAAAGAATGAAATCTTGCCATTTGCAACTATGTGGTTGGAACTGGAGGGTATTATGCTAAGTGAAATTAGTCAGTCAGAGAAAGACGGATACCATATGACTTCACTCATATGAGGACTTTAAGATACAAAATAGCTGAAAATAAGGCAAGGGAAACAAAAAATCATATAAAATCAGGGAGGGGCACAAAACATAAGAAACTCATATACAGACAACAAACACAGGGTTACTGGAGGGGCTGCGGGAGGGGGGATGGACTAAATGGGTAAGGGGCATTAAGGATTCTACTCCTGAAATCATTGTTGCACCATGTGATAACTAACTTGAATATAAAATACAGAAAATAAATTAATTATAGAAAATAAAAAATAAAAGTATATCAAAATAAAAATTTAAGTACACCATATATAATCATAACCATTGAAGTTTAGAATTCAGCAAGAAGAAGTTTGGGA
Organism: Lynx canadensis; assembly: GCF_007474595.2. NCBI lineage: Eukaryota > Metazoa > Chordata > Mammalia > Carnivora > Felidae > Lynx > Lynx canadensis. Next base: position 59,410,561 of record NC_044311.2, on the reverse strand, counting down.
AATGGTAACCAGAATCAAATATTTTGTAGTTGAAGTCAGCCAAAAGATAATATTTTACTGGAAGGTCATCATGGGAGACCTTAGAACCAGTTCTAATCTTAGAACTCAATCTGTTCACATATTGGAAAACCAGAAGAAGACAAGTAGGAAGAAAATGAAATGGGATGTTACTGGGGGTAAAATGAAGAACTGATCAGATGTGGTTAATAAAGCCAAGTATCAAGAACCATGATAGAACAAGGTGCATTAAATAACAGGGTGAGGGTGAGGCCCAGAGACAAATTTGAAGAAATCAGTTTATGCCAACATAACGTCTTTTTTGTTTTGTTTTGTTTTGTTTTGTTTTGTTTTGTCTTTGGGTTTGTTTGCTTGTTTGTTTTTGTTTGTTTAGCCCTGAGTATTTTATCCTTTTTTGCTTTTTTGTCGGCCTTAAGGCAGATTAGTTTCAACAGTTTGTTTCAGATTTAAGGAAAATGACATAGTTTTATTCTATCTTGATTTCAGGAAGCCACTAGACACAATTTCTCATAATATCTTCAAGGGACTGATTGAATAACAAAATCTTGATGACAAATAGTTCAAACTATATGTGTGATTAAAGTTTTTAAAGTTTATTATTATAGTGAAGTCAAGCTAGAGAAAAGCTACTAGAGACAGTATCTAGTAAAGATGCAAGAGAAGACTCAAAGGGCCATATGATATTCACTATATGTTTAACTTAGATGATTACACACAAAACATGATTAAAATTTGCAGGTGAAATTGAGTTGGTTATCTTAGTCAATGAAATGATTAATGTTAATATCTTTATCAAATAGAAAACTAATATGAAATGAACAATGAAATCATATGTATAAACCTGAACAAATATAGTATCTTCCATCCAAGATGAGTGAGTTGGCTAATTTCAAAATACATTAAGTGGGTTGATAAATAGTTTATGTAAAAAAGTTATCATGGTTTTTATCTCACTACATGACAATAAGACTCACATGACCTTGATGGAGGCAATCTGGATCATTCTTGTTTGTCTACAACTGACCATACCTGTGAGTCTGGGTAGCACACTTTAATAAGATTGCTAAAAATTGTGCTAAGTACTGGAATCAGGAAGGTAATAAAGAATGATGACAGGACTGTCAGCTGTGTCCTATAAATAAAGGTTGTTGGAATTAGAATCATTTAGCAAAGAGAAGAGAACCATTCGGGTGAGGGAGAGACATAATCTCAGTCTTAATTTTCATACATTACTCAAGTTTATTAGCATGCAGTGAACCAATAACTATTTCTCTGATTACTTGACAACACATGTAGTCTTGTTGTTCAAGTTGTCTTAGAGTCATTGATCCCAACATCAAAGTGTAGATGGATTTGAAGGGCTGTCATGTGAAAGAAGTAGACTTCTCTTTTTACTCCAGAGTGCAAAAGTAGAATAAATGTATAGATAAATCAAGGAGATAGATATTTATCCACACGTACTTAACAATTCTCTAACAATTCTGCCTCTTCTCAGTAATATTTAAGTAAAGGCAACATACATAACTGTTTTTAATTGTATGAGATAAAGTAGATTCTTTTCAAAAAATTTATTTATTTATTTATTTGTTTGTTTATTTATTTATTTATGTATTTATTTATTTATTTATTTATTTATTTATTTTTGAGAGAGAGAGAGAGAGGAAGACACAGAATTCGAAGCAGGCTGCAGGCTTGGAGTTGTCAGCACAGAGCTCAATGCAGGGCTTAAACCCACTAACTGTGAGATCATGACCTGAGCTTATGTCAGATGCTTAACCAACTGAGCCCACCAGGCACCCCTGTAGATTCTTGTTTCAAGGGGAAAGTAGTCTCACTAGGCACAATTAGTGTCCATTTCAAATCTAGATTGTAATTTGGTAAGAAAAAAAACAAAACATTTTTCAGTTTTTCAGTTTCATTGAAATATTGCATATCAAATAATCACAATAATAGACTTTTTGATAAAAACTGACTCTTATGTGTCTTTATTTTCTGTTTCATCTGTACCCCATTCAGCAGGCAGCTACTGCTAGAGTGTTATTATTCTCCTCTATATTACTAATATCTGGCACATAGTATTTACTATCGATGTATCACTTTGTTGAATTAGAGATGAAAAAAGAAACTTCATACCTTAAAATTAATCTACAATCCTAGAATTTTTACCAATAGCACCATTTTGAATAAGAAACTCCTGAAACAATAATGATACAGTACCTATTTCATTCAGAAAGAGAAGCACATGAACTCATTATACATAGGTTAATTCATCATCTGGCAGAAACTGGGCCCCAAGGAAGTTAAATTTGAGGGTTCTAGCATAGGAAGTATTACCTAAGGAAAGCAAGTTCAGTCATAGTGTTGGTATTAAGACTCACTCATTGGCTAACGTGTTGTTAAAGTTATGTATCTAGTAAAGAAAATTCAGGCAAACTATTTTCTCCACAATTTTGCCATAGTCTTGTTTCTAAAAATTAACAAAAATAGTAACTTTTTTATTGTGGAAAGAACACTTAACATGGAATCTACTCTCTTAAATTTTAAATGCACATAAAAGTATTGTGATCTATACACACAAGGTTGTACAGGAGATCTATAGAATGTATCAATCTTGTATAAATGATACTTTATGCCCAATGAATAGCAACTCCCTATTTCCCTTTCCCCACTCCTAAAACCACCATTCTATTCTCTGTTTCTATGAATTTGATTATTTTAGATGTGTCATATAAGTGGAATCATGCTGCATTTACTTTTCTGTAATTGGCTTATTTCATTTAGCATAATGTTCTCCAGGTTCATTCATGTTGTCATATATGGCAGAATTTTCTCCTTTTTAAAGACTGAATGACATTCCATTGTGTGTATATACCACATTATTAAATCCATTCACCTATTGATGGACACATGTATGTTGCTCCTATATCTTGGCTATTGTGAGTAATACTGTATTGAACATGAAAATGCAGCTATCCCTTTGAGATCCTGATTTCAGTTATTTTGGATATATACTCAGAAATGGAATTGTTGGATTACATGGCAGCCTTTTTTTTTTTTTTTTTTTTTTTTTTTTGGAGAAACCTCCATATGTTTTCCGTAGTAGCTACATCATTCAGCATTCCTACCAAAGGTACACAAAAGTTTCAATTTCTTCACCTCCTCACAAATTCTTATTATCTTTTGTTTTTTGAAGTAAACCCACATTTGTGCTGTCAACCAATATTCAACAAGTGTGTCAGAAATAAACAATGGGGAAAGTATAGTATCTTCAAAAAAATCGTGTTGGATAAAATGCATATTCATATAATAAAGAATGAAATTGGATCTTTACATTATACCATACATAAACATCAACTTAAAATAGATTATAAATGTAAACATAAGACCCCAAACCACAAAACTCCAAGAAGATATGGGGGAAAGCTTCATGACATTGGTCAAGGAAATGATTTCTTGTATAGACACCAAAAACATAAGCAACAAAAGTAAAAAACAGGCAAGTGGGAGGACATTAAACTAAAAATCTCTGCACACAGAAAAATTGTCAATAGAATGACATATTTGAGATCCAACAGATTCTTTTTCCCACAAGTTCTTGGGAAGTCACAAAGCACATTGGCATATTGAAGTCTCTGAGAAGTCCTGAAATAAAGAAACCCTTTTACATATGTCTATCTCTACATTTCCCAAACCTTATTTAATAAACTCCTAGAATCCTATCCACTAAATTTCTGAAAAATTAGCCACAAAGGCCACGAGTACACATGGGAGCATTCTACTCTATAAAAGAACTAAGAAAATCTTTTGGAGTGAAGTCGGAACGTCTCATACAGCACTTCATAGGCAAAAAGCCTATGTAACCTATAAAAAATCTCATTGGAATAGCAATTTATAATTTTGCTAACCTTCAAGAAAATGATCCCTGTTCTAAACCTCGGGAGAAAAACACTCTTTCTCTTTTTTATAGGTGAGACAATAATCTCAGAAAAATTCGGTAATGTAATCAGGATCCTCCAACCTGTACACTGCTCATTCATCCATTAACTGTAATGTATAGTGCATCACCCGTAGAATTGTTATATTTCTGATTTATCTACTGTGAGGTACTTTTTTTCCCTTTTAACCCAAACTCTCTTTCACAGAAGTGTTGACATTTTAAAGCTGCTCTAGTTCAATTGCATTTACTGCATCAGTGCCAAATTCTCCAATTAGTCTGACAACACATGTAGTCTCAGTAGTCAACTTGTCTTGGAATCATTGATCCCAAGACCAAGGAATAAGTACTGCTGATCTTCAAACCAGTGATCAGAATGGCCTTCCTAATTATGGTTGTCCTCTTTCCTTTTTATCTGTATGACACAAGCATTCTTAACAGACTTGAGTCATCTGCCTAGAAGCTGTTGTCATTACTCATTAGAATTTCACATCCAAGAAGTGTAAACAAGTCTGGTTTCCATCTTTAGACTAAAAAGCCTTAGGAACAATTTCTTTTTTCACACTGCAAGATTTAAAATTCTCTTTGTCATTTCATTTAATATTTCACAACATGTTTTTTGTTTCAAAGAGGAAATTAAAATCATTTCCTATAAAATTGTCTATGAATATAAAATTTCCTATAAAAATTTATCTTTTTCTATAAATTTACCAAGTATACTTTGGTCCCCCATCCATATATCATGGCACAATTAGAAATGATGATAATTTGACAATTAGTTAGTCTGCCAATAGATTTGTAATACCTCCATGTGCACTGTTGCAATATTATTTCTCTGGAGTTCTAAGTAGATAAAGATTGAAGAAATGTGTCCTGAAATGGTATAGTTCTTTTGTTTATTTGCCCAGATTTAGTTACTTAATTGGACTTGGATATAACCACTTAGATTACTAGTTATGTTAAAACCCAAACTCTAGGTATTCAAAATTCTCCAGTTCAATAGACTATCAAGATATTGTTATTTCTCTCTCTTTTTGCCTGACTTTTGGCCTTTTCAATAATCTTTCACACCACTAATGAAGGATGAACAGAAGATATTATAGTTAAATTAGTCTACTTGTTAGTCAGTCACTGAGTCAGCAAGGACCTGCTGGGAGTCCATAGCATACAGATTATAGCAATTTTCCCTTTGGTAATGGCTTAGTGAGAGGAAAGCTAAATTTTTTTTTTTACAACTATACTATAATCATTATGGTTTTCATGAATTTCAGCTATGCATGTTCCCTCTATCCCAATGTGTATTGGTTGTTAATAATTTTTATCACTGTGTATAAGTGTAATTTTCTCTTAGAAAAAGGTATCACACTGTAAATTTTGAAATATAATAATTTAAGTTCTGTATAAAGATGGTACCAGACTACTACTCCTTTACAATACCCTAACTATTTTCTGTCAAAACACTGATAAGTGATTTTTAAAAATTTTATAACTTTAGTATAAAGAAAATAGTCAATATTTAGTCAATACAGAAATATTGTAGGGCTTCTGGTAACTACTGCAACCAGAAATACTGCGATTCAAAAAACATAATTGCAAGGGGCGCCTGGGTGGCTCAGTCGGTTAAGTGGCCGACTTCAGCTCAGGTCATGATCTCGCGGTCCGTGAGTTCGAGCCCCGCGTCGGGCTCTGTGCTGACAGCTCAGAGCCTGGAGTCTGTTTCATATTCTGTGTCTCCCTCTCTCTCTGCCCCTCCCCCGTTCATGCTCTGTCTCTCTCTGTCTCAAAAATAAATAAATGTTAAAAAAAATTAAAAAAAAAAAACATAATTGCTGACACACGCATTATTCATTCTGGTGGACCGCAGTTTGGATTACTAGGAAATATATGGAGATGTCTGTTTATTGGCTTATCCACACCACCCTTCACCCCCATTTGCTCAGTCTCTTGAGGCATAAGCTCCACTGACTAGAAGAATCAACCCCTGAGCTTTATAAGGCTCCAGAGTTATGTGCTGTCCATTCTGTCAAACATGAATGGCTCTACCTCTACGTGTGATCAAAGATAACACAGTACAGCTCAGTAGAATGTGCAGTTCCCTAATATAAAAGACAAGAAGAGCCCCTGAAACAGAGTCTAGCCCTATATTCAATAAAAGAAGAAATTTCACCTACTCAAGAACAATTGGAGCAAAAATTACCCTTAGCCAGATACTAGGCAGGAGACAAGGTTTGAGAAAACCCGATTTCAGTCCAGCATAGTTCCACTAGTGAGTCATATACCAGACACTGGAAAATGCATGAGGACATCCTCTGGCAGCCACCTTTCTTATTCACAAAGAAAAATTCTTCTGTACCCACATAAACCATAAATATGGGCAAGAAATCTTCAAGGCATATTTGGCTACAAATGTAAAGTTTGGATGGAATTCATCTTGGTGGAAATACTAAGTTTTAAAACAAACAAAAATAATACTAGCCTATGGGTGAAAAAAAACTTTCTTCCTCTTATCTCTCTCTGAATTTCTATATCAATAAGATCTATATCCAAAGAATATAAATAGTGGAGCACCCTGAAGTGGTTAGGAAAAAAAAAGGTTCTTACACTATTAAAAAACTCTCTTTTATGACCTCAGTAGGAAACAAAATGATATTTCTTTTATAGCTCAAGAACCGAAGTCTCAAAGGAAGGTTTAGGAGTTTGAAAGTTTAGGACTGAGAAAGTCTAAAAATAATAAGTGCTTAATCTAGTCTGCAAGTAGGTTTTTGTTGCTGTTGTTTGTTTGTAAGAGGAAAGAGGTCATAAAACAATTTTGGACACATAAATTCCAAATATAGGTTGCAAAACTATATTCTAATATTTCACTTACAAGCTTTGTAATGTTGGCTAATGTTCTCTCAATGGTAAACAGTTCATTAAACTACATGTCCCTACTGGGTGCCTTGAAGGAAGGTGCGTGTCTGCTGCAGCTCACACTAGTGTGTTTGTTTGTTTCTTGGTCAAAATATAAAAGCAGGGGATTTCATTTAAGATCCAGATTTTCCATCTCTCTTGAAAAATAAGAGTCTCTGGCAATGTCAATACTGGACCTGCATTGCCACAAGACAGCCATCTGTTTGAGTTGCCTGGTAATGGCTTTTTAGATGAGTCACACCCACCCTACTCATAACCACCACACCACCAGGTCTCTCACACTCAGATCGTTTTGCACATTACAAACCATCTAAATTTAAATTCTAATCTTTGCTCTAGTTTAGCATAACATATTTTCAGGACAAATGTGTACACATTAATTAAAGCCACAGTTTTCATAGTTCCTATCATATGGCCATATATCTCCAATTCCTAAAAATAAATCAATAAATAGTTCAAAAAGGCATAAACTAAAGAATTTTTAACACACAACCTGTGTTAAGCAAGAATTAGGATTTCTAGAAATTTATTTTTTATTGTTCCAAGATTTGCTCAGAATACGATTACAATTAAGGCTGGAGGCAATCAAATTAACTCTGATGGATTTATATGAAAATAGCAAATGAAGTTAATAGTAGTTTACAACTGTATAGTGAATCCTGCATCCTATATTCTCATCCAGTTGAACCCTGGCCTGAAGAAATCTGATTTACACTTGGTTAAGGATCAAATGTCCCATAAATTAACTGGCCAGAACATACTACCTATGCTGATAATCTTGATGTGATAGCTTATGGGTGATTTTGTTTCATTAGAAATGTCTGTATTTTGTGAATTTTCACACTGAGTATATATTCATCAAGTAATCATATGAAATAAACATTATTTCTTAATTTTATCTTTATGTACCATACATTGAAACATCTCTATGTATAATTGCTTAATCAAATTTTATCACCTGAAAAGGCAGTAGTAGTACTTGCTTCATTTTTGATTTTAGAAGTTAGTTAAAATTAAATCTCACATGTTCATAATAATGTAATCTGAACTCTTCTACTTTTTATTAATAAAAAATAATAACTAAAATAACTAAATAGAATTTTCTTAACTTCTAAAAGCAATCTTGCCACCAAAGTCAGAAACCAAAAGAACAGTGGGATGTTAACTGTTCTATCTCTTCCTTTGCTTTTATAGGTTGCTATAATGGAATAAAAATATATCCTTGTTAATAATAAGATTCAATAGAAGCTTTTTCTTCATCACTGACTCATCATTTTCAAGACAAAATGTTTGATTTCCTTTTTACAAGTGATTGGGTTTAACTTAAAACTTTATTCTAAAATAAAATAACTTTACTATTCATAAATAACAATATATTTAATTATATTATGGTTCAGGGTGAATAAATAGAATAAAACTTTCTAGGGGCGCTTGGACAGCTCCATTGGTTGAGCATCCAACTCTTGACTTCAGCTCAGGCCATGATTCCAGGGTGGTGGGATTGAGTCCCATGTTGGGCTCTGTGCTTGAGTCTACAGCCTGCTTGCGATTCTCTCTCTCCCTCTCTCCCTCTCCCCTGCTTGCACTCTGTTTCTCTCTCTCTAAAAAAAAATAAAATAAAATAAAAAAATAAAACAAAATAAAAAATAAAATAAAATAAAACCACCTACTAGTAATAAATAAAAAAGAACAAAAATGTCTAATTCCTTATAATAAAATAAATTATTTTAACTTAAAATACTGACTTTTAAATGTATAAAAGCTATTGACATAAGGTCTATTATCACTATAGAGTATATACATTTTATAAATATATAAATGTGTACTTCATAAATACAAAACTTTTTAAATATTGAGAAATACATCAATACATAAAGAATGCAAAACATTAATTCCTAAATATATTAATAGAATTTTGTTAAAGTAAATCAATACTGAATGCGAAGAAACACCCTTCTTCACAACCATCAGTTGGCTTTGTGTTTAACAATGGCATTCCATGTTTTCTCCAACAATAATCATTTGTGTTAATGTGGCAGCATATGAGGACAGAAGGCCAGGTTGTTGTGCAATAACACCTGCCAGGATAAAAAGGCTGTAGCAGATATCAGAAGAGCTCTTTCTACCACCTGTCTCTGCTTGCTCTTTTCTCTTGTGTCCATAACTTGTGAGAAATGTCTTTCTTTTCTCTTTTTTTTCTTGATGGTCGTTACTATACTTGGCCCCAAGATTTTATTCTTTAATGGTCAGCCTTGAATCTTGGATACAACTATTTAATTTTATTTTTAAACCCATTTAGGCTCTTAAAAAATGATTGAGAACAATGCACAATTTTCTTGGTTTGAGTTGTCATTTGATACTTAATATATTAGAAATTATAACAGAACTTTGATATGTTCATTTAAATGTAATATGTTTACATTTAAATGTAAATGCTATATGTAAATATAACAGAACTTTGATATGTTCATTTAAATGTAATATGTTACATTTAAATGTAAATGTTATATGTAAATATAACAGAACTTTGATATGTTCATTTAAAGGTAATACATGTTGATATACATAAGATAGTTTATAAAAAATAATTATGTTTTAAAAGAAAAACAGAAGAGTTGTGTTCAACATTTCTGCAAAACTCCTTTGTGTTGACTTTATAAACAACAGCTGGGATCTCATATCAGTGTCTGTGTTTTATCTGCTAAGATCTCACATATCATGTAGTCCCTGGAGAAGATGACTGTACACTCATGAGAAAACAAAAGTGAAATTTTGGACATCTGGGTAGCATTATGAAAATAATTTGACCTTGCAAACCTCCTGAAGAGTCTGGGCACTCCTAGCTATATCCACACCCTATTTGAGAACCACAGGCCTAGATAATTTGGTCTCAACAATGGTCAAAGGATCAAATTATACATATTATACTCTAACCATACAAATTAGACTCTTCAAATTTCAACTAGAGAAAATAGACTCATCCAAATCTCAGAGTAACATGAAGACGGAAGAGACGGCTCTGCAATTCCTGCAATATTCCCTAGGGTGATTTTTATATCACCATCAAAAGTATGTGAAATTGACTACTTGTTTGACAGTATGCAAACATAATATGTGAATTACTTGATAAGTGAATGACAACTATTAAAAATTGTTGTTCCTAACCATCTAAAATAGCAGCTTATTGTAAAGAAGGTAACATATTTAAAAATGAAGAATCTAAGAACTGGAGAGATGCTTACTGAGAGTAAGACTTACTCGTACTGACTTTTACTGAGTTAGATTGGCCTGACTCCAAACTTTGCCTTCCATTGAGGAGTGAACTATCTACCATCTACCATTTAGTCATATTTCATGACTACAACTGCTTGATGCTTGTAAAATAATAGCAATGACATAATTAATGAATATTCACTGAGTGTAATGCATATTAACAAGTCAGAATCTTTAAAAAAGAAGAAATATAATTATATTTAACAGGTACTCACAAGCTGTCAAAGAAGCTGATCATGTTGTTGTTTTTGACGTTAGAGTACAGGCTTCTGTGTAAAATGGCAAAAAAAACAAACATTGATCCTTAACACTAGGCATTGGCTTGAGACCTCCTTCTTTGTCGTTGGGTTTCAGAAAAACTACATAATTATAAACTGTTGGTGTTTTGCCCAGGCCTTGAAAGCCTGGGTCTTATGTAAAATCCCATTTGATTTCCTATCTGGATCCAGAAATTTCATTTTTTAAATATTTTTTAATGGTTATTTATTTTTTTAGAGAGAGAGACAGAGACAGAGAGAGACAGAGAGTGAGTGGGGGAGAGGCAGAGAGAGGGAGACACAGAATCTGAAGCAAGCTCCAGCCTCTGAGCTGTCAGCACAGAGCCTGATGCAGGGCGTGAACTCATTAACCACGAGATCATGACTTGAGCCGAAGTCAGATGCTCAACCAACTGAGCCACCCAGGCGCCCCTAGAAATTTCATTTTTAATCAGACAAATATACAAGTATCAGGGAAATAGATTAATACAACCCAGGTAATAGTACACGTATTTTGAAGGTCTAATTATTTAATTGTAATAATTGAAAAATCTGCAACAAGTATCTTTAACCTCTGCAGATAAATTTGAAATGATTTTTATTTCATCTTGAATCATTTTTACAGCACATATTAATTCTATGACTATCAGTATATTACAATGTTGGTAAATTCATAATTTTTGAGGGGAAGTATTTAATTTATCATGTATATTTTACAATTATAGCTTTTTAAAAATCTCTATGTAAAATTCAAAAGAAGAAAAATGTGTTTAGAAAACTGTATAACGTAAAAGAAAATACCTCCTTGGTAGCACTATTGCATTTATGCTATTCTCCAATATGTACACATTAAAGGATTTTGTGCTTTATTTTGAGCAAACATCTTTATAACTTGTAACATTAAGTGTATACAAACTAATTTATATTAATACTCATAGATCTTATAAATATTTATACATTTTAATTAATATTTTATTAATAATTATACCTCTGTTTATAAGATCCGTTTGCCCTTGGTCTCCTGTCTACCTTCACATACATACTTTACCTTATTTCATAATTATTGATATTGAAACAAATATGTGCTTCTATGCCTGCTTTATTTTTTTTTATTCAAAAATAGTTTTTGAAAGGAGAACAGTGAAAGTGGTTACATTGTGGAAATATTCTAGGAGCTTCAAAATGTAAACATTGTGACTCATCATTTGTATCGGAGATTCCCTTTGTTTTACGATTCAAAGTTTACTTGAAAAGATAATTACATATACTAGCCTGTTTATTTTTTTTAAGTGATGTAGCATTCATCATGGAAAATGTTGAATATAAAGTCCTTTATGAATTCAATTTTAGTGGATTAAGTTTCTATATTCACTACTTATAACATTTTTATTTAAAATTATTTTATTTTATTTTTATTATTTTTTTTTCTATTTTTAAAATTTTTAAAATTTACATCCAAGTTAGTTAGCATATAGTGCAACAATGATTTCAGGAGTAGATTCCTTAATGCCCCTTATCCATTTAGCCCATTCCCTCCCTCCCACAACCCCTCCACCAACCCTCTGTTTGTTCTCCATATTTAAGAGTCTCTTAGGTTTTGTCCCCCTCCTTGTTTTTATATTATTTTCGCTTCCCTTCCCTTATGTTCATCTGTTTGGTATCACTACTTACAACATTTTAATCCATTTTCTCAATCAGCTAGATATAACTCTATAGTTGAAAGATATTTAAAAGATAAAAAATAATGTGATTTAAATCCGCAGGGAACAGAAATGATACCATAATATGAAATATTATTTTGGCCAACTGTTACTACAATACAAAATAAAACTAGAAAAAATTAATAGGATAGATGTTGAGTAAATAATTAATATATATTGTAACACATGTTATTAGATAAATCAAGTACTTTGCAAATCACTCATTGAGTAAAGCACAATTTATACGAAGTCTGGGACTATTGGGAATGCAGGACAAAGACATATAAAAGGTGGAAACTGAAAGCTGGGATCAGTTCTTCCTTGATTGTTCTGGCATTTATGTCCCTCCCTTCGCTAGAGAAATGAAGAACATTTTCCGGAGATTATGATGACTACATCCATATTATTATTTCCCTTATAACTTGTGAAACAAATACAGCTAGGAAAACTGGATACACAAAATATTTTTCCACTGAATCATTACTTGAATTTAAACAATAGAAGACCTTAGTACGTAACATGAAATAAGAATTTTACTAAAGTAGGCTTCTGAAACAATAAATTTAACCAACAACACAAGGATTACAAGAGAGAAGACAGTTATATTAAAATGTATTCACTGTCCAAAAAAATGTATGAGTCAAAATTAATACGATGCAAATTAGACTTCAAGATAAAAAACAATTATTGGGGATAAAGAATTTTGTTGCTTAATATTTACCAGGAAGATATAAAAACCCTGGTTTGTTATAAATTTAACAATATACTTCTAAAATATACTTGTTACTGCATTACGGCAAAGTAAACATAAAAGTATATAAATAATGCTACACTTTTATGCACATATACATGTGCTCATAAGTATAAATGTGTTTCAATATTGAAAGTTAGCGAAGGAAAGGCAAAGCAGAATGTAGACTTTAGTGAAGACATTGAACTTAATTTAGGTCATGAAACTTAGATCTGGTTGTAGTAAAAAAAAAAAGAGAGAGAGAAGGGAAGAAACTCTTATTTATTAATGTCTACAACATGGTAGTTAACTAATTTAATCACTAACAATTATTTCATGCGTTCTCAGTAATAAAGTTGTTCAAAACACTCTTTATGGAAGAGCTGCAATAAGCTTGAAAACAATCTTTATTATAATTTTACTGATAAGGAGATTGATACTTAGCTAGGATAAAATGACTCATATTTCATACAATCATCACACCAGATCTTTAGAAAGACTGCTATTGGTCAGAAAGGTCAAACACATTGGCCAAAGACACATGCCTGGTAGGTAGTGGAGCCAAAATTTACTTTAGACTTTACTCAATACAATATCTTGCCCTTTTTCTATTATGTTATGCTACATATATCATATGTAAGTAATTCAGCATAAGTGAAAATGAGCATGATGAGTGAGGTCTCTAAGAGAATCATCTGTGATAAAAAGCCACCTTTGCTGGGAAGAAATTTAAGTCACACAATAATTGTGCATAGGAAATAAAAGATTTTGAAATCTCAGCTGAGTTTTTGTGTGTGCACTTTCAACTGTATTTGATTTTTTCTTAATTTTTTTAACGTTTATTTTGGAGAGAGAGAAAGACAAGATGTCATGTGCAAGTGGGGGAGGGGCAGAGAGAGAGGGAGACAACAGAATCCGTAGCAGGCTCCAGGCTCTGAGCTGTCAGCCCAGAGCCCAACGCAGGGCTCAAACCCATGAACCATGAGATCATGACCTGAGCCAAAGCCAGATGCCCAACTGACTGAGCCACCCAGGAGCCCCATCAATTGTATTTCATGTTTTTTTTTCCAATTTACATTTTATTTATTTATTTTATTTATTTATTTTAATTTTTTAAATCTTAAAGCTCTAAAGTTTCATGTTAAAATTAAATGTTAATTATGGAGTTAAAATAATAACTCCTAAGTCATAATTAATTTATGAGATGACTTAGTGCTTAAACAAGTTTAAAAGGCAGAGATTCTTAAGTATTTTTATTTCAGGACTCCTTAATACTCTTAAAACTTGAGAACCACAAAGAGGTTTTGTTTGTGTGAGATTATAGATATAGATATAGATATATACATAATTGTTAAATATATAATTGTTAAATATATAATTGTTATATATTTGCACATTAGATATTAAAAATGATAAATTTTGGAAATATGTATTAATAATCATTAGTAAAGTAATAGTAATAAATCCATTATCTGTCATGTAATATATTTTTATAAAAATAACTTTACTTCCAAAACACACAAAAAATCTGATAATGAGTGCCATTTTTTTACATTTTGCCAAAACTTTTTAATGTTGGCTTCATAGACCACAACTGAATTCTCCCCTTCTGCTATCAATCTCCTATTATATCAGATGTCATGCCACCCTTAGAAAACTCCATAGTACATTTTTGAAGAATAAAAGTAAAAAATGATGAATAACAGTATAATTTAAAAATTATTTGACCTCATGGAGCCCTTAGAGTGTTCTGAGGATTGGCTCACTGAATGGGTGAATACTGATGAAAAGAGAAAAAATCCAGTCAGTAGGCTTCTCGGGATACACTCCCTGCATTCAAATCCTGACCCATAGTTACTAGTTGTGTGACCTTGGGCAAGGTATGTAACTTCTCTGTCTTCATTTTTCTCACCTGTAATATAGCCACAACAATAACTATACTTTACTCACAAGACCAGCATTTTGTGTTGCTATTTGATCACACACTTAAAGTAGTGCTTGGCACAGAACACTATATGGTGTTTGATAAATAAATGGAAAAAATCTAAAGCAGGGATGCATAGGGTCATAGCCCACGCACTCAGTGGAAAACAGGTCATAATATTCTCATATCCATACACTTAGCTTGTAGATTTCATGGTAAAGAATCATTGCCCAAAGCAGTTTGACATCCAATATTTAAATAAAATTATTCATTTAAAAAATACCATTGATTAATCTTATTCTTTCATCAAACTTTCACTGAGACACATGAAAACTGGAATTTTTTTCTCCGAAAGTCAATCAAAACACAACAACATACCTTTAGATCTTGAGAAACACAGCTGCCTAATGCTCTGAAAGAACTAAAAAAGAGGTGACAAGAACATCTTAAAATTAGCTATTAAATTAGCTAATTTAAATGATATCAAATATGACCAGTTGATATGTGATATATTAAAAATAGTTATCCCAGAAATGTTTGCAGACCCAACTTATCCTTTGGGCCATATCTTATGTTGGCAAAATAGGAATTTAACTTCATCAATCCATTTAGGTAAATGCATCTTCATTCATTTGAATTGGGTAACACTGACAACAGAAACTAATTTGCATGACATCTGGTATACTAAGGCATTTTTTAAATTCAATTTTTAAAATTCCCTGACAAATGTTTTATTTTCTTTTTTTTTTTCTTTTTTTTTTTTAACGTTTATTTATTTTTGAGACAGAGAGAGACAGAGCATGAACAGGGGAGGGGCAGAGAGAGAGGGAGACACAGAATCTGAAACAGGCTCCAGGCTCTGAGCTGTCAGCACAGAGCCCGACGCGGGGCTCGAACTCACAGACTGTGAGATCATGACCTGAGCCGAAGTCGGACGCTTAACCGACCGAGCCACCCAGGCACCCCCAAATGTTTTATTTTCTAAAAAATTGACCAGCAAAGGAATAGGAGATAAAACTGACAACAGCCTTTCAAAGCACCAGGAAAGATATACATTAATGAAACTTCCTATTTGAAGTTTTCTGATACCTCCACTTTATTTACCCTCTGTTGAAAGAGACTTTTTGCTCCTTAGTATTCTGATAACAGTTTATCTCACTACTTTTTCTGTGTGGAATTTATTTTAAGCCTTGATATAAAAGGTTTAAATGTAAAAATAATATATCTTTACCACAAAGACTCATTGAGGTTTGGAAAAGGAATCCCCTGCAGGCCTCAGGCAGGGCTACATGCAAAGTGGGCACTTAATCTGTTCACAACAAGTAAATTAAAACCCTTATGGTAAAAATAGCTTCTACAAAGCTCCTGGAAATAGTACTTGAGCAATAGTCATCATACTGTCCTCTAAGGAACATTTTGTTGAGTAGAGAGAAAAAAAGAATCATAAGTTTTCAGATAAATGCATTTTGCTCAGTTTTGATGTGATTTTTCCGTTCCTTTTGGAATTTCACCACATTACACAAAATTCACATATTATAAATACACATTATACATAATGAAAAATATTTCATAATGAATGACAGATTTATTCTAATTTTATTTTATGTATTGGGATCATGTGCATTTCATTTAAAATGTAAGATCAGGGGCGCCTGGGTGGCGCAGTCGGTTAAGCGTCCGACCTCAGCCAGGTCACGATCTCGCGGTCCGTGAGTTCGAGCCCCGCGTCGGGCTCTGGGCTGATGGCTCAGAGCCTGGAGCCTGTTTCCGATTCTGTGTCTCCCTCTCTCTCTGCCCCTCCCCCGTTCATGCTCTGTCTCTCTCTGTCCCAAAAATAAATAAACGTTGAAAAAAAAAATAAATAAAATAAAATGTAAGATCAGGGTGACTGGTGGCTCAGTGAGTTAAGCATTCCACTTTGGCTCAGGTCATGATCTCACAGTTGATGAGTTCAAGCCCAAGTCAGGTGCTATGCTGACAAGTCAGATCCTGGAGCTTGCCTCAAATTCTGTGTCTCCCTTTCTCTCTGACCCTCGCCTGCTCATGCTCTCTCTCGCGCGCGCTCTCTTTCTCTCTCTCTCTCTCAAAAATAAACTTAAAGGGGCGCCTGGGTGGCGCAGTCGGTTAAGCGGCCGACTTCAGCCAGGTCACGATCTCGCAGTCCGTGAGTTCGAGCCCCGCATCAGGCTCTGGGCTGATGGCTCAGAGCCTGGAGCCCGTTTCCGATTCTGTGTCTCCCTCTCTCTCTGCCCCTCCCCGTTCATGCTCTGTCTCTCTCTGTCCCCCCAAAAAAATACATAAACGTTGAAAAAAAAATTAAAAAAAAAATAAACTTAAAAAAATTTAATATAAATAAAATAAAATAAAATGTAAGATCATAAGTTTCAATGTGATTTTCTTTTCCTTAGAATGTTTTTTCTTATAGAAAACTAAATGCTCTTTTAAAATAGAAGCTCACAAAAAGGCTATTAGAGGTCAGCAGTAAAATTTGTTTTTCTTTAAAACAATGAGATCATAATCTAATATACATGAATTATTATACGTAACATGTAAAAGAACACACAGGTAAAATGTTAAACATTATTGAAATTATTTGGACATGTCTTGTTTATTTTTTGTTACAATACTTAAATATCAAGCATACCAATGATAAATACATTCTACATTATAATTAGAAAAAAATCTTAAAAATCTTAAAATTGACATACGGTACACATACAACAGCCTGGTCTCCAAGCCTGCTTCTTTCACCCTTCCCCAATCAAAAGCTGTGCTCCCAGAGATAATGTTCTAATTAACCAAAATGAAGCCAACAGAGTGAACTCTGAGTTCGAATGCAAAGTGTCATAGCAACCAGCAGAAAAGAGTGTTTTTAGTGTGTGTTTATGTTAGTTAAAAACAAAAACTCATTGAGATAAAAATGAGAAAGAATGAAATATGGCCCTTTGTAGCAACATGGATGGAACTGGAGAGTGTGATGCTAAGTGAAATAAGCCATACAGAGAAAGACAGATACCATATGGTTTCACTCTTAGGTGGATCCTGAGAAACTTAACAGAAACCCATGGGGGAGGGGAAGAAAAAAAAAAAGAGGTTAGAGAGGGAGAGAGCCAAAGCATAAGAGACTCTTAAAAACTGAGAACAAACTGAGGGTTGATGGGGGGTGGGAGGGAGGGGAGGGTGGGTGATGGGTATTGAGGAGGGCACCTTTTGGGATGAGCATTGGGTGTTGTATGGACACCAATTTGACAATAAACTTCATATATTGAAAAAAAAATGAAATGGTAAATCCTCTTAAAACGGTAAAGCTTCAGCTTTTTCTGCTGCCTGACTTGATGATGAAAAAATAGATTGAACATTGTTGTTTCACTCTTATTAGCATAAGTGATCATAATGATATATCCCCTGGGTTTCTTGCTTTCTTGGTTAGATACAATACTCCTTCATGCCAGAGATTTACTGGAAATCACTGAATCTTCTTTTTTTTTTTTTTTTACTTTTATTGAAGTACACTTTATATGGTTAGCTCATTATTAAAAGAATCATTGCCTTACCCATACATGATTGTTCATATATCACTATAATATGAATAAAAAAGAACTTGTCAAATCCTTTCCCAGCTTAACATTGTAGATAAAAGTCATCAATTAATACATAAGAAATAAAAGGAATATGTTTAAAAACATTTCTCATTTTTCAATGATTGTTTCTGAAGCAATTTTAAGTAAAATATAGCATCTTGCATTTTAGTGGAATCATTAGACGATTCATGAGTTACTTAACAATGTGACTCTGGAAATACAATACATTTGTAAATATAAGTGTGATAGTACTTATATTTTATGCTATCTTCTATGGTAATAATATATAATAAATTAAATATAATTTAATAAATAAAATATAAAATATAAAATAATAAATAAAATATAAATAATAATAATACTGTATATTTTTTCTATATTTTATTTATTTTTTAAATTTTTTAAAGTTTATTTATTTTGAAAGAGAGAGTGCACACATGTGAGTGGGGGAGGGGTAGAAAGTGAGGGAGAGAGAGAATCCCAAGCAGGCTCCGCACTGTCAGTGTGAAACCTGATGCAGGGCTCAAACTCACAAAACCCTGAGATCATGACCTGAGCCAAAATCAAGGGTCTGGCATTAACCTGACTGTGCCACCCAAGCACCACTATATATTCTAAGTAATATTTTTTAACCTGTAGAATTACTTTGTATGGTATTTTTCCTATGTGAATACATAACATATTATGTTGATGTCAAATAGTGTCTAATTAAAATATAATATTTTTACTCTTAAGCATTATCTGATACTGAAAAAGTTATATTTCAGATTTGTATCACATATGTATGTATATATAAAAATACATATATATTGTATATATGTGTGTATATGTAATTACCGCTATAATATTTATTTTCAGGTAAGCATTATGCAATTCTTGTCCTGTAAGAAATACTATTTTCTAATACTACTAAATTTATGGTTAAATAATGCTTATATTGATAGAACATTTTTTTCTCTTTCCACATATTTAAAAGGTTGTTTTGTCTTTCCAAACACCCTGCAAAGCAAAGATAATGCATTATTAGTCCTCTTAAAAGATATAATATTCTAAGAAAAAAATATATATGTATGTGAATATTCCAAACTAATCTAATTAATGGCAGAGACAAAAAATGTACCTTCTGACTTCTAAAGGTAGGCGTTATGGGATTCATCATATAATTTGCCAACTATACACCAAATTTATTTCCAGGAATGCCATATCTGAAGAAAACAAATTATTTACCTCAACAGGAAAGAAAATGTAACACATGGAAATTTAAATAAATATTACATTAATGTGTAGAATAAAACTACTTGTGATATGAAAAAAAGTTGATAGTTGTTACAGTTGATGAACACATATTGATAACTAAAGTCCATGGTCTACATTAGGGTTAGCTCTTTGTATTGTACATACCATGGATTTTGACAAATGTGTAATAACATGTAACTCCCATTATAGTATTGTACAGAAAAATTTTACTGTTCTAAGAATCCCACCTATTTATCCCCTCTGTCCTTCCCCCTTGGACCCTTGAAAACCACTAATCTTTTTACTATCTCTATAGACTTCTCTAGAATGTCATATAGTTAGCATAATACAGTATGTAGTTTTTTTTAGATTGTGTTGTTAGTAATATGCCTTTAAAGTCCTTCAGTGTCTCTTTGTGGCTGAACATTTCTTTTTCTTTTTTCTGGTATCACTGAGTAAATAGATGTGTGGATGTAGCACAGTTTCTTCATGCATTTACCTGTGCTGAAGGACATCTTGGTTGCTTCCAAATTTTTGACAATTATGAGTAGAACTGCTACAAATATTCATGTGCTGTGTTTTGTGTGGACCTGTTTTCAATTTGTTTGAGTAAATCCCAAAAATCTCAAAAGCTCACTTGCTATATCATACGGTAAGAGTTTGTTTACCTTTCTAAGAAACTGCCAGACACTGTTAAATGATTATAAATTTTAATATCATTATTATACTTTTCCCTTTCCCTTTATTTTTTTGTTTACCAAATTACTATAATTCCATTTCCCCATTAACCCTAACCAGGCACATATATTATTTATAAATAGAAAAATGGATTTTTTTCCACTGACACATTATTTATGTTACCATAATACCCCAATTTTTCCACATTTCTCTGCACTTTTCTCTTGGTAGTATAATACTTTTTAATCTTCCCTACCACATGCCATTCCTCAAGTTCCCAATTCCCAAAGTCCTAAATGTTATGGCTATTTTATTAACTATAATCCCCCCTACAATATATTTTCTTTGGCTCAACTTTCAAAATCCTATTTAGAAATCTTGTTTAGGTGGCTTAGTCAGTCGAGTGGCTGACTCTTGATTTTGGCTCAGGTCATGATCCCAGGGTTGGGCTTCATGCTTAGCTTAAGATTCTCTCTCCCTCTTCCTCTGCCCCTCTGCCCAACTTGTGCGCTCTCGCTCTCTCTCTCTCTCTCTAAAAAAAAAAAAAAAAAATCCTATTTGGAAATCATTACATATTCTCATACAATCTGCTTTTAACTATTACTCTCTATCCATTTCTCCCATCTCTCAAATGTGGTTTTGGAGTTTTTGTATATTTTCAAATATCTTTGTTTTACCCTGAATGACAATGTGGGTGGATAGAGGATCCCACTGCATTCAGGCTCCAGTGCTACATATCAGAAGTCTGATGCCAGTTGGACATCTTTGTTCTTTTTCTCTGTGAACTTGTAATATTTTTATCTTCTTATTTAGAGTTCAGCAATATTAACATAATTTGCCCTCTCTGTGTGTTTTCTCATTAATTTACCCTGAGTAATGGTGACACCTTTCAATCTGTAGACTCAGATCTTTCCTACTAAAGGGAAATTTTATTCCATAAATTGTTTAATTATTGCTTCTCCTACATCTGTTCTATTTCTTCTTTTCAGATCTATCTTTCGAAGTCTTTTTTTTAAAAATCATTTCCTTCATGATTACTTCACTTTAATGTTTTGCTTTGTGCTTTGAGATCTTCTTGCCCTTGATTTTCCAGAGCATTTATTTTAGCCTCAGAAAGGACCTACTAATCATTTATTTCATCTATTTAATTTTAGCTTAAAAATTATTTAAGCTCTGAGGAATATTATTTTTGTTGTAGATAGTTCTGTGTGTGTGTGTGTGTGTGTGTGTGTGTGTGTGTGTCGAGGGTGGGGGAGAAACAGAGAGAGAGACAGAGACAGAGAAAAGCAGAGAAAGACAGAGATAGAGAGAGACAGAGAGACAGATCCATTCATTCCCTCTTTCTCCTGTTGCATTTCATTTGGCTTGCATTTTGGTTGTAATACTTCCCTGTCTGGTAGGCTATTGTCTCTTTTTGTGAGCTATTTTTGTGATCTCCAATCCAATTATCTAAATATTTGTGATGGTGAATTCCTGTGGTAGGTGGGTGTAATGCAAGTGAGGTCTTAGCACAGTACTCTCTGGAGGTGCATAGAAAATGCCTATCTGCTTATTTATCTTCCTCACTATTCCAGGCTCAAAGGTTGAGAAGATTCAGCCCATACATTCAATTCTTTCCTGAACTTTAAATGTCTGGAAACATACACACTTATGTGGCATTGATACTGAAGTTCCCCTCAGGTCACTGAGAGAGTGTCAGGTTCTCCTGGGACTCTGCCATTGCCCTGCTGCCCTGCTTGGGTCAGTTCATCTTCATGTATTGCAGGCACGTGGGGGAAAGGAGTAAAGGCCATCCACAGAGCCAGAAGCCTATTGTCACCATTCATTCCAACAGCTGCCTGACTCAGAAAAGGCTTAGAGTTGGAAACAAAAGCAGTGGCTCTCTGAGAGTCTCTCTGAGAGAGAGTCAGGCATTAGGACATGAATGACATGGGAAGCGTGTGTGTTGCTCTTGCTGGTTTGTGCTCTGGGTGAACATGGTCTGGAGCAAGAAAATATATTGATTTAGTGTAGTAATTATAGATAAGTATTTAATTTTAGATCTATATAATATCATTACTTTATTTCTATGGGATAAAAATGATAGCTAGACAATGTAGGAAATAATAATTGCAACATTTAAGTAGTGGAGGCTACTATGTATCCAACATTTCCCAAATATATGTTTTTAGGACACATCATTTTCTCCATTTTACAGATAAAGGGCCAGAGAGTGAGAATCTTTAAATAACTCCAAAGTCACACCACTGATAATTTCTACGCTCCACCTTTTTATTCACTGACACACTGCCCCATACCTCATATGTGTGAGAGAGCCTGACAAAAAAATCTGCCTTAATGCTTAACAAACACTCTTTCCCATATACTCCTATAATGCAAAGTCTACATTCAATTTGTCTTTCTGGTTTTCAGCTTGTTTGATTTGATTGATGCATGTGAAAATTATTTTTAACAGAAGGAGCTACAGCAATTTAAGCTTCTATTGAATGTTGAAAAACAACTCAGATTCTTGAGGTGATAAGAAATGAGACTTACTTCTAGATGCTTATATGTAGAAGAAGCCTTTTATATTTTTCATACACTGCGGATATTCAAATAAATGTAGTTTTTTAAATATCTTTTTAAATTTATGCTTATTTATTTTTAAGAGAGAGAGACAAAGAGAAACTCCAGAGAGTGAGTGGGGGAGGGGCAGGGGGAGAAAGAGAAAGACAGAGAGACAGAGACAGAGACAGAGACACAGAATCTGAAGAAGGCTCCAGGCTCTGAGCTGTCAGGACAGAGCCCAATATGGGGCTTGAACTCACAGATCGCGAGATCATGACCTGAGCTGAAGTTGGACACAACCAACTGAGCCTCCCAGGCACCCCCAAATAAACGTAGTTTTTTAATGAAAAAAGTAATCCACCTCTCTTTGGTCATTGGTACTTTAAACATTCAATAATTAGGCTCAAAAGAAATTTTTCTGAGGTCTCAGAAGCATGGAATTTTGCACTATTTTAATTTTTTATTCATTTTGGGATTTTAGTACGTGAACATGAGACTTGGGGCTGAGAGATAAGAAGAATATTTTTAGTTCACCCATTAATTTAATAATTCAGGAATATTTGAATATCTACCATCTTCCGGATTTTGTTTAGGTGATGCAGATGGAAGGAAGGACAGGAAAACATCTCCCTTACCTCAAGTAATTGAAAATACTAACGTTATAGTTAGAATCATGTCTTCTCTTCCTTTTATCTTACTCTCCTAGATCCTCTCATTAGTTATTAATGTAGAAATTAGGAATGGTTAATTTTTTACTTTGAAATATTAAAATGATAATTTACATGGTTCTAATTAACTAAAATTCCAAATAGAATTATTACTTAAAATTCAAACAGTTAACTTGGAATGTGAATAGATATTAGAATAATCTCCTTTGTAGAATTTTGAAAAAAATGTTTATTCATTTTGAGAGGGAGAGGGTGAGAGAGAGGGCACTCGTGAGCTGGGGAGGGGCAGAAAGGAAGAGAGACAGTCCCAAGCCAACTCCACATTCAGCTCAGAGCCCAACAATGGGCTGGACCTCATGACCCTGAGATCATGACCGTGGATCATGACTTGAGCTGAAATTAAGAGTCGACACTTAAGGGACTGAGCCACCCACTCCTCCTTTATAGGATTTTTTTAACACAATGATGTTAAAAAAAATTAATGATAACAGTTGGAGAGAACCTTGGTTGCAAAATCAAATCTGATAATTCTCCCTTATTACAGTAGTCTTGTTGTTATCTTCATGTATTATATACTATGTTTAGTCTTTTGGACCTTTTATATTGTAGTGGTTATTATAATATTTAAGAAAAATTAACTACTGCTTTAAAAACATGAACACATGCTAACCATCAGAATTTCTTTTTAAATCCCATCAATTCATAATCATGAATCCTGAGTGCAAACTTCTAAGCCTCAGGAAATCCAAAATGATCCTTGTAAATCTAAAATGTGGTTCCAAGTTTTGTTTGAATTAGCCCTTAAATAACAGGTCTTGGTAATCTGTAAACAGTTAAATAACTCTGTGTACTACTTATTGGTCTAAATCTTTGCTCTATTACCACCTGATCATATTTATGTTGAAATAGAAAGCTTAAAAACAACACTGTGAAAAAATTTTATTTTCTTAAAATGTGCACATGCCCACCTGGCAAGTAAGAAACATTAAGTTAGCAAATTCACCTATCTAAAGTAAATTTGGAGATTAAAGGTCTCATTTACTATCCCCCAACTTTTATATCTGAGGTGAGCAGCACCTCACCCACTTCCTGAGCCCTAATTTTCATCAATTTAACACTTAAGAATACCCCGTATTACTGAGAGACTGCTTTGGAATGAAAATAGAATAATTGCTGCAAATTTTGCAGGTGAATTTATAGAGCCTGATAGATTTTAAAAATCAGTATAAATTGTCACTAATGATGTATTTTTTAAGTGTTTGAGATAAAAATGCTATGTCCACTGCTAAGAAATCATATTTTAACAGGCATTATTTTTTTTTAATTAAAGATACCCATATTGATTTTTTTAAAGGCTAGCTATGAACACATATCATAAAGCAGTTAAGAAGTTATGATCAGAAAGAGTAAAGCCTGGGATTATAATTAAATATCTTAATTAAAATATGGTAGCATTTAAATAAGATGACTAAAATATAATGTATCATGATATCGAAATTTAGATATCCTCTTACTAAGGAACAGATAATGAATGTGTTTATAGTGAAAGATTTTTTAAAAATCTCAGTCATTGATTTTGTAAAAATAAATCTCAATCGCATGAGAACTAGAGAATTATATAAATTGAACATATTTCAATGAGATTAAACAATGTACAATTAATGAACATTTATTGAGTATGCAGAATCCTGCATTAGCAACTGCAGAGACATTTACAAATAAAAGAGGGCATTTGGGTGGCTCAGTCTTTAAGCATTCAACTCTTGGTTTGTGCTCAGGTCATGATCTCACAGTTTCAGGTGTTTGAGCCCTGCATCAGGCTCTGTGCTGGAGGCACGGATCCTGCTTGGGATTCTCTCTCTCTCTCCCTCTCTCTCTGTCCTTCCCCTACCCATGCTCTCTCTCTCAAAAATAAATAAACTTAAAAAATAATAAAAGAATGTGAGCTTCAAGTAGCTTACATTATAGCAGAAGAGTCACATATACACATAAGCATACACAGACCACCTTGAAAACATTAATAAATATTTGCACACTTAATGTGACTTCATCAGGGGTGCCTGGGTGGCTCAGTCAGTTAAACGTCAGACTCTTTATTTTGGCCCAGGTCATGATCTCACGGTTCATGACATTGAACACTGTACTGCGGAGCCTGTTTAGGATCCCCTCTCTCCCTCCGTCTCTGCCTCTCTCTCTCTCTCTCTCTCTCTCTTTCTCACTCTCTCTCTCAAACTAAATAAACAAAAACATTTAAATATAGCTTGATCAAACACTGACAAACTAATGTTGGCAGGCTTTGGAGCTAGCAGGCTTGGTGCCAGTCATGGTTTGCTAGTGACTGGCTATCTGGTAAATCAACTAACAGCCGGTCTAGAGCTGGGTTTCCTCTTTGCAGTATTAGGATAATTATCCCCAGGTCATAAGACTGTATAGAGGGTTAAATGAAACAAGATATGGGATATTATGTTTGTGCAGGTCAATAGCTAAGACGCTCAAACCCTACTAGCAATTATTTTTTTATAGACACCTATGTAAAATATTTTATAAAGACTCTGTTCCTAGGTACATAGCAAAGAAGTCAACCATTGGAGAACTTCTCTTAGGAGAAATTAGTTTGCATCCAGAACATTGTAAGGTCCTGAAGGATATTAAATGCGTCAAAAGAGGAACTTCAGCTTGGAAAAGCAGCATACACCTAGGCATGATAATAAGTTATGTTTCTGGAATTATGGGAATATTATACAAGAAATTTGCTTGGGTTGATGTTGTTTCATTGTCTCAGCTGAGTGTTTGGGAAACATCTGTCTCACTATTCCCATACTCTTCATCTTCAATGAATCCATGTAAGTAATATTTTAAGAGCTACACTTTTAATCATTGTGACTCAAATGCTGGTTTAGAACAAGCTAGCTCATTATAACTGTAAGTCCAGTATTTCTTAATAATTTTATCCAGAAATTGAGATTAATTGGTCAAGTCTTACTACCAAGAAGCCTTTATGCAATATCAGTGAAATGTCCCAGAACAGCATTAAAAAACACATTCTCTTCCATTTGAAAATGTTTTGAATTTGTCTTTTGGATTATGACTCTGATGTGATTGCATCATCTACTTTAAGTGAATTTTATTTCATTTTGGACTATCTTGATGATCAGTCTGTGAGTTTCCTGTGTTCATGAAAGGTCTTACTGATCTTTATGTCCTGAGAACCTATAGTTGGTGTAAATATAATTGAACAAATGAACAAATTAAAATGTTAATGAATGTTATTTTTAATGTTTTTCCCAATATAATATCTATATGCAAATTTTGATTTAAACCTCTGTCTTAAAGGCAGACAACCAATTACTTTCAAATTCTTTGTCCATTTTTACTAATTAACATGTAGGCATCCACATGGTCCAACATAATGCATATTTTACCGTGTGTTGTAGAGATTGTGGAAAAGAAAATTGAAAACAAAATATATTGTCTTTCACAGTAAGACAATTGCAGCTGAACACATAGCTGCTCAAGTAGGGACATTTTCAGCAATTTTTACCATTAAATGTGGCCATGGGATGAGGCCTTGCTAGCAGAATAAAGGAACATGGCAGGTACCACTTCTGTCCAGGGCCTTAAAACATTGCAATGCCCTCCCCCATGTTCTCCTTCTTCCTCCCTTACACAGGAAAGTGAATATGCTTATGTGTCATTCATATGAGGTCAACAACTTAGGAAAATACAGAACAACCGGAAGAAAACACATTCCCAAATGACCAGGTGGAACAAAGCCATTCACCAACCATTCACCAATAACATGATAAGTTACATGTTACATGGTAAATAAATATATGTTTTCTTTAAGACACTAAATTTGGAATCTCTGTTAAATCAGTTTAGCCTTCACCTTAACTAATATAAGTAGTTTGCACACACTTGGATAAAAACAAATATTATAAATTTCTTGGTATTTTGCTGACATGTCGTACATCCATACAACAGCTTGTGAAGTAATCTCGTAGAAGATGGGGTGTAATTACAGCAAAAACTGTCATTTTTATCTTGCAAAGAAAAGGTTAGATGTTCGGCCTCAGTTAGCAGGTAAATAAACTTTGCTTAAATAAATGTAAATTCTTGTTTTTCACTATAGCATATAGATTATAAGGATAATATTCCGATAAGAAAATCAGGCAAATGATTCTTTGCTTATAGATTCTATTACA
This sequence comes from Lynx canadensis, assembly GCF_007474595.2. Lineage (NCBI taxonomy): Eukaryota > Metazoa > Chordata > Mammalia > Carnivora > Felidae > Lynx > Lynx canadensis. The sequence continues at coordinate 59,382,900 of NC_044311.2, read as the reverse complement.
GAGGCTTCAAAAAAATCCTAACTAAATGGGGTAATTTTTCTTTTGTGTCACCTCCGTGAATTCATATATTGTAATATAAGTATGCTTATTTGTATCTATAAGGCATAATATGTTTGAATATTCTGATATCCTAATTAAGAATATAATAAATGAAAATATGTGGTAGACTGAATAATGACTCCCCCCGCCCCAAAGAAAGTCATGTCTTGATTTCTTCTGGACCCTGTGTTATCTTTGACAACAACAACAAAAAAGGGCTTTGTGGTGTGATTAGATGTAAGATCTTGAGATAAAAGATCATTCTGGATTACCTGGGTGCACCTTAAATGCACACATAGAAAGGGAGAGGCAGTGGGACCACAGACATGAAGACTGAAGTTAATGTGTCCACAAGCCAAGGTATACAGGCAGTCACCAGGAGCTGGTGAGGCAAGCGACTCATTCTTCTTAGGGCCTTTAGAGATACTGTGGCTCTGCCTATACCTTGACCTCAGCCCAATGAAACTGATTTCAGATTTCTTGCCCCCACATAGTTATATATGATACATTTTTATAGTTATATTTTATATATACTTATCCTATAAATTTAGTAGATATATAAAAGTACTAATAACAATTATAAATTTAGAGATAAAATGCCAGCAAATATAGTCCTGCTGAAACTAATTTTATTTTATATTATTTTTATAAAGTTTATACATTTATTTTGAGAGGGGGGTGGCTAGGGGTAGAGAGAAGGAAAGAGAATCCCAAGCAGGCTCCGCTCTATCAGTACAGAGCCTGACGCGGGGCTTGAACTCATGAACCATGAGATCATGACATGAGCTGAAATCAAGAGTCAGATGCTCAACCAACCAAGCCACCCAGGTACCCCTAAAATTAATTTTGGAAGTTATAATGTATGTAGATGTCTATAATTTTCTCATATATTAGAATATTCTTCATGTTAGAAACATAAAGGTATTATCCTGATTTTGGTCAGACTTAAAGTGGTGTGGTATTAAAAAACCCTTTTGACAACCCCAGCAAAATTTACAACTAGTTTTAAATCATGGACATTACCATTTTGATCTGGGAGTAGTAATTTACTAATCAATAAAACAGGAAAACTCTTGCTAGAGATAATGTTTATGTCAATCTCAATAAGTACAAAAAAAAAAAAAACAACTAAGCTTTGTCTTCTCAAACAAGCATAGTCCTTTTTATATATTGTTTTAATTTTCTTCTCAAGAAACTACACTGCAATTTTTTTTTGTTTTTACTTTGCTTTACTTGCTTAATTAGATAAGAAGTATAAAAAGGAATCATTATACGTTTGTGCCACCATAAATCTTATCCAGAGAGAGGTGTTACCTAAAGTAGAACGAAGGTAATATAATTTTTTTCCCACAAATAATGGGTAGTGTGCCTACAGGGCTTAGAGTATCAGTAATTAAGATGTTTTTCTCAATTTATTTTGGTTCATCACAAATTTTAATGTGATCTGCATAAAATATATATGTAGTGTTTCTAGGGTAATGAAAAACAAGCACCAGTGTATTGATCGTTAACTTCAAGTAATAAATTATTGCCATTATAGCAGGAGCCTCACAAGGATCCCTTTCTGAATGTGAATCCCCACATTTCCCAAAGGAACTATTCTGCTGATTTCTATTGCAACCCATGCCATGCTTTCAATTCTAGGTGTATACATTTATAAAGTATGTAAGCATACTATTGTTTCTTTTCAAACTTTGTATAAATGTAATCATAGTGCATATATTTTCACTAAATATTATTTGAGCTTCATGTATATTGTCTACAGTTGTATCTCTTTTAATTGTTATATTTTATTTTTATGTACTCTACCATGATCTATTTATCAATGTTTTTTTATAATTTGTGTCAGATTTGGACAATAATAAACAATGTGTTTGTGAACATTTTTGTATATAATACTGGCACACACGTGTGGGTAGCTCAGTCCGTTTCAGCATCTGACTTTAGCTGGAGCATCTGACTTCGGGTCAGGTAATGATCTCGGGGTTTGTGAGTTTGAGCCCCACAAAGGGCTCGCTGCTGTCTGCACAGACCCAGCTTTGGATCCTATGTCCTCTTCTCACTGACCCCTCCTGACTTGTACTCTCTCCAGTGTAAATGAACATTAAAAAAAAATTGTTTAAAAAAAAGAATTTATCTAGGTGTGTATCTAATAGTGGAATCACTGATCTGTAGAGTTTGTGTACTTGTCATTTTACTAGACAATGCCTAATAGTTTTTTAAAGACCTTGGACTAATCACACTCCCAGACAGTATGTTAACGTGCTTCTGCCACACTCCACTCCCCTGCTTAGCATTGCCATATGTGTTTTTGATAGTTGTTTCCTGCCAATATAGTCTCCCATTCTGTGGTTTGTCTTTTCATTTTCATTGTAGTGTCATTTGATCAACAGAACTTGTTTTTTAAATACAGTGGAATTTATGAGTCTATTTTAATATTTATGTGTTTAGTGTCTTGTTTAATGTATTGTTCTCTCTCTCAAGATTAAAAAAATATATACATTTTGTCTGAAAATTTAGTAATTTTTCTTTCACATTCCTTAATCTACTTGCATCTTTTGTATTATGGGAAGTAGTAGTACTATTTTACATTTTTCTATATGGATGCTCAATTTTCCCAGCCCTGTTATTAAAATAGAGCCTTTTAATTCACTTATCTGAAAAATACAGTATCTGTTCTATATCAAATTGACATAATAAGGCCTTCTGGGGTTTTTATTTTGTCAAATTATCTGTATGTTGATGCTTGCAATGCAAGCCCAACCTTTTTTTTTTTTTTTTTTTTTGTCTTCTTTTCATCCCAAGACACATACACACATACATCTGGTGAGCCTTTGTTTTTTTGTTTTTTTTCAACGTTTATTTATTTTTGGGACAGAGAGAGACAGAGCATGAACAGGGGAGGGGCAGAGAGAGAGGGAGGCACAGAATCGGAAACAGGCTCCAGGCTCTGAGCCATCAGCCCAGAGCCTGACGCGGGGCTCGAACTCACGGACCGCGAGATCGTGACCTGGCTGAAGTCAGATGCTTAACCGACTGCGCCACCCAGGCGCCCCCATCTGGTGAGCCTTTGATTTGAACTGTGCTCAAAGATAAATTGGAAATATTGGACATCTCTGTTATAATTGCAACCTATGAATAAACAAAATTGTATTGTATATAATAAAATATGCTGTACTTACACATTTTTTATATATTTAAAATTATATACTATAATATCTATTTTATTTATCATATAATATATCTTACTTAATATATAATATATATTATATATAATCATAGCCAACAGTAAGAACTTGAAACTTTTTGAGAGAGAGAAAGAGAGAGAGAGAGAGGGAGCATGACTGGGGGAGAGGAGCAGAAGGAGGAGCAGAGAGAGAATCTTAAGCAGGCTCTGTGTCTGTGAGGAGCCCACCTGGAGCTCTATCTCATGACCGTGAGATCATGACACTCAACTGACTGAGCCTACCAAGCGTACCTTTTTCATACTTTTAATGCTGACACTATATATTATTTTTCCCTTTTTTTAGACTGTGAGCTAGAATTGCCACATCATACACAGAAGTTGTGTTAGTGAGCATTAATATCTTGCTGTTGTTATTAAAAGGTAAGATTGGAATGATCTTTTCCATGCTTATCAGCATGATTTCTTTACTTTTTCGAAGGTACTTTTGTAAAATAAAGGAGCTTCTCCATATCAACACTTTGCTTGGAGACATGTTTTAAATCAAGATGAGATTATGACTTTTATTATACATATTTTCTACATCTATTACAATAGATATATACATTTTTTCCCTCTTTTGAGCTATATGGTAGTTTAGATAAATTGATATTCTTTTAATGTGATTCAATCTTGAATCCTATGGCCAAATCCTATTAGTTGATAATATATTATCCTCTTTACATATTGCTGAGATTTGATAATATTTGTTGAGAATTTTTGTTCCTTTGCTCATAAGCAAGAATGGTCTATAATTTCCCTTTCTCAAGCTGTCCAAGATGTTGGTATCAAAATTTTCCTACCCTGATTAAATGGGAAGTTTTCCTTCATTAGTATTTTATTTAAGGAACTGTGTTAGATTGGTATTAATTTTCTTTGAATGTTTGGTTGAATTCATTTGTGAAATTATATGTTTCTGTAATTTTCTATGTGAGATGAATTTTTATCATTGTTGTATAATTTGGTATGTTTAAATTCCTTTTTAATGTTTATTTATTTTTGAGAGAGAGAGAGACAGAGTGCAATCAGGGGAGGGGCAGAGAGAGAGGAAGACAGAATCCAAAGTAGGCTCCAGGCTCAGAGCTGTCAGCACAGATCCTGACCCAGGGCTTGAACTCATGAATTGTAAGATCATGACCTCAGCCAAAGTTGAACACTTAACTGATGAGCCACCCAGGTCCCCCAGAAATAACTAACTTTTAAAAGCTTCTAGCACTCCTAGCTGGAGTCTAAATTTTGTAGTATGGACAACTAAATTTACAACATAAATTGCAAAATTATTTTCAAAAATAGCTCAAATTTTCAAGTAAAGACATGATATACAGATGGTCCCACACTTACGATGATTCCATTTTATTATGGTGTGAAAGTGACACTCATTCAGTAGAAATAATACTTTCAGTGATCTTTTCTCAGGCTAGCAATATGTGGTGTAATATTCTCTCGTGATGCTGGGCAGTGGCAACATACAGCTCCCAGTCAGCCACACAGTCACAGAGGTAAACAAGTGATACACTTGCAACCATTCTGTATTCACAGATCCTTTATGTTTTTCACTTTCTGTACAGTATTCAACAAATCGCATTAGCTATTCAACACTTTGTTATAAAATAGGCTTTGCGTTAGGTGATTTTGCTAACAAAACTGTTCTGAGTACAGTTAAAGTACGCTAGGCTAAGCTGTGATGTTTGGTGGGGTAGGTGTATTAAATGCATTTTTGACCCGATATATTTTTTTTAAATGTTTATTTTTTGAGGGAAAGAGAGAGAGCATGAGTGGCAGAAGGGCAGGGAGAGAGGGAGACAAAGAATTGGAAGCAGGCTCCAGGCTCTGAACTGTCAGCGCAGAGTCCTACACGGAGCTCAAACGCCCGGACCAGGAAATCATGACCCGAGCCAAAGTTGGACACTTAACGGACTGAACCACCTAGGTGCCCCTTGACACAATATTTATAACTTACAAATTAAGTTATAACTTAAGTTAAGGATTATCTGTATTGTTTATATGAATTCACAGTTGTTGAAATGCTTTTATTTGGGAGGTTCTCTTTGTAAAGGATTCGAGAGCCATCAATGCCTCTCATGTTATAACTATTTGGAAAAAATGAAGCAAAACTTTCATCTCTTTATTACAGAAAAAACTTAGATGAACACAATATTTGTATGTAAAATTTTAATATATAAATATACAAGTGACAAAAAATATATGCATGAATATTTTTAAATTCTAAACACAGGAAATGGGGGCGCCTGGGTGGCTCAGTCAGTTGAGCGTGCGACTTCGGCTCAGGTCACGATCTCACGGTCCGTGAGTTCGAGCCCTGCGTGGGGCTCTGGGCTGATGGCTCAGAGCCTGGAGCCAGCTTCCGATTCTGTGTCTCCCTCTCTCTGACCCTCCCCCATTCATGCTCTGTCTCTCTCTGTCTCAAAAATAAATAAACGTTAAAAAAAATTAAAAAAAAATAAACACAGGAAATGTTTGGTGGAATTTGAAATAATATTAAAAAGCCACAAAGGTAAAGATTGATATATGACTACATAGGATTTGTCAACTTTTGTTAAAATCTAAGAAAAAATAAATCAAGTCTAAAGATAAAATAAAAATTGTAAAAATATGGGGCACATGGGTGGCTCAGTTGGTTAAGCATCCGACTTAGTTGGTTAAGCTTCAGCTCAGGTTATGATCTCATGGTTCATGGGTTTGAGTCCTGCATCAGGCTCTGCGCTGACAGCTCAGAGCCTGAAGCCTGCTTTGGATTCTGTGTCTCCCTCTGTCTCTGCTGCTCCCCCACTTGACACTCTCGATCTCTCTCTCTCTCTCTTTAAAAATAAATAAACATTCTCTTGATGGGATCCCAATAGTTCATTTTTGCTTGCCTCTGGAGACATGTCAAGTAAGAAGTTGCTGCAGCCAAGGTCGAAGAGGTTGTTGCTTATTTTCTCCTCTAGGATTTTAATGGCTTCCTGTGTTACATTGAGGTCTTTCATCCATTTTGAGTTTATTTCTGTGTATGGTTAAGAAAGTGGTCCAGGTTCATTCTTCTGCATGTTTCTGTCCAGTTTTCCCAACACCATTTGCTGAAGAGACTTTTTTCCATTGGATATTCTTTCCTGCTTTGTCAAAGGTTAGTTGGCCATATGTTTGTGGGTACATTTCTGGGTTTTCCATTCTGTTCCATTGATCTATGTATTTGTTTTTGTGCCAGTACCACACAGTCTTAATGATTACAGCTTTGTAATACAGATTGAAGTTGGAATTGTAATGCCTCCAGCTTTGATTTTCTTTTTCAGGATTGTTTTGGCTTTTCAGGGACTTTTCTGCTTCCATACAAATTTTAGGATTGTTTGTTCTAGCTCTGTGAAAAATGCTGGTGTTATTTTGATAGGGATTGCACTGAATATGTACATTGCTTTGGGTAGTATTGACATTTTAACATTATTTGTTCTTCCAATGCATGAACATTGAATGTTTTTTTTTTTTTCCATTTTTGTGTGTGCCTTTTAAAATTTCTATCATAAGCTTTCTACCATTTTCAGTGTATAGATTTTTCACCTCCTTGGTTAGGTTTATTCCTAGGTATTTTATAGTTTTTGGTGTAATTGTAAACGGGATCGGTTCCTTGATTTCTCTTTTTGTTGCTTCATTATTGGTGTATAGAAATGCACCTGATTTCTGTACATAAATTTTATATCCTGTGACTTTGCTGAATTCCTGTATCAGTTCTAGAAGTTTCTTGGTGGTCTTTTGGGTTTTCCACATAGAGTATCATGTCATCTGCAAAGAGTGAGAATTTGACTTCCTCCTTACTGATTTGGATGCCTCTTATTTATTTGTGTTGTCTGATAGCTGAGACTAGGACTTCCAACACTATTATGAATAACAGTGGTGAGAGTGGACATCCTAGTTGTGTTCCTGACCTTATGGGGAATGCTCTCAGTTTTTCTTTCATATATTGCTTTTAAGATCTTGAGGTATGATCCTTTTGTCACTACTTTCTTGAGGGTTTTTATCAAGAAAAATGTTGTATTTTGTCAAATCTATTGAGAGATCAAAATCTTCTGCACAGTGAAGGAAACAATCACCAAAACTAAAAGGCAACCAATGGATTGGGAGAAGATATTCTCCCAATATGACGTAATCAGATAAAGGGTTCGTATCCAAGATCTATAAAGATCTTGTCAAACTCAAAACCCAAAAATCAAATAATCCAGTGAAGAAATGGGCAAAAGACATGAATAGACACTTTTCCAAAGAAGACATCTAGATGGGTAACAGACATGTGAAAAAATGCTCAACATCACTCATCATCAGGAAAATAAAATCAAAACAACAATGAGATACCACCTCACACCTCTCAGAATGGCTAAAATTAACCACTCAGACAAAAACAGATGTTGGCAAGAATGAGGAGAAAGAGGAATCTTTTTTCACTGCTGGTGGGAATGCAAACCTGTCCAACCACTCTGGAAAACAGTGTGGAAGTTCCTCAAAAAATTAAAAATATACCTACCCTGTGACCCAGCAATTGTACTACTAGGTACTCATCTAAAGGATACAGGAGTGCTATTTTGAAGGGGCACATGCACCCCAATGTTTACAGCAGCATTATCAACAATAGCCAAAGTATGGAAAGAAACCAAATGTCCATCGACTGATGAATGGATAAAGAAGATATGGTGTATATACATATATATATATGGATACATAATGGAATATTATCTGGCAATCAAAAAGAATGAAATCTTGCCATTTGCAACAACGTGGATGGAACTGGAATTATTATACTAAGCAAAATCAGTCAAAGAAAGACAAATATATGACTTCACTCATATGTGGAATTTAAGATACAAAACAGGTGAACATTAGGGAAGGGAAACAAAAATAATATATAAAAAAGAAAGGGGGACAAACCATAGAGACTCTTAAATACAGAGAACTGAGGGTTTCGGGAAGGGTTATGGGTAGGGGGAATGGGCTAAATGGTCAAGGGGCATTAAGGAGAACACTTGTTGGGGCGCCTGGGTGGCACAGTCCGTTAAGCGTCCGACTTCAGCCAGGTCACGATCTCGCGGTCCGTGAGTTCGAGCCCCGCGTCAGGCTCTGGGCTGATGGCTCAGAGCCTGGAGCCTGTTTCCGATTCTGTGTCTCCCTCTCTCTCTGCCCCTCCCCCGTTCATGCTCTGTCTCTCTCTGTCCCAAAAAATAAATAAACGTTGAAAAAAAAATTAAAAAAAAAAAAAAAAAAAGGAGAACACTTGTTGGGATGAGTACTAGGTGTTATATGTAAGTGATGAATCAGTAAATTCCACTCCTGAAATCATTATTATACTACACGTTAACTAACTTGGATGTAAGTTTAAAAAATAAAATGATTAATTAGAAAAAGAAAAAAAAGAAACATTAAAATTTTTAATTGGAAAAATATTATCAATAGTTTACCAATAACTTATTTTATTTATATAGAAAGACTTTCTAAAGATCAATAAAAAATAAAAGAAAAACCCAAAAGAAAAGTAGATAAAAAAAATATTCAGAGGTAGAGAAATCCTTATAGACAAGGAATACTTAATGAGCTATTACATAATCATTAATCAGAAAGAAATTGTTAGGAAGCCTAGGAGATGTGCTTTCAGAAATAAAACTGCTTTTATTATATTTATGTATTTAATTTTGAACCAGGGGTGTGTGTGTGGTTTTTATAATGTTAAAATTAATAAGAATAAATGTTAATACACTGCAAATATATATGGTATAATATAAATTCTTAAAATCTGGATTTATTATCATTTTAAAACAGAGAATTTTATACAATACTGATAAAAGTGATTATCTCTATTGGAATTAACAAAAATTTTGGGAGGAATGCTCTTTTATTTTGTACACTTTATGTTTAAAACAAGTACATATCAATTTTGAAATGTGAAATATATGCATATAGATTCAAATTCACGTGTTACCACTAAAAACTGTTATCAACATAACTATAATCACTCTTTCCCAATCAAATATAAGTTCCTGAGCTACTGTCATAAATATTCATATTCAAAATATGTGCCTTCCAGTAAAACTGCACAAGTGTCTTTTGTTTTCCCCCTTACACGGAAAGCATATAGATAACATTTTAATTAGAAAAAAATGATTGGCTATATTAATTAACTCCAGTAAATAATTATAAAGTCTCCTGAATGTGGTTCTGGAAAAAAATAAGTTTGAAATGTAATTTCCTTGGTCTTACTCATTTTTATAACTAATATAAATAATGCCCATGACAGAAGAAAATCATGCTATAAAAACAAAAGAAATATTTTTATATTTGAAGTACTCATGGGGCCTTCTAAATCTTGATGACATTTGCACTTCCCTTAGCTAATTATCTTATTCTGCCATGCTAACACTGTCTTTGTTTCTCTATGTCCTACCACACCTCATGGCATTCTTCAAGATTTTTCATAAAGTTTCTCAATTCTGAAAGGGTATGAGGAACTGTTAACTTATTTATTTTCCTGGTAGTAACTGCTACAATAAAATCTAGTTCATGGATTCAATAGTTAAATGAATATGATTGGTTTTCCTCTACAAAATTGGCATAAAAGATTTTAGAGGAAGCATATACACAAATCTATAAATTAGATCTATTCAAAAAATCTCATAACATTTTAAGATATATATACAAATATGTGTATATAAATTAAAATAAATATAAGAAAATCATCAGTGTATTTTTTCAAAAAGTCTATGCTTTTGAATAAATTATATATAATTATTAGTTATATATAAAAATTTATGGAAATTATTTATTAAAACATCAATATTTTAAAAATAGTTTATATCTTTTATTTATGTTTATATAATTATATATTTATAAAATATATAAATACATATTTTCTTTTTATATATATTATGCTATATTATCATTTCTACATATAACAACTTCTTTTTTTTAATTTTTTTTTTTCAACGTTTATTTATTTTTGGGACAGAGAGAGACAGAGCATGAACGGGGGAGGGGCAGAGAGAGAGGGAGACACAGAATCGGAAACAGGCTCCAGGCTCTGAGCCATCAGCCCAGAGCCCGACGCGGGGCTCGAACTCACGGACCGCGAGATCGTGACCTGGCTGAAGTCGGACGCTTAACCGACTGCGCCACCCAGGCGCCCCTATAACAACTTCTTGATATAGTCTATACAAATAATTGAATCTCTGCATAGATAGTATCATATCTCTTTATACCTGAACAGATTCCCTTTAAATGAAATGGTAACTCCTCCATCTGCTATGAACAAAACAATCTCTTGAACATATACCAGATTGGGCTAGCACTGCATCCTCTGGATAGGTTTATCAAATTCATAATGCTTGGCAATACATGTGAAAAGTATTTACACTTGAAATTGAAGGAAATCATGTAATATCTTACATTTGTTGATATTCATATATCTAGAATTCCTTCTCAATTAATAAAGAATTCAAATAAAAACTATGTACATTAATTACTTTTTTATGTTTATTTATTTTTGAGAGAGAAAGAAAGAGAGAGAGAGAGAATGAGCAGGAGAGGGGCAGAGAGAGGGAGAGAGAGAGACAGAAGATCTAAATCAGGCTCTGCTCTAACAGCAGAAAGCCCGATGCAGGGATCAAACTCACAAACTGCATGGTCATGACATGAGCTGAAGTCAGGTGCTTAACCAACTGAGTCACCCATGTGCCTCCATATCAGGTACTTTAATTTCTAAGAGATAAAGAGATAGCACGGTAGAGAGGTCTGCCAACAAATAAAATCCGAACTGTTTTAGAAACTGGACAACAGTGACATCTGACTCACAGCAACATAATGATGGGTATTCACCTTCTTTCTTACTTCAATGAATCCGAGATTTATGAACAATATAAATAAAAATATGGTGAAACCCACATTACTACTTCAAACTTGGAAGGGTATCTTAACAGACATCACCAGGGATTTCTGTTAAGTGCACTTAACAGGTGACAGACATCTGTCAGAGAAGAAGACACCTGATTTCATTTTGAATGTTCTATTCAAACACAGAATGCTTTATTTGAAAAAGAAGGCTATGCACTCATGAAGTAATCCTGATAAGCCCAAAGGAGGAGGACTGTGTATGGTCATGTTCTTAGCTCCAGGAGGGCTGAGAACATCTCCTTCCAAACACTATTTTCTAGCTATAGTTATGTTTCTCACATGATACAGGACATCACTAAATCTTCAAGGAATGAAAGATGTGACCCTAACACAAGAACATTTGGGTAGTAGGAATTCCTCTTAGACTAAGTAGCCACAACAAATTGAAAGCTCCTTGATCTTTGGCTGTTATAAACATGGAGAACATCAGTGGTGGTCTTTATCTAGAGTCAGCAGTTACTACAAGCAAAGAATAATTTATAGGGCTTTTACTAAATGACTACAAAAATGAAAACTATCACAATTATGTAAATATATAATAGGTGAAAAGTCAGATTCTTCTACTGTTAATCAAAGATACTACCATGAAAACATTTTGCTGGCATAACAAGAGTAAAACTTCAGAACATTTTTTATTTTGTCCCCCAGGTTCAAGAGAATATATGTTGCCCAAAAAGCTAGACCAAGTAGTCATAAAGAGAAAATAGTGTAAAAATATGAGAACTTTTCTTTTTTAAAAAATTTGATAAACATGATCTTATCAGGGAAGTATCAAACAACTTATTGGAAATTGTGGAAAAATAAATTCATGATAATTGATAAATAATGAAAAAAGATAATTACAGGAAAATGTGAAAATTTGAAAGATGAAGAAAATCCAATCTATGAACAAGATGCAACAGAAAATTAAAATTATTTATTACTCAAATTAATAGAAGACTAATACGAGGTGTGCCTGGGTGGCTCAGTGGGTTGAACATCTAACTCTTAATTTCATCTCAGGTCATGATCTCATGGTTTGTGAGATTGAACCGTTTATTGGGCTCTGAGCTGACAGTGTGAGTCTGCTTGGGAATCTCTATCTTCCTCTCTTTCTGCCTCTCCTCTGCTCTCTCTCTTTCTCTCTCTCTCAAAATAAATAAACTTAAAAAAAAAATAGGAGACTGACGAATCTATGAGCAAACCCAAACTATTCTAATATCAACTGTTATTTCATTGAAATATTTTAATTTCAAGTATTCAAAAATTCCATAAGCATACAAGTTATACAGAAAGGAAATGAGGGAAAAACACAGGGGAAAAAAAAACGGGCTGGAAACATTAAAGGACTTTGATAATAAAGCTACAACCAACTAACTTTCTGGGGGATGGTAGGTAGAGAGTTACACAAAGAACGCTAACAATTCAAGAATTTTCGACACTGCCATACTTTTTATGCACTAAGCAAATAAATGGTCTTCTCTGATCTATAGTAGGTGCTTACAAATTATTCTTCAATTAAAGTCATTGGAGCAAGGCTTCAGTAATTACATCACTAATGTACCTTCCTGAATAAATTATACAAGAATAATTTGTCTTTTAATACAAAATAAAAGAAAATACAAACTTAAGAAAGAGAAAGACAATGCAAAAAGCTTAGTGTTGGCAATAAAACAAACTAAATGTAGAGTCAAGTCTACACAAGTATTATATATAGTAAGGCTATAAAATATACTGTAGGGGGTGCCTGGGTGGGTCAGTTGGTAGAATCCCAATGTGAATAGGGTGAGGGCTAGGGGATCATTTATATAGGTGCACCACTACTTTTAAAATCACAGTCTCAGGGTGCCTGGGTGGCTCAGTCAGTTAAGTGTCTGACTTCAACTCAGGTCATGATCTCACAGTTCATGGGTTCAAGACCCGTGTTGGGCTCTGTGCTGACAGCTTGGAGCCTGGAGCCTGCTTTGGATTCTGTGTCTCCTTCTCTCTCTCTGCCCCTCCCCCACATTCTCTCTCTCTTTCAAAAATAAATAAAATTAACAAAAATTTTAAATCACAATCTAGCATATCACTTTATAATTTTGTATCCAATTTGTTTCAACAAATATCGACTTTTAAAATTAAGAGTATATACCACTAGATAGAATGCAAAATATACCCACTGTGAGACCAAATCTTGAAAATAGTAGAGTTTTTTAAATTGAATAAATGAATTCCAGCTCACTTGAGCAAAGAAGATAAGAAAACTTGAGAGTAAAAAACTAAAAAAAAACCCAAAAAACAAAAAACACACACAAAAAATACTGAATTAATAACATAAAACAGTAAGTTTTTTCTTCCTTTTCCTTTTCTCCTTTATTTCAGAGAGAGAGAATGTGTGTGCATGTGTGAGTGGAGGAGAGGGACAGTGGAAGATAGAACCTTAAGCAGGCTCTACGCTCAGCGCCAAGCCTGACTCTGGGCTCGATGCCATGCCCAAAAACCTTGAGATCATGACCTGAGCCAAAATCAAGAGTCGGGTGCTCAACCCACTGAGCCACCCAGGCGCCCCTAAATCAGTAAGTATTTAAAACACACAAACAAAAAGATGATTGCTGTAGGACCAAGCATGTCATGAATCTCACCTTTCATCTTACTTTACTCAGTCCACTGGCCTCCTTGCTGATCCTCAGATACATCTGCCGTGCTTATTTCATTGTTACTTTGGCTAGAACAAATGAAGCTAAACCTTTTCCTAACCTCTGCTCACATGTTATTTTCCAATGAGGCTTAGTAGCACCCTCTTTGAAATTCCAACCGAACAGCATCTCCTACACTCTCAATTCCCTTCACCATGATCTGTTCAATTTATTATCTTTAAAATCTATCCCCTGTAACCAAATGTATAGTTCGCTATTAATGGTAATCATTTAGGGTGTGATTCTTGCCATCAAGACATAAGAACCATATGGCAGAAATTCTTTGTAAATTTGCTGATGGATGTTTACATTGCAGTTAAAGTTGTAATTGCCACTTAGTAGACAATGTTTGTTTGTTTGTTCGTTTTTGAATGGATTTTAAATAGAAAGATACCTGGCAAAGAACTTGTGTTATTATCCCCTTGCTATATACCATATAAGCAATAATCTGTACTGAACCTTAGAGTATATAAATAACTTTTTTAATAGCCTTCTTTTTTAGATCAGTTTCAGGTTCATAGTAATATCAAGCAGAAGGTACAGTGATTTCCCACATACCCCTTGCTTCCACACATGCATAGCCTTCCTCATTATCAAAATCCCTCACCACAGTGGTACATTTGTTACAATTGATGAACCTACACTGACACATCATTATTACCTAAAATCCACAATTTACATTAGGGTTCACTCTTGGTCTATGGGTTTGGACAAATGTATAATGACATATTTAATGTATTCAGCCTTATAGTGTCATACAGAGTAGTCTCACTGCCTTAAAAGTCCTCTGTGCTCTGCCTATCCATCCCGCTCTCCCTTAAAGCCTGGGAAGCACTAATCTTTTTACTGCGACTACAGTTTTGCTTTTTCCAGGATGTTGTATAGTTAGAAACATACAGTATGTAACGTTTTCAGATTGACTTCTTCTACTTAGTAATATGCATTTAAATTCTTTTCATGGCTTTTCATGGTATGATAGCTCACTTATTTTTAGTACTAAATAATATTCCATTGTCTGATATGCCACAGTCATAAAACACCTTTTTATCCAATTGATAGTATCTTTCCTATCTACTTTTTGTTCATTCACTAATCAAAACTGATAAAAATATGCTCATAACACCAAAATGTATACATCACTAATATGTGCACCTGCTACCAAAACCTCTTTTTTTTACAATCTTAAGATTTAAAAATAAATCCAAGTGGATTTTCAAATAGTAGTTTAATACATACCTAAAAATTAATTAAAAGTTTTCCACTCTGTGTCAGACCTCTTCCTCTCAATTTCCTAGCTCAAGCAGAGTATATCATATATGCAGTAATCGAAATCACAGGCAAGAGTTTCAATCATGACCTCTGTGTCCAACACTCCTCTTAACGAAGAATTTACTAAGTTGTGACAATCCTAACTACTTGGTTCTGGATCCACTGGCACTTACTCTCTGTCACTATCATCACTAAAATAGACTAATACTCTAGCTTCCAACTAATACTTCTCTCTAATTTATTCACTTCTCTGGAGCTACAACAATCTTGAAAATATATAACACTGATCTTTATGAATTCCAGGAATGGCTTCTTTTTGGCCCTTTCAATCCTCTTAATAAAAGATATAAATTTCTTGGCACAGACGATGAGCCACTGCAAGAGCTGACTCCTTACCTGTCCAGCATTGTTTTGGAACATCCTACAACTTCCCATAATACACTCAGGCCACACTTAATGCCTTAAAGTTTCTAGCTCTTCTTTCAGAGTTTTTGCAAGTGATATTTCCAGTGTCTGGAACATTCACCCTTCTACCCACTGCAACTTAATCTTGTCAAGAACTGCTCACCATTCATGTCTTACTGTGGGGGTCATTTTCTACCAAGAACTTCCTCTGGTTTTTCTTTGATTATACTGGATGGTAATTAGCAGCATGCCAGTACTTTACATATATTAACTTACTTGATCTTCCTAAATGAAATTCCCAGTGAGGGAGTGTGGCAGGTTGCTTTCATCTACAAGGAAGCCGACTTTGAGGTGCAGATTAGGATGGAGAAGATTTATTAATGTTTACTCCTGTGAACGCATCTGTGGAAGGAAAAGAAGGAAGTGAGATTAGGCAGAGGGAGAAATCAAGCTGTGAGGTAATCCCAAGAGACCCCTTAGCCTACCATATGGGGAGTTCTGAAACTAGGACAACTGTGAGAACTGTCTGAGTAGAGGTGACAGAGACAAGGGACTTAATTCCCTTGTGCTAATCAACCATGGGATGCCAGACTCCTCAGGGGAGGGGGATCGAGTGAAGCAGCTCTCTAAAGCTGAACCCCTCCCTGAACAGGCTGACAGATGAAGCAATCTGTTGACAATGGCCTCAGCAGTTGATAGAATAAGTGTTAGATAGTATTATTATCCCAGCTTCACAGGTAAAGAACCTGAGGGCCAAGTGTGCTGAGTAATTCACCCTGTTTATACAGCAAATTTATTGGTTTAAGGATTAAAACCACGGAGTCTGGTCCTCTACTTCACAACATACACCAAATCAGTTCCAATGTATTAGAGGTAAATACAAAATGTAAAACCATGTTTTAAAATAACATACAGTAAAACCTTGGTTTGCAAGCATGATTCATTCTGGAAACATGCTTGTAATCCAAAGTACCTGTACATCAAAGTGAATTTCAATAACCATTGGGGGGAGGAGCCAAGATGGCAGAACAGCATAGAAGTTTTTTTTTGTTTGTTTGTTTGTTTGTTTTTTGCGTCTGGCATCCATGAAGTACACCCAGATCAACACTAAACTATGCTGCACACCTAGAATACTGATTTGAGGATTAGCAAAACAATCTACACAACCTGAACCACAGAACTCAGCAGGTACACAGCGTGGAGAAGTGAACTGTGGGAGAAAGCTGCAGAGGGCAAAGAGCTGTTTTTTACTTGCAGAGAGATGACAGAGACAAGGGAAAAGTACAGAAAAGCACCTCCCCCAAAAGCACCTGGAGAGAAAGTGGCAAATGAAAACAGCCACAGGGACTGAAAAAAGGGGGAGAAAGGTGAGGGTTGAAATTCCATTAAGACTCTATAAAACAGGGGGAGCACAGAGTCTGAAACTCTGCAGCTTGCTACATGGTGGTTCTCTGGTGAGAAGGACGAATCCCGAGGAGCAGAGTGAAGTCTGGGGGTGGTTCTCGGGCCACACGGGGAGAGGTAGTTCCCCTGCTAGGACAACATCTGGTAGAGGCTGTGAGATGACCTGGTCCCAGCAGACCCCAGAGAACAACTGCATTCACTGGTGCTGGAACAAGATCATTAAGGGTGAAGCCTGGTGCCTGATATGTGTTGTGATTTTCCATAACCCCTGAAACACTGCTGCTACACGATCGTGTGAACTTTTTCTGGGGCGGGCTGGCACCTAGCCACAGTCTCTGGGCATCAGCAGCATCATGGTTCTGCGAACGTTCCTGGGTGCAGTCAGCACCCAGCCATTGCTCAGTGAGACCCTCTCCCAGAGGATCTGAGCCTGTAAAGCCACAGTCCCTCAGAGTGAGAGGTCATGAAACACAGCTGCATCTGAGATAAAACTCAGGAGGGAGGTGCTGCCTGGGGCTGGGTCATGGAAAGTGTAAAAGCAGGGAGTGGACAGAAGCCAGAGACAAAGGAGGGGTGCATGATTGCTGGTCAGCAAGAAGAGAGCTCTGATACTAAAGACTGGGTAGCTGGTGACGCCATTTTCATTCCTCCCATGCATGTGCATACACACCTACAAGTCCCACAACAATCCAACCCAGTAAGCTAAGCAGTGCCATCCAGTGGAGAATGGAGGCAACACTGAGCCCAGTCCAACCAAGCCAACCTCACTCTACAGGAACACCACAACTCTCTCTGACTTCTTAGTTTATAGACGATAAAGTACTTCATAGTTTGACTTATAAGGGAAAAAAACTGTAATTTCAATCATATTTCAGTCTGTTCGCTGGTCCATCTATTTAATTTACCTTTTTGTTTCTTTTTTGGTTCTTTTTCTTGAATACAGAAAGAGAAAAAAGATTTTATTTTCAATTTTTATTAAAAATATTTTCCTTTAAATTTTTTCTACTGTATTTTACTTTTTTGTAAATTTTTCAAATTCTATTTTACTTCCATCACTTCATTTTATTCTATTTCATTGTATTCACTCTTTCAAATTTACAAATGTTGTCCTTTTCCCCCCCATTTTTCTCTAATCTATCCAAGTCTTTTCAACACCCAGACCAAACACACCTAGGATCTAGAATCATTTATTTGATTTGTGTGTGTATGTGTGTGTGTGTGTGTGTGTGTGTGTGTGTGGTTTTTAATTTTTTAATTTAATTTTTTTACCTTATTAATTCCTTTTCTTCCTTGAAAATGACAAAATGAAGGAATTCACTCCAAAAGAAAGAGCAGGAAGAAATGATAGCCAGGGATTTAATCAACACAGATAGAAGCGAGATGTCTGAACCAGAATTTAAAATCACGATAATAAGAATACTAGCTGGGGTCAAAAATAGATCAGAATCCCTTTCTGTGGAGATAAAAGAAGTAAAAGCTAGTTGAATGAAATAACAAATTCTATAACTGAGCTGCAATCACGGATGGATGCCATGGTGGCAAAGATGGATGAGGCAAGAAGGGACTCAGGGATATAGAGGACAAACTTGTGGAGAATAATGAAGCAGAAAAAAACACAGAGACTAAGGAAAAAGAGCACGATTTAAGAATTAGAGAAATCAGTGACTTATTAAAAAGGAACAACATCAGAATCATAGGGATCCCAGGAGATGAAGAGAGAGAAAAATACATAGAGGTTATCTAAGCAAATCATAGCAGAAAATTTTCCTAACCTGGGGAAAGACACAGACATCAAAATCCAGGAAGCACAGAGGACTCCCATTAGATTCAACAAAAAACAACAATCAACAAGGCACATCACAGTCAAATTCACAAATTACTCAGGTAAGTAGAGAATCATGAAAGCAGCAAAGGAAAAGAGTTCTAAACCTACAAGGGAAGACAGATCAGGTTTGCAGCAGACCTATCCACAGAAACTTGGCAGGCCAGAAAGGAGTGGCAGGATATATAAAATGTGCTGAATCAGAAAAATATGCAGCCAAGAATTCTTTATCCAGCAAGGTTGTCATTCAAAATAGAAGGAGAGATAAAAAGTTTCCTAGACAAACAACAATTAAAGGAGTTCATGACCACTAAAGCAGCCCTGCAAGAAATTCTAAGGGAGACTCTCTGAGGGGAGAAAGAAAAAAACAAAAACAAAACAAAACAAAACAAAACAAAAACAAAGGTAACAAAGACTAGAAAGGACCAGAGAACACCGGAAACTCCAACTCTACAGGCAACATAATGGCAACAAAGTCATATCTTTCAGTACTCACTCTAAACGTCAGTGGATTAAATGCTCCAATCAAAAGACAAGGTACCAGAATAGATAAAAAAAGAAGATCCATCTATATGCTGTTTACAAGAGATCCACTTTAGACCTAAAAACACCTTCATATTGAAAGAAAGGGGATGGAGAACCATCTATCATGCCAATGGTCAACAAAAGAAAGCCAGACTAGCCATACTTATATTAGACAATCTAGAGTTTAAAATAAAGGTTGTAACTAGAGATGAAGAAGGGCATCATATCATAATTAAGGGGGCTATCCACCAAGAAGATCTAACAACTGTAAATATTTATGCTCCAAATGTGGTAGTATCCAAATATATAAATAAATTAATCACATACATAAAGAAACTCATTGCTAATACTACCATAATAGTAGCAGATTGCAACACCACATTTACAGCAATCAACAGATCATCTAAAAAGAAAATCAACAAGGAAACATTGGCTTTAAATAATACACTGAACCGTATGGACTTAACAGATATATTCAGAGCATTTCATCCTAAAGCAGTGGAATACACATTCTTCTCCAGAGCACACGGTTAATTCTCCAGAATAGATCACATACTGGGACACAAATCAGTCCTCAACAAGTACAAAAGATTGAGATCATACCGTGCATATTTTCAGACCACAACACTATGAAACTCGAAATCAACCACAAGAAAAAATGTGGAAAGATAATAAATACTTAGAGACTAAAGACCATCCTAGTAAAGAATGAATGGGATAACCAAGAAGTTAAAGAGGAAATTAAAAGTACATAGAAGCCAATGAAAATGATAACACCACAGGCCAAAACCTTTGGGACACAGCAAAGGTGGTTATAAGAAGGAAGTATATAGCAATCCGGGCCTTCCTACAGAAGGAAGAAAGGTCACAGACACACAACCCTACCTAACACCTTAAAGAGCTGGAAAAGGAACAACAAATAAAACCCCAAACCAGAAGACAGGAAATAATAAAGATTAGAGCAGAAATCAATGCTATCCAAACCAAAACAACAGTAGAACAGATCAATGATACCAGAAGTGGTTCTTTGAAAGAATTAACAAAACTGATAAATCCCTAGCCATTTTGATGAAAAAGAAAAAGGAAAGGACCCCATAAAATAAAATCAAGAATGAAAGAGGAGAGATCACAACCAACAAAGCAGAAATAAAAACAATAAGAAAATATTATGAACAATTATATGCCAATAAAATCGGCAATCTGGAAGGAATTAACAAATTCCTAGAAACATATAAACTACCAAAACTGAAACAAAAAGAAACAGAAAATTTGAACAGACCCAAAACCAGAAAAGAAATTGAATTAGTAATCAAAAATTTGCCAAAAAACCAGAGTCCAGGGCCAGATGGCTTTCCAGGGGAATTCTACCAAACATTTAAGAAAGAGGTAACACCTATTCTCTTGAAGCTATTCCAAAAAAATAGAAATGGAAAGAAAACTTCCAAACTCTTTCTATGAAGCCAGCATTACCTTAATTCCAAAACCAAACAGAGACCCCACTAAAAAGGAGATATAGATCAATTCCCCTGATGAACAAGGATGCAAAAATCCTCAACAAGATATTAGCCAAACCAGATCCAACAATGCATTAAAAAAAATTCTTCACCACGGCCAAGGTAGGATTTATACCTGGGATGCAGGGCTGGTTCAATATCCACAAAACAATTAACGTGATTCATCACATCAATAAAAGAAAGGACAAGAACCACATCATCCTCTCAATAGATGTAGAGAAAGCATTTGACAAAATACAGGATCCTTTCTTGATAAAAACCCTCAAAAAATAGGGATAGAAGGATCATACCTTGAGATCATAAAAGCCATATATGAAAAACCCAATGCTAATATCATCCTCAATGGGGAAAAAACTGAGAGCTTTCCCCCTAAGGTGAGAAACAAGACAGGGATGTCCACTCTCACCACTGTTATTCAACATAGTATTGGAAGTCTGAGCCTCAGCAATCAGACAACAGAAAGGAAGTTATCCATATTGGCCAAGAGGAGGTCCAACTATCACTCTTCACAGATAACATGAAACTCTTTATAGAAAACCCAAAAGATCACACCAAAAAATGTCTACAACTGATCAATGAATTCCGCAAAATTGCAAGATATAAAATCAATGCACAGAAATTAGTTGCATTCCTACACACCAACAATGAAGCAACAGAAAGAGAAATCAAGGAATTGATCCCATTTATAATTGCACCACAAACCATAAAATCCCTAGGAATAAATCTAACCAAAGAGGTGAAAAATCTATACACTGAAAAGTATAGAAACCTTATGAAACAAATTGAAGAAAACACACACAAAAAAAAATAGAAACATATTCCATTATCCTGGGTAGGAAGAACAAATATTGTTAAAATGTGAATACTACCCAAAGCAATCTACATATTCAGTGCAATCCCTATCAAAATAACACCAGCATTCTTCACAGAGCTAGGACAAACAATCCTAAAATTTGTATGGAACCAGAAAAGACCCCGAATAGCCAAAGCAATCTTGAAAAAGAAAAACAAAGCTGGAGACATCATAATCCTGGACTTCAGCTGTATTACAAAGCTGTAATCATCAAGATAGTATGGTACTGGCACAAGAACAGACACTCAGATCAATGGAACAGAATAGAGAACCCAGAAATGGACCTACAAATGTATGGCAAACTAATTTTTGACAAAGCAGGAAAGAATATCCAATGGAAAAAATACATCTCTTCAGCAAGTGGTGCTGGTAAAACTGGACAGTGACATGGAGAAGAATGAATCTGGACCAGTTTCTTACACCATACACAAAAATAAACTCAAAATGGATAAAAGACCTAAATGTAAGACAGGAAGCCATCAAAATCCTCGAGGAGAAATCAGGCTAAAACCTCTTTGACCTTGGCCGCAGCAAGTTCTTACTCAACACATCTCCAGAGGCAAGGGAAACCAAGCAAAAATGAACTATTGAAACCTCATCAAAATAAATAGCTTCTGCACAGTGAAGGAAACGATCAGCAAAACTAAAAGGCAACCGATAGAATGAAAGAAGAAATTTGCAAACTACATATCAGATAAAGATTATCCAAAATCTATAAAGAATTTACCAAACTCAACACCCAAAAAACAAATAATCCAGTGAATAAATGGGCAAAAGACATGAATAGACACTTTTCCAAAAAGACATCCAGATGGCCAATCAACTCATGAAAAAATGGTCAACATCACTCATCATCAGAGAAATACAAATCAAAACCACACTGAGATACCACTTCACACCTGTCAAATGGCTAACATTAACAACTCAGGAAACAACAGATGTTGGCAAGGATTCAGAAAAAGAGTATTTCTTTTGCACTCCTGGTGGGAATGCAAACTGGTGCAGCCACTCTGGAAAGCACTATGGAGGTTCCTAAAAAATTAAAAATAGAACTACCTTACGACCCAGCAATTGCACTACTAGGTATTTATCCAAGAGATACAGGTATGCTGTACCAAAGGGGTACATGCACCCCAATGTTTATAGCAGCACTATCAACAAGAGCCAAAGTATGGAAACAGCCCAAATGTCCATCAATGGATGAATGAATAAAGTGGATGTTGTATATATACACAATGGAGTATTACTCAGCAATCAAAAAGAATGAAATCCTGCCATTTGCAACTAGGTGGATGGAACTGGAGGGTATTATGTAAGTGAAATTAGTCAGTCAGAGAAAGACAAATATCATATGACTTCACTCATATGAGGACTTTAAGATTCAAAACAGATGAACATAAGGGAACACAAGCAAAAATCACATAAAAACAGGGAAGTGGACAAAACCTAAGAGACTCTTAAATTGGAGAACAACAGAAGGTTACTGGAGGGGTTGTGGGAGGGGGGATCGGCTAAATGGGTAAGGGGCACTAAGGAATCTACTCCTGAAATCACTGTTGCACTATGTGCTAACTAACATGGATGCAAATTTTAAAAATAAAAAATAAATAAACAAAAAGATACAGGCAAATAAAAAAGAAGAACCACTGGCTAAGTTATGATCATGCGACATTGGGTGAAATACTATTGGTATTTCAAGACATCTCTCATTTATCAAGTTAAAATTTATTAAAAATATTCACTCATCTTGGGGAATGCTCACAGAACAAATTACTTGAAATCCAAGGATTTACTCTATAGGGAAACAACTTAATGCACTTGATGTATTGCAATATTTTTAAACACATGATGCTAAAGCAATAATCCGAAGGAAATACTTGATAATTTGGTCTATATTATGTAAAAATCATCAGAAGAAAGAGAGATTGACAAGACAAGCCACAGGTTGGGGCCTAATAGCTGAACAAAGTCTTTGCATGCAGAATACTGGTCAGAAAAATACTGAGATATCGATTTTTGAAAACTGTCAAAGATTTGAACAGGATCTTCACAAAAAGGATATCCAAATGGTCTATAAACACCTGAAAATGTTTCCACCTTCATAGGAATCAGAAAATGCAAAATAAAACCGGTCTGAAATGCTATACCCTAAGATGATCCCTTTCCAAGGATTAAAAAGGAAACAAAACAACTAAAAGAAAAAGCAGAAATGCAGAAATAAAACAAATAAATTGTGGTAAGGATGTGGAGCAAGTGCAAGTCTCATCCACTGCTGGGAGAGAGTGGAAATTAGTGCAGATGCTTGGGCAAATTATTCAGCAGTATCTACTGAAGACAGATGTAGAAAACTCAGCACTTCCATTTTTGTATAACCCAACAGAAATGCAGGTATGTTCACCAAAACAGTACAAGAATGTTTACAGGCAGCATTATTAAAAATGGACCCAAACTGAAACCTACCCAGTTGCTAATAAACAGAATGGATGCGTAATTATTCATGGTGTATGTGCACAAGGACACACTATTTGTCTATGAGAAAGAATGGAATACCATTATACTCAACAATATGGACTGAACATCAAATCCAAGCACAAATATATGTCCTATGATTCCAATATTATAAAATTTATAAACAGGCAAGACTAATCTATGAGATTAGAAATAAAGATAACAGTTGCTCTGGAGGTATGGTGATGTAATACTGGAAAAGAAGAGAAAACCCCTGTAGTTGCCAGTGATTTTCAGTTTCTCAATCTAGGTACTGGATACAAAGGTAGTTCATCAAGCTGTACACTTATGATCTGCACACTTTTCTGAATGCACTTCAATTATGCACTTTAATTCAAAGGAAAAACAATCCCAGGCAGTCTGGCTACAATGTTCAGAATCTTAAGGAAAATGTTCATCTGTCATTTTATATATGTTGCTGCTGGGAAGGTAAATTATTATAATCACTTCATTTAAAAAATACCTTTTTTCTTGGGCTTGTATTTTTTTAAGTTTATTTATTTATTTAGAGAGAGAGAAAGAGAGAGTGAGAGCATGCAAGGGAGGGGCAGAGAGAGAGAGGGAGAGAGAATCCCAAGTAGGTTCTGTGCTGTTAGCATGGAGCCCAACACGGGGCTTGATCTCACAAACAGTGAGATCATGAACTGAGCTGAAATCAAGAGTCAGACGCTTAACCCACTGTGCCACCCAGGTGCCCCTGTTATAACCACTTTAGATCACAAAGTGAAATCATACAATGAAGTTGAAGGTTCAAATATGATACATTACTTCTGTTCCTACATATGCATCTCAGAGAAATTCTTGTACCTGTGCAATGAAGACATTTACAAGAATGCCCAGATATACATTATTTGTTTAAAAAAGAAGATAAAGAAAGATAGAAAATATGGTAACTATTGATCAACAAGTCAACAAGTAAATAAATTGTAGTTATTAACACAGTAGAATGTTATACATCAGTGAGGAACAAATGAACTACAATCACCCACAACAAAGTAGAATAATTTTAGAAATCAAAAGTTGATTTAAAAAAAAAGCTCCAGAAGTATAACAAAGCATAATAAAACAAACCTTTTAACAAACCTTCAAACAGTAACAACTAAACACTATTATATTTAGGATTATACAAGAATGCAATGTAATTAATTTTCAAAACTGTAAGCTACTGATAAACACCAAAACTAGAGGGAGGCTGTTCTTGCAACGGAGGTAAGGATATAGAATGTAAAAGGATTCCATGGTAAATAGAAAATATGAGTAATGTCCTAGTTCATGAGTTATGATTTCAGTTTACATTTGTCCATTTTACATTATGTTTATATCTCACATGTTTCATACATTTATATATGCATATATATTTGATATTATATTTGGAAGATGTTGAAGTAGAAAACAATGTAGAATATCCTCCAAATACCTTGGCTGCGATGGGAAGGAGAAAGGTAAAATGTGAAAAGTTGGAAAATGGAGTTTAAAGAGATTTGTCTTTAAATAAAAGAGCCAACAGAAAGATAAAATAACAAAAGATGTTTTTATAGGTTCTTAGTGAGAGTTTCCTGGGTTCATCCAAGTGGATTGCTGAGGTAAGAACCAGACAAGCACATTAGATTTCTTCTCCTCTGAGCCCTACTTGCAGAATCCTCTGATTCAATTACATCCATTTCCTTTTTGGTGCTAGATCTGAATGTGTAGATGGTTATAAAGATACTAAAGATAAAAATAAACTTAAAACTTTTTTGCATTGTAACTTTGTTTATGTGACCATGTTCTCTTATCTGACCATGCTTGTCAGATGTGTTTTTAGATGTGTGTTTTAGATACTCTTAATATCTAACATAATTCTTTACACACACTACATGCTTTTACAAATCTGTTAAACTGGGGCACCTGGGTGGCTCAGTCAGTTAACTGTCCGACTTTGGCTCAGGTCATGATCTCATGGTTCATGAGTTCGAGCCCCTAGTCGGGCTCTTTGCTGACAGCTAAGAGCCTTGAGCCTGCTTCAGATGCTGTGTCTCCCTCTGCCCCTCCCCCACTCTCACTCCATCTGCCTCTCAAAAATAAACAATAAAAAATTTTTAAAAATAAAGCTAAAAAAATCAAACTGATATCAGTTTAACTGATAAATTCCATGTTTATTATTAGGTTGAACCATAAGAAATTATCGTGTTTAATAACTGATCTACTTAATGGCAAATTTATATGAATCATCCTATTATTAAGAGAATATTATCTCTTTCTAAAAGTTGCTTTAGTTTCCAAGGCAATTACTTCAAGTTCTATTACAATGAAGACAGGGAGAACTGATGATAATAGTGAGTTAATACTGGAAAAGTGTCTGAGGATGAAAATATAAGCTCTAAGGCTATATTACAGTTTGGAATATTACAAATTAATCCTTCCAACACAATCTTGAACTTCTAACACTCTGCTAATATTGATACTCCTTAGAGGGGAATTTCTTGGTGTAGGCTATGAATAGATTACTCAAAGAAGTCAAGATCTGACCAGAAGTTAAATTATACACACACACACACACACACACACACACACACAGAGTACATTAAACTTTGTGTAGATAGATCAATTGACCAATAAACCAATCGACAGATAACATAATGGATCTTTTATTCCAAAAATGTTAAATAATACAGGCACTAAAACTAAAATCTCCATATATAATGGCATCTTTCTTAATCTCTATAGCATTAACTCATAAGTAAAGTTATTGGTATAACAGAGAGAATTAAACACAACTTAATGGGTGTCTTCTTTGTTTTAATAAATACAAGTTATAAAATAGAGTGACTTTATTAATTCTTTTTCTCTTCTTCAGATGCCATTGAATATTTTAATTTCTATTTTATGTAGAATTCAAATCATGATCCAGGTTTTTTGTGAAAGGAAATTGAAATCTTTTCACAAGGATGTATAGTTAGTAACAGTATACCAAATTCTTATAAACATCCAACTACTCAGCTAAGCAAGGGACTCCAGCTGCACATCAATTCTGATGCTTTTAATTGCAAGGTTTATACTTAAATAGCTGCTTAATGATCTGTGACCCTGGCTTGAAAACAGAAAACATTTCAGTGGTATCTGACTTCTTGATATTCATGAAATTTTCATGAATTCATGAATTACAACACCTTAAATCAAACTTTGCTTATTCTTCTATTCTTTGAGATTGATGCTACATCTGAGGCTTATTCAGAAAGTGTACATAGTGCTAGGCATTCATATTCAGCAAAATGATCATTTGTCTCTGTGCTAGCTTGATTTCTGACTATAACTTTGGGTACTTCATTTTAACTCAGGACAGTTGGTAGTATGATACTCTGTGGTGTGTGTGTGTATGTGTGTGTGTGTGTGTGTGTTTACCCTTTTATTCAAGAGATCTTTTCCCCCATTCCTTCTTAAATAAAGATCTACTCCCTCACAACTCAGTGTTTGAGTGATTGATTTTTTTTTTTTCCATGCCTGTTTTATCTGGTGTCCAAATCAATGATCTATGATGAGGAAATCCTGTTGGGAGTTCTTTTCAAATTTTAGGAACTACATCAAGATCTCCATGGAAATGTGATACACGCCAACAAAAACTAGATTCCTCTTTCTCTTACATTTCTCATATCGATGGATCATTATTGAACTAAAGTAGAAACAGCATGGAATTAATTTATTTAAAAATTTTTTTTAACGTTTATTTATTTTTGGGACAGAGAGAGACAGAGCATGAACAGGGGAGGGGCAGAGAGAGAGGGAGACACAGAATCGGAAACAGGCTCCAGGCTCTGAGCCATCAGCCCAGAGCCCGACGCAGGGCTCGAACTCACGGACCGCGAGATCGTGACCTGGCTGAAGTCGGACGCTTAACCGACTGCGCCACCCAGGCGCCCCTAAAAAATTTTTTTAACGTTTATTTATTTTTGAGACAGAGAGAGACAAAGCATGAACAGGGGAGGGTCAGAGAGAGGGAGACACAGAATCTGAAACAGGCTCCAGGCTCTGAGCTGTCAGCACAGAGCCTGACGCGGGGCTCGAACTCACGGACCGCGAGATCATGACCTGAGCCAAAGTTGGCTGCCCAACAGACTGAGCCACCCAGGTGCCCCAGTATGGAATTAATTTAAATTTCATTGAATCCATTCTTCTCCATGGGATACAGTTAATTAAATGTAATTCAATAAACAATTATATGTCATTTAACATGCAAAAACACAGTGATTCATTCAATATCTATTCAGTGATCAGCAGCAATGTACCTGCCAACTTGCTAAATGGCACACGAAGAATGAGAAGAAGGAGGAGGAGGAGGAGGAAGAGGAGGGAAGGGAGAAAGGGAGAAAGAAAGAAAGGAAAGCAAGCAAGCAAGCAAGAAAGAGACAAAGAGAAAAAAAAAAAAAAAAAAGAAAAAAAGAAAGAAAGAAAGAAAGAAAGGGAAAGAAAGAAAAAGAAGAAAGGAAAGAAAGAGAAGAGGGGAGGGAAGGAGGGAGAAAAGAAAGAAAACAAGAAAGAAAAATACAGGTAGGGTGTTTGTATACAGATATTTTTTATATCCTTGGATCTTAAAATTTAGCATGCATCAGAATTACTTGGAGGGCTTATTAAAACACAGATGGTTAGGGACGCAGTCCCTTGAGTTTCAGATTCTTGATTTCAGCTCAGGTCTCTCCCTCTGCCCTTCCTCTGCTTGCATATGTGCTAAATAAATAAATAAATAAATAAATAAATAAATAAATAATAAAAGATTTTAAAAATGCAGTTGGCTCGGACCTTTCCCCAGAGTTTAAGATTCAGTTTTTCTGGGTGTATTACCCCCTGATGCTGATGCTGCTGGCCTAGGAGCCACACTTGGAAAAGCACTAATTTAGATAAATGACTGTATTCTAAATGAACTTTTCACTTATGGAATACAGTGGCAACATTGTCTGTCAAATTATTCATTTCCTTTTCACTTTTATAGCTCTGTTACCTGTATTCACCCCAGTTATCACATTGTTCACTCACTGAAACAGTAAGTAGGTGAGACAATTCTTTCTGGGTTGGAATGTTCAACACTTTCTTGGAGCATCACTTGTGATTATTTCAGATTATTAACAGTGCTTGCAAATTTTAATACTGCTAACCACTTATTGTATAATGTCAGGTGTACTGCATTTTTTAATAAACTCTTTTGAAGTATAACATGCACACAGAACGATGCAAAAATCACTAGTATACAGCTTGATAAAGTTTCATAAATTTAGCACACACATTGTAACCACCATCCACATCAAGAAACAGAACATTATCAGCACCCCCCAGAAAACTCCTTATGGACCCTTCTCGCCAGCGTCCCTTCTAAGAGTCATAATCATGCTTACTTCTGTTACCAGGTTGCTTGGTTCTTGTCCCAGACACACGGAAGTATTAGAGCCTGGGCATCAGAGTGGGGAAATAGTTTTATTGAGCAGACCAGTATATAGGACACTTTCAAGAGTATAAGCTGGCCACTGCCAGAGCAAGAGTGGTAATAGCCCCTTTTAAGCCTGCTTTCTGCATATGTAAATTTGGCTTTGATTGATATTTTTTATTGAGAGCTGGGGGGTTGTATAACATTTTGGCTTTTGCACATGTGTCTACCCATGATGCAGTCTGTAATCATTCATTTAGGCATTGTATATTTATGCCTCATGCACTTTGTTATGATGTTTGAGGTATGTTAAGGGCAAGTTGCACCTTTTGTGGGCATGTTCAGCTCTTGGAACCCCCCTTGTGGTTTTTGAGCGACTTGGTGGCTAAGCTTTTCTTGTTTTGTTAGCCCTTGAACATGGCTCTGAAGTTGTGGCTGTTAATTCTCCCTCAAGGGTGGCACCCAGGGTGTGGACAGCACCTGCTTTATCTCTTCTTCTCATGCCTAACTGTCTAACGCTTTTAACACTATCAATGAAGTAGACCTGCTTCCACACATAAATAAGTATAATCACAAATGTACTTTTTGTGGCTGCTGGCATTTGGTGTTTGTTTCTGGATATCATTTTGGCAAGATTTATCCTATTATGCATTGGTAATAGTTTTGTGGGTTTCTTGGGCATGTCTTCCATTGCCCTATGTAAGTATGCCACAATATATGCATTCTTTTGTTGCACAGTTGTTTCCAATGTTTGGCTAGAGCTGTTATGGACATAATCGCTCATAGTTTTTGATAATAATATGAATGCAATTTGATAAGGTATGTACCCAGAAGTGTGATGCTAGATAATAGGGAATGTACATTTTCAACTTTAACAGCTACTGCCTAGCAATTTTCCAGAAGGATTTTAACAATTAATACTTTCACCAGCAGTAAATCAGGTTTGTAGTCAACATTTTGTTTATGTGTTTTGTTTTGCTTTGTCTGTTTTTTATTTTAGCCATTCTGGTGGGTTTGTATGGAGTTCAGCCCCTTCCACATGTGTCCTGCAATGTAGGTAATAGGTATCCTCTGTGCAAAGCTTTTCAGTCTTTTGTTGTTGTTAGTGGTTTCCCTGCCTTCTTTTCTTACTGATTTATCAAAAAAAATCCTTTGAAATATAAAAAGATGTCTTCTTCCATTTTGTGCCTTGCTTCTCTCCCTCATTTCTGTCTTGTGAAATAAAAATTTCTTAATTTTAACGTATTCTGTATTGTCATTTTTTTCATTTTGGTTTTGGTTTACTGCTGTTGACACTAGTAGACGGTAGCAGCCCCTCCTCAGTCCAGGGTCCAACCCTCCAGAGTTTCTAGTTTGGAGCATGGCACACTTACAAATTTCCATCTCTCTTGGAGTCCTGAATCCTGGTCCTTATCTTCTCAGCACCACAAGGCTGCCAGAAAGGTCTCCTCTCCTTTTTATTGACTTTCTGATTCATTTTTTTCAACCTCTACTTTGCACAGCTTTATAATTGAGCAAATTTGTTTCTTTAAGGGAAAAATATGCCTGTGGCCTTTAGACTCCTAAATTTCTCATTTGCCTCAACAGATTTTATAGCAAGATAAACCTATTTTAAAAGGAGGAGGAGGAGGAATAGGAAGAAGAGGGGAAAGAGAAAGAGGAGGAGGAGGAGGAAGGGGGAGGGTGAGGAAGGAGAGAGGGATAAAATCAAGAACAAGAGCCAGCAGAAGCAGCATCTGGTTTCTGTCCAGCAGCAGCAGCAAAGCAAATATTCTTGGACTCTTGCCTGTCCTAAGAATCAGCAAATGCTCAGAGGGAAAGTGGTTTACCTTGTCAGCACCCATCTCTGCTTTCCAAAACCTTGGACTCCCTTGTCCATCTTCCAGCAGTACTCTAATGTCTTTAAACTGATGATTTTTAGCTTTTATAAAACTTTTCTAATTGCTTTTGGTGGGAGGGTTGGTTTGCTGCCATCTCAGACCTATATATTTCTCCCACAGGATTTTTCTTTTTACAAACAAATGTTCTGCACTCGGTAAAACTATAAAGAAAAGGATGAATAAGAAATATTTGAGTCTATTAGAATTATATTTATGTCATGGTATTAAAATAAATAAAAATAGTATTTTAATATTAATACAGACTATATTTGTAAGTCACGTAATTTTTCTGTCAGGTTAAGTTGGCAATGAACTAAATCAAAAACAGCACACAAAATACTGAAAAGCAGTAATAATAAGTAAATAGCAAGGAACTATTTCACATGGTAAACAAATATAGATAAATAATACCAGCAATCTACAAAGTAATTCCAATTATAAAGTACATAGGTACATTTAAACTTTTCTATATTAGCTGAGAAGATATGGGGCCATTGCTTACATAATCTTTCTGGGAGTAGTTTTAAAAGCTTCAAGAGACAAAATACTTTTTTTTTTTTTTTTTGGTTAATAGGATTGTACCATTTTCACACCTCTGATTTTATGTAACTATTATCAATTATATAAAATTGGAAACAGAAGAAAATATATTTTAAGGATAAGTGTATGAATTCAAAGGGAATATGTAAATGTTTCAATATACTTGCTCAGATTAATGTCATTTTTGGAAGATTCACAAGAGGTCTCAGTATACATTCTGAATTATATATTACTTCTTTTTGCTCAATATTATTTTTATAATATCTAACAAAATATTGGGCTTAGTATATAGTACTCAGAAATACTATACTTTCTGTATTTAATCTAAACAATTGCTAAAATGAAGCTTTTTTTTCTTAATAATTCTTCAAGTGTAGCTCTTTATTGGGTCCATGATTGGGTTCTTTATTGTAAAGAAGAGTCATTGAATTTTTCCTGTCAAACAGTTTTATGGCCCAGTTTTGAAAATGAAAATGTACCATTATTGAACCATAGTAGAAAAGAAGACTTTATAAGATAAGTTACCTGTGACTTGGTGTTGCTTTATCTTTCTCCAAATAAGTTTTTGGCCTTCAATTTAACATAATTATATACTACAAAGGCAACTACAGAAAACTTACTTTAAAAAAACGGGGAACTGTGTACAAAAATGGAGAGTTTTCCATTTTCTAAGATCATTCCATTAATTGTTAAATATTCAAAATTAACCCCATTTCCTGAATTAGTTATGGTTTCCTTTCTATAATTTAATTGCCTTAATTTGTATGTTTTAATATTTAGTAATTAGCTTTCAACTTTCATTAATCACTAATATTTAAGAGAAAATTAAAAATAACTTAAAAGACATTGATTTTTAAAAATTATTTATGATAAAAAGTATTAAAGCAAAATTATTGTACCATGTTATGCAAAATGAAGATAAAGTTACATTTCTGGAATCAGGTGTTCCAAAAAAATTATGAGAGAAGTTATTATTCAATTCTACTCTACTGAATAGTAGGTACCAAAAAATAAGGTAGAGTAATTTTCTGTTATCTTTACCACTCAGATGTTTCTTATTTTCTTTCAATGGCTTATCTAGTTCTACAAAAGAATCACATTATCTGATACGTTTTTATAAGAGTGGCTACTGTGCAGACTAAAGTGACAGACATTATATTATTCAGGATGACAACTTACACTATGATAGCAGAAATGAACTATGGATGTTTAAATGTAAACCTGAACATACTAGGTTTTTAAATACTTGAGTACACAGAGAGAATTAGTAACAGTCTCTGATGTGTTATGCAAAAAAAAATAATAATAATTTGTAAGTAGAAATATATTTATTCAGTCTTCTTTATATTTTAAGTATATTTAGTGAAAGAATGTAAGTACGTGGGAGGGGAACTGTATCCCGGTATGGAGGTGAGTTGATTCACCAGTTTTTTCACTGTTGTTTAAAAAAAATTAAATAGTTGTAACCATGAAGTATGTATAATAAATTCATAGCTTAATCAAATATCATCAGATGAAAAAGAAGCCAGGAAAACCTTGCTCTCATAGTTAAAAAAAAAAAAAGTGCCATGATCGAGAATCCACTTTCCATTATTTTCTACTTATTGTTATACATAGGGTGCTTTAATATTTAAAGCTCCAGTTTTCTGCAATTTCCTACTGCAATTCCTTATAGGTCTCTCCTTCTTTTGATTGGAAGACAATGCTGAATTTGAAAGTCAAAAAAGCTTATTCTATCAAAAACCATATAGTTTCCTAAAATGTATGTTTGGTTTTGGTTACAGTTAATAAATATACTTCCTATTTTTCTCTAAATTCCACTGAAACCCCATTCAAATTAGAAGAGCCCAACATTAATCATTTTAGTACTCCTGGAAAAATATTTGGGTATAAATATAAAGTCATATGTTGGGAGAAGAAATGATAATGTGTTCTTTTGTCTTTATTCCAACTGCTTCCTGTGAAATACTTAATAACAAAATATATTAGTCAGGGTTCTTCAGACAAGCAGAACCAATAGGATATACAGATATACCTCGGAGATAGTGCAGGTTCAGTTCCAGACCACAACAATAAAATGAATATTTCAATAAAGCCATTACAATTAATTTTTGGTGTCCCAGCACATATAAAAGTTGTTTTTACACTATACTGTAGTCTATTAAGTGTGCAATAGTATTAGGTCTGAATAAAGTACACATCTAATTGAAAATACTTTATTGCTCTGAAAAGGCTCAACATCATTTGAGCTTTCAGCTGGTGGAAGGTTTTGCCTGGATGTTGATGTCTGCTGACTAATCAGGTTGTTGAAGCTTGGGGTGGCTGTGGCAATTTCCTAAAATAAGATAATAATAAAGTTTGTTGTATCCATTGGCTCTTCTTTTCACCAGTGATTTCTCTGTAGTATGTGATGCCATTTGATAGCAATTTACCCGAAGTAGAATTTATTTCAAAATTGGAGTCAAGGGGCGCCAGGGTGGCTCAGTAGATTAAGCTTTGGACTCTTGATTTCCCCTCAGGTGATGATCTCACAGTTCATGAGCTCCGCACTGACAGTAAGGGGCCTGCTCGGGATTCTCTCTCTGCCTCTCTCTCTGCCCCTCCCCTGCTTACACGTGCTCTCTTTCTCTCTCTCTAAAAAAAAAAAAAAAAAAAAAAAAAAAAAAAAAAAAAAAATTTTTTTAAATTTTTTTTTTTTCAACGTTTATTTATTTTTGGGACAGAGAGAGACAGAGCATGAACGGGGGAGGGGCAGAGAGAGAGGGAGACACAGAATCGGAAACAGGCTCCAGGCTCTGAGCCATCAGCCCAGAGCCCGACGCGGGGCTCGAACTCACGGACCGCGAGATCGTGACCTGGCTGAAGTCGGACGCTTAACCGACTGCGCCACCCAGGCGCCCCAAAATTTTTTTTTTAAATTGCAGTCCTCTCAATTGGGTATAAGTGCCATTGTTTTATCACCTAAGTGTATGCAATATTCTAAATCATTCGTTGTCATTTAAATAGTATTCTCAGCACCTTCACCAGGAGTAGATTTTATCTCAAGAAACTCAGGAACTTTCTTTGCTCACCCATAAGAAGCAACTCTGTATTCATTAAACTTTTATCATGAGATTGCAGCCATTCAGTCATATCTTCAGTCTCCACTTCTAATTCTAGCTCTCACTATTTTCACCACATCTGCAGTTACTTCCTCCACTGAAGTCTTGAACCCCTCAAAGTCATCCATGAGGATTGGAATCAACTTCTTCCAAACTCCTGTTAATGTTGGCATTTTTCCTCTTTCCAGTTTGTAAAACACACTGTATTTGTGAAGTGCAATAAAACAAAGCACAATAAAATAAGGTATGTTTGCATATTACAGGACTTGGCTCACACCATTACAGAGGCCAAAAAGTCCCATGATCTGTTGTCTGAAAGCTAAAGGAGAAGGAAAGCCAGTGGTATAATTCAGTCTAAGTTTTGAGGCCAGAGAACCAGGAAATCTGATGGTGTACATTCCAGTCCTAAGCTCCAAGAATGGGGCATGAGGGTGATGATGTAATCCCAGTCTGAGACGAAAAGCCTGAGAACCAGGAGTGCCAATGTTGAGGGTAGGAGATGATGGACATCTCAGCTCCAGCAGAGAGAGTCAATTCACCCTTCTTTCACCATTTGTTTTACTCACGCCCTCAGTAGATTGGATGATGCCCACTTAATACTGGTGATTGTAATCAGCTCTACTCAGAGTACTGATTCAAATGAAACTCTTTCATAGACACCCTCATGGACACACCCAGAAATAATATTTCACCAGCTATCTGGGCATCCCTAACCTCAGTTAAGTTGACACCTAAAATTAACCATTACACCATATAAAATCTTTTAAAAAATTAAGCCCACTTTATACTAAATACATTTACAAAGAAGCATGTAGCATTGGTATAACGAGTTAGAAAAACTTATACTAGTCACATCAGAACTTTGAAAGTTTAAATAAAATTAAATTCTTTTGTCACCTTTTGCCCCACAATTATGTGTGAAGAGAGTTTCTACATGACTTGCAAACTCTAAGAGTTTCCATTGGATATCAGGTATATGCATGTACTACTTTATCCTGAGCACCATAATCCAGTGACATAGTGCTTCCTCTGTGTCATTTCATAGGCAAGTATGGCTTTTCTCTGTTCTTGTGTAGTTTATACTTTTTCCTTTGGGTTTGATTTTAACTTACAGATTAATGGTCCCCTCCCCCCCGTTTTTATCCTAGCTAGGTTAATGACTTCTTGTAAATGTCAAACGTCTTCTGATTCCCTTTTTCCCTATTCTTCTGAACACAGGGATCAAAAGGACAAACAACCGCTGTGACCCATGTCATGCTCTTCTGACTTCTACTTTGAGCCTTAACATGCCTTGGTGATGGAAGAACCCTGCTACAGATAGTGAGACAGTCCTTGTTGCTGCCTCATTTACTCTCAAAGGATCTGGGATCAGATGATACATCCTATGGTCACCCTACCTATGGTCACCTTACCTTACCTACTTGTGCCCAGCATATTTCTCCAATTCCTGGTAAGTGCATGAAATAAACGGTGTATCCTTTTTGTGTTTTGTAGCCAATCACTTTCCAACTTCAGGCTGAAACACATTCCAGAAATTATAAAATCAAGTTAGTGGGTCACAATTAGATACTATTTCTATTTATTTATTTATTATTAATTTTGATAAAGTCAGAAAAGCTAGATACAAAAGGATTATTGTTTCAAAAGCCAGATAGCCAGATTAAGTGTCCTATAATCTCTACCTGCCTTATTGAACCTATCTTTTCTCCATACTTTAGACTCTCATCTTGGAAAAATGTTAATGTTTGGTATTAAATATCACCAATGCGGAATAAGAGGTAATTACATTACAAAGTGTTTTGAATATTTATAAGGGAGGGGAGAATCTAGTAAATGAAAATGATCTCTTTAAGACCTTTCCTAAAATTATCTTTTATAACTAACATTATGACATCCTAACTCCTTCTTCAGGAATTATCCTAGGCAGAAAGATCGTGCCTTGAACAAGGTGACACATCCACTCCTCGGGCGGCCTATATCCAATGACTGTCTACTAAAGGGGTATAAAATCCTACCAATTTCGTCTCAGTTACGACAATTTTTAAGATACATTCCAACTCCCTATAAGATTAATCGAGTCCCTTATTGGAACTACATCACAATTTGACTGCCCCCATTCCCAATTCTGAAATATTTTGCAATAAACCTCTTTTATGCAGATCTCAGAGTCTGTTTCCCAGGCACTTAAAGTAGATCTTTTTCTCTCCATGATTAGTGCAAATATGGGGCTTAGGAAGACAAAATAAGTAGAAAATCAAACATGCAAAGGTCATTTCTATACTATATATTCAGTACCTTTTAAGGATATTTCAAGCATTTTTTCATTTATTCATCAGATCTTTAATAGTGACTTTCTACGTGCCATATATCTCGCTAGACTTTGGGGAATGTGCAAACTGATGTCACTTTAAATTCATGTCCACAAACTTTAAGTGGATACTTGGTTCTGCCCTGCAATTAGTATAGTATATTACAGTACATTTTATGGGCTCACTCATTCCTCTACTCTCTTAGTCTATTTCACATTATATCCTCTGATATCAAATCTACAACATATCCCTTCCACTTTATCACTCTTCACTTATGCCCATTTGTTGACCATTTCTCTTCTTTCTGACTCAGTCAGTAGAGCATACAACTCTTGGTCTCTGGGTTGTGAGTTCAAGCCCCACATTAGGCTTGGAGCCTACTTAAACATACACACACAACACGCATACTTTTTTTTTTTTTTTTTTTTTTTTTTTTTGCTCTTCTTTCCCTCCTATTGCTATAAACAAACTCCTAGGACTCTTGCCTGAGACTCATCCCTTCATTTATGCATTGAATTCCATTGATTCTCATCTTGTTGAAATCTCCAGTCTGAATATCTTACGCAGTCCTATATCATTTTTTCTCACACATTTCCTATCAGCATGCAAATATGATGTCACTGCTTTTCCCATTAAAAATGAGGGGTGCCTGGGTGGCTCAGTAGGTCGAGCATCCAACTTTGGCTCAGGTCATGATCTCATGGTTTGTGAGTTCGAGCCCCGAGTTGGCTTGGAGCCTGGAGCCTGCTTCAGATTCTGTGTCTCCCTCTCTCTCTGCCCCTCCCCTGCTCACGCTCTGACTCTCTTAAAAATAAATAAACATTTTTAAAAAATTAAAAATGAAATCCCACTTGCATGGTATCCCCTGTCTCCAAATAGTTTTCTACCATCTTTTCTCAAACTCATTCCAGGCAGGTTCTCACCCACTAAAGCAGTCTGTTAAAGTCATCAATATATTCCATGTTGCTAAATCAAGTACTCAGTTCTCAGTCATTCTGAAACTATCACTTATGTTTGCATACCTTTACACCTTTTCCACTCCTTTCTACTGGAAATATAATATAAGCTAAATATGGTACAATACAGTACAATAAATAAAATAATTCACTTGGCTCCCAGGACACCATACCCATTCTC
The DNA here is from genome assembly GCF_007474595.2 of Lynx canadensis. Lineage (NCBI taxonomy): Eukaryota > Metazoa > Chordata > Mammalia > Carnivora > Felidae > Lynx > Lynx canadensis. The sequence continues at coordinate 59,344,402 of NC_044311.2, read as the reverse complement.
TTTGTTTTATTCCTACCTTGGTCACTCTCTCAATCTCATATGTTAGTTCTTCATCTCTCTAACTTTTCAAAGTTGGAGTTCTAAGGCTTAGGTTTTGCTTCCACATAGAGATTTTTAAAAATCTTTAACATTGCACTCATTTCTTTGGGAAATGTATACTCTCTTATGGTTGTAAACACCACTGATAATCTAAATGGCTCCCAAATTTATACCTCCAGCTCAGATGTATCACCCAAACTCCAGACTAGGATACCAGTTTTTGTGACTTTCTACTTACATATTTAAAAGATATCTTAAACTAATCATGTACACAATTAAATTTCTGACCCCCTTTTCAGATCTGTTTTAGCTGAAGTTTACTTCATCTCCATTGATGGCAAGTCCATACTTCCACTGTATCAGACCAAAATGCTTATACTCATTCTTGACTTCTCTTTCACCTCACATACAATTAATAAAGAAGTTCCTACTTTCAAAACATATACTAAGAGTCCTACTACCTCTCAATGGCAGCACTTTACCAACTGGATCTGAGCTTTCATCACCGCTCTCCTGAATTATTGCAATTCTAAGTGTAGTTCGTTATCAAAACTAACAGCCAAAATAATCTTGTTAAAAATAACTCAGACGGGGGTAACTCAGTTGGTTGAGCATCCGACTTCAGCTCAGGTCATAAGCTCATGGTTCATGAGTTCAAGCCCACACGGGGCTCTCTGCTGTCAGTGTAGAGCATGCTTTCACATCCCCCTCTCTCTCTGCACCTTCCCCACTTGGGGTCTCTCTCTTTCTAAATAAATGAACATTAAAAAAAAATAACTCAGACAACTCTGGCACCTGGGTGACTCAGTCAGTTAAGTTTCGACTGTTGATATCAGGTAAGGTGGAGATTTCACTGTTGTGAGATTGAGCCCTATGTAGGTCTCTGTGCTGAGCATGGAGCCTGCTTGGGATTCTCTCTCCCTCTCTCTTTGCCCCTCCCCCACTCACACTCTCTGTCTCCTTGTATCTCTCTCAAAATAAATAAACATTTAAAAAAAATAACTCAGACAAGTCATTCCTTTGCTCCAAAAATTCCATTAAATCGATACTTTTAGTAAAAAAAAATTTGATATTTAGTAAAATGCATGCTGGCCCTATGTGATCTTCTCCCATCTCCCCCGTCTCACCATTAATACAAATCCCTCCAGCTTCATTTCTTGCCACCATTTCTCATTTCACTCTACAATGTTCTCTTTTTTTTCCCCACGAACAGGCCTGGTAATTCCAACCCTAGGACCTTTGATACAGGTGTCCCCGCAATGTACATTCCCTAGAAATCTGCAAGGTAACTCCCTCCCAGACGGAACTCTCCAGCCTATTGGATTTTCTCCTGGTATTCATTATCTTCTAACATATTACAACATTTCAGAATTATGTTTATTGTCTATAGACTGTTTCCCTTACTAGATAATTACTTCTTCTGTGCAAGTTTTGTAATTTTTACTCACAGATGCATCCCAAGAAACTAGAATAGAGCCTATAACTTAGTAGGCAGTCCCTAAATGCTGTGGAATAAATTATTGAAATAAATAAATCATCTTATAAAAAGTAAGATTTCCATAGAGTCCCTCCATTCTCAAGATTATCACATAATAAGTTAATATATTGCATATGACATAGGGGATATGTTATTTATTAATATGTTATGTAACATATTAGAATATTCTTGATTATTTTAACCTATTACATTGTACTTTACATCTAAAGGTGTCACAGCGTTTCATTATAATACATTCTTGTTAATGTCTTGAGATTAAAGGTCAATGTGTGGAATAATTGAAAGATAACTTCTAAATTCAGAATAAACATGAGTAAGAGCGATCTTCAAAGATTCATGCAATTTAAGGTTATAGAATAAAGAAAAGCATTCTTAACATATGTTAACAAATTAAAGGACTTTTTCCTGAGTGGAGGACAGTGTTCACTCAAAATTTTAAAATTCACTTTTATTTGAATGCTGTTTAAGAAAGAACAATTTTCCTATGAAGGGTTCTTATAAGACATACAGATTATTTAAATTGAGTCTCCATTTCCTATGTAAATCTGTTTTCCAGGAGGTCTAATGAAGCCACTAAGGCTAAGACCCCCAAAAGATGTTAAGCCAGCTGGGCAAATGTAAACTTTCAGTAAGAACAGATCTCATGCATATTTCATATGTAGAAGAAAACTATGCGAGGTAATCACTTGCCCTTTCCCTGATATTCAGGCAGTAGAATATAAAAAAAGGGAAAAGCATAAAAGAAGGGCCCCAAACAGCCCTTTGAAAGCACATCTGGTAAGGCTGGAAGAATGCTGTGGTTGTTGAATCTTGTTTACATATTTATAAGCTGAATGTTTCTCAAGATGGTTCAAGTTACAAGATTCCACTTTTTTGTTATTCAGATATTCAGTCTTTGGGTCTAAACATTTCATACCTTGTAATATCAGTAAATTCTAAAACAAAACCCAAACACCCCACATTCTCTTCAAACAAGCTGTGAATGTTTTCATGGCAAACTGTGATTACTGCCATTCTTGGTACACATGTACCCCCGACCTTCAAATACCATTATCCAAAATATATGCAGGATTAAGGAAAATATTAAGAATCATTATGGTGACCCAATTACATATCACAACATTTATTTTTCCTTTTGGGAGCATGGTAGGGGACTCTAGATAAAACATCTAGATGAATGCTGTGCACTTAAGAAACATGTGTTTAATTGAATAAAAATGGAAAAATTGTATATTTGGTATATGATGACTAAAACAGAACAATAATCTGTGAAGGACTACTGAAAGTGAATCACTTTGTCCCTAAATATAAGACTGGTAAGTTCAGTTTCACCCAGAGTTGTAGTGCTAATTGCCATAAGCCTAGGAAGCACAAAGTTTCCATTTTATAATACCTTTAGACCCAATTTCATTTCATTGTTTTTCAACGTTTATTTATTTTTGGGACAGAGAGAGACAGAGCATGAACGGGGGAGGCGCAGAGAGACAGGGAGACACAGAATCGGAAACAGGCTCCAGGCTCTGAGCCATCAGCCCAGAGCCCGACGCGGGCTCACGGACCGCGAGATCGTGACCTGAGCTGAAGTCGGACGCTCAACCGACTGCGCCACCCAGGCGCCTCCCAATTTCATTTCTTAAGAAGAGGGTCAATTTTGATTGAAAGTCTCAGAAGCCAAGGACAGAAGTAGAATGTTGTCTTTCAACTACCATGTCAATGAGAACCCTTAAAATTAGACCAGCAATGAAGGTTCTAAGAATTTTGAACAATTTGTAATTTTTTAGTTATCTCTTGTCTGATTTCCAAAAGTAAAACCCTCTCAATGGGTGTTTCTCTTAATTATTTACGGAAGCTGCCATGGGATTGGAGAGTTGGGGAAACACCATCTTGCACAAATTCGGGTTGGTATTGGAGAAGAGAGAGGAATCTCAAGGCATAAAATGATCAGTGACAAACACTTAAAAAAAGGAAAAAAAAAAGAAAAGTAGACTGGGATTTATGGTCTTGCTATTAACAAACAAACAGAAACAAATAAACAAATGTATCTGAGTATGAAAAGGGTAATGGAACTGAACAGTGGAAAGAGCTACTAGTATTTCTCCCAAAACGTCTAAGCCCATTATCACATATATTACAAGGTCAATCAACAGCAGTGGCCTGCCCTGAAGACACGGCAGCAAAGTGAGGTTACTTGGTCTTGTAGCACTTCTTTTTAGGTAACTGTATTTGTCTCCTACTGTTGCTACAAACTACCACAAACTTAGTGGCTTAACACAACACAGATGTATATGATCTTATTTCTCCTGGAGGTCAGAAGTCTAAAATGGGTTGGCAAGGTTGTATTCCTCTAGATCCTCTAGGGATGAAACTATTTCCCTGCCTTTTCTGGCTTCTAGAGGCCACTACATCCTTTGGCTCTTATCCCTGTGTCACTCCAAACTTTGCCACCATGATACATCTCCTTAGTTGATTCTGACTCCCCTGCAACTCTTTTATAAGGACTTTTGTGATTTCACTTAATGCACCTGGATAATCTAGAATAAACCCTCCATTTCAAGATCCTTCACTCAGTTACATCTCTAATGCCCCTTTTGAAAGGTAAGTAACATATTCACAATTTTCAGTTATTATGGCGTGTCACCTTTGAGAGGCCATCATTCTACCTATCAGCCATTATGTTCATTATCCTCTTCCTCCTTCATCAATCCCTTACTTATTTCCAATATGTTACTACAAATGTCATCCTTTATGCATTAAACTCCAGCAGTGGAGAGGAGGGGATCTTTGTCTCATTTTGTTTCTTAATTGGCCACGGACATGGAACTGTGCCTGAAACACAGAAATGCTTTCACTTGTTAGGATATAATGCTTTCAGTGAAACCCCAATCTTAGTGGTTCAATACAATAAAAGTTTATCTTTTGCTCATGCAACAGCTTCTAAAAATGTGCTCACGTCCGGGTTTATGGGGTACCCTGCTCTACACAGTGACCTTTAGTTGTACCAGCTGAAGCTCATGGTCTCCCCCACTCCTGAAGTAAAGAACAGAGGATCCTGTATAATTGTAAAGCATATTTTTATGGTCACAGAATAAAAATAGCATTTTCATTTTATTTCATATTTGATTGACCAGAACTAGTCACATGATCCTGATTGATTTCAAAGAAGGTGCAAAATGTATTTTCCTGCTAGCTCAGTAAGGAAAGAATAACAGGATATTGTAAACACTAGCACATACGATAAATATTTGTTGAATACTGAATGTGATGAGAATAGGGAACAGGAAGAGAACATAGTTATGCCATAAAAACTCTTCCCTAAACAGACAAACCCCAGATACATAAGAAAACATTCTGTTTCTCAGACTAGAACTTTAGGGAGCTGGGGAGCATAAGGTAATATTTTTTTGTTATCACAAGATTTGTCTTAAAATGTATTACGGTGTTTTAAGTCCTACTCTATAATGTATTTATGTCTGATTCAGTATAAAACCATGGCTCTTTTTTTTTATTCAAGTTCCCAGGAAATGCATTATACTTATTCTACTCCTTGCATGAGTACCTAGTTTAAGAAGTGCAGATGAGCAGAAAGGAAAAACGGGCAATTAATTAATCATTATAGACAGTGAATTTCCAGTTTGGACAATTTAGGACTCAGGGTTCAGAAGGGATATATAAATTTAATGTAGAATGAGTTTAATTCACCAGCTTAAACTAAATAAAAACACCAGTTTAAATAAAATGCATTTTTTTAACTTGACCTGTCTCTATAGGTAACAACCTACAGGTATTTCATCACTGAATCTTACTGATCCTTATTTACACATTCACTTGTACATGTCTCTTCTCTCAAATATGACTACTATGACCACCACTACCAAAATGAATTGTTCAACTCATTTCCAGGAGTCAGAAAACTAGGATGAGATTATAATGAATAATTCACACATTCTAGCTTTGTTCGTGAGGCTAGATCTAATTTCTATGTATTTCAGTCAAATTAGTCTAATAGTATCAATCTGTTTGTGACTGCTTTTACAATGTCTTATACTCTTGATAAAATTTTAAAGTGAAATTTACCTATACATATTTAATTCAGTTCAGTCTTACATTCCTCCTAAATAGATTTCCTTCTTCTTTTCTAGGATAATTGAAGCCATTCTCTTTCCAGCTCCAAACCACTCCCTATACTCTCATATATTCACTCTGTATTTCTAAATCAAATCTTCTTGGGGCATCATGTTCCATCTTTCATCTCCTCAGAGACATCTCTCCACATGATAAGATTAGGTGTCATGCAAAGAGAAAATGGTCATTGATGCAACTAGGCTGAGATGGATTTTAGCATATTTCCTGTCTTAGAAAAAGATAGAAAACTGGCTCTCAATTTGAAATGAGAAGACAAACATTCAACATGATGCCCAATTTGGCAATGGAGCAACTGTCAGCACAGAATTCTTGCTGTATTTCCATAAGCTGAAGACAGCAGCAATTCATATCAATTTAATTTGTGTCACTAAGCTATAGGTGTAAATGTGTACACATATATGCTTATGACTGAAGGAACACATGAACACAGAAGTCAAATACATAAACACATATGGTTTAAGATTTTTATCATGCTTATGGGTACCTGGGTGGCTCAGTCAGTTGAGCATCCAGCTTCAGCTCAGGTCATGAACTTGTGGCTCCTGAGTTCCAGTCCTCCATGGGTCTCTGTGCTGACAGCTCAGAACCTGGAGCCTGCTTCAGATTCTGTCTCCCTCTCTCTCTCTGTTCCTTCCCCACTTGCTCTCTCTCTCTCTCTCTCTCAAAAATAAAGATTAAAAAAATTAATCATGCTTATCTAAATTTAATAAACTAATTAAAATGTATATGTATACATATGTATTTTAATCATCAAATTTTTAATATATAAACATGCTAAGGATGTATAGTATGAGTCGCTTGAATATATATGTGTGAATATTCCATTTTAAAAATAAAATATTAGAAAAGGAAAGTAGAAAAGTTATCATTAATTCACATATAATGTTTAGTAATTAAGTTGACATACTAAAAGGAGAATGCCAATAGTATATCTTCTCTGAATCCATATAATACATAATTTACCTCAATTTATATTTTATTTTCAACTGATTCAATTAAGAAACTCATCACTAAGATAATTTATCTCTGTTTCTAATTGCTATCTCTGGGCTTCTAAGGATTTTTCCAAAAAATAAGTCCAAAATAACAACTAAGACCTGAAATCTGTGTACTTAACCACAAAAAGTTAGTAAATGCAATTTCTTACCTTTTAATAATAAAAACATGTACTGAAATATGGTAAATGGATGTACTTATTTAGGATATATTTTGGTATGCAAGAACTTGTCAATTAGATATTTTTTCATGCGGGTTATTAATATATCCTCAGTAATGCTAAAGGGAAGATGAATCTCTTTAGGTTATACATCTAAATAATATGTTCCTCCATCATATTATTGGATCGATCAGGGGTTACTTAGCTTCATATTAAACCTTCCTTATCCCTTTTCCCCTTTACTTACAACTACTTCTCTGTAAATCCATTAAACCTGCAGCAAAGTTGAATTTTATCAACCTTAGATTTCTCTTGTCCTTAGATTGTCCTGAAAGCCAGGATTGTCTGGAAGTAGGTGTTTCTTACAATGGGTTTCAGTTATGAAGTGTTTGGTTCTAATTTTTATATGATCTACCACATTCAATATTTCACATTTATGAGCAAATCACTTAAAATTACTTTAAAAATTGTATCTAGTGTTCCTCTTGCTCATCTGTTTCTTGGTAAAAAAAATTCAAATATTCAAAATGTAGTGCTCAAAAATTTGGCTCTCCTTGTTATGCGTCCTTTCTATACAAGTAACCTCCCAATGTTCAGCTATATGGCATGAATGCTTTCAGATTTTAATACAATCTAGAATCTGAAATCTCATTGTAGTAACTCTGATTTATCATTTGGCATTAAATATGGTCTGTAGAGAAATGCAGAGAGACTTGAAATTTATTATGAAATAATACTTGATATCCTTGGTAAGTCAGCATCTCAAAGCCATATATTAACTTTCATCATTATACAGGATGATACATGGTGCTCACTTCTTCCCATTCATGTACCATTTTCAGTGTTGCACAAGTTAATGACCACTTTCATTTCTATCTCATCAATAAAAAGTACCCTGGAGATTCTCAGGAGATCAAGAAATCATCTAAATCTTCAGGGCAAAATTCATAGTTTTGCACTATTTCTGAAATATAATTAAAACTTCTTTACGTATGTAAAGGTCTTTATGTATGTATGGAAAGGTCCACTCCTATGTAGCAACCTGTGGTTTATACTTTTTTGCTCAAATTCTGGTACTACTCTTTCCACAGGGAGTGAACTCTGACCACAAAGCTTTACTTCATGATCTAGACCCTATAGAAACAGAGAAAAGCAGAGCTATAAATTAAGAAATCATTATACCTTAGTTACTAAATTGAAACGACTGATTTTTTTTCTATTTTTTTTCTCATTCTGTAAGAAATATTGATATCTGAGTGAGGCAATGATATCTTAGAAATTAAACTGACCATATCTGGATGCAAACAGATTGTGTTATGGACCCGGAACTCTTCAGTCTCTCCAAATCACATCCAGTTGTGTTTCTTTTTTGTGAAAGTAATTGAAGATAATTGTAATTTTATAGTTCATTCACCATTACAAATAAACTGCAGGAAGATACAGGGGCATTTTTGAAAGTATTTGAATTGATACTGTATAAGCAATTCAGAACAGCAGCATATTAGATATGAATCAGTAAATAGAGTTCAAATTTTCCTCTCCACACATTCTTCAGAAGTGATATTTATTGTAAAAGAATGTCCTAAGTCTAAAGAAGTTATGTATTTATTTATCTAGCTTTGGATCAAGTTGAGCAATCAAAAGGTTATACACTTGAAGTGCATGATTTTGGCTGCTAAAAAATTGTTTTTGTTTAATTTTTGATACCTCATAAGTATAGTGAGAGTTACCCAAAATGATTTGGAAAGAATATTTGCAGAGGAGAAATTCCATGACATGTGAAAATCTGTAGTAATGAAAACAGCATACATTGAATATTGGCTTTTTGATGTTTACGCTTTCAAGTTGTTTTCATATAATATTGACTTTTTTTTCAATTAAGGATACAAGCTCAGAAATCGTATGTGAATGTTCTAAGGACACACAATATTTGAATCAAGTCTTGAGCCATAATACAAGATTGCACCCATCTGACCCCAGAGACAAATCTCTTTTTTTTTTTTTTTAATTTTTTTTTTCAACGTTTATTTATTTTTGGGACAGAGAGAGACAGAGCATGAACGGGGGAGGGGCAGAGAGAGAGGGAGACACAGAATCGGAAACAGGCTCCAGGCTCTGAGCCATCAGCCCAGAGCCCGACGCGGGGCTCGAACTCACGGACCGCGAGATCGTGACCTGGCTGAAGTCGGCCGCTTAACCGACTGCGCCACCCAGGCGCCCCTCTTTTTTTTTTTATATATATGAAATTTATTGACAAATTGGTTTCCAGACAAATCTCTTATCTCTTATAATATACTGCTTGTCATCTTGAACATGTATTTTCTCTAGTTAAGAGTGGTTCCAAATCTTTGCGCAAGCACTATCTTGATGAACTAGGCAGTGCTTCATACAAAATGTAAGACTTTCTCTCTTTTTCCTTCTTCTGAGCTCCATCATGAGTCTCACTTAGTATTTTAGGTAGGGAGAGGGGAAGGAGGAAGAAATGGTATGTGACTCTTTCCAAATAGTAGGAGATCACGATTCTTTTATCATATCTTCCACATGGCAAGTTAAATTCAAGGACAATTTTGTTTTTCAAAAAAAAAAAAAAAGGAAAAGAGGGCCACCTAGGTGGCTCAGTTGGTTGAGTGCCTGACTTTGGCTGAAATCATGATCTTAAGGTTCATGAGTTCAAGTCCCGCATCGGGCTGCTGGCTGCTGTCAGGGCAGAGCCCCCTTTGGATCCTCTGACCCCTTTTCTCTCTACCCCTCCCCCAATTATGCTCTCTCTCCCAAAAATAAACATTAAAAAAAAAAGAAAAAATTGCTTCAGAATATCATTTTAATAATTTTTGATCATTTCTACTTCCTTAGTAGACATTACAGACCCTAGTTTTACACACACAAGCAAACAAACACAGACACACACACACACACACACACACACACACACACTTTAGCCAAAAGCAATTTAGTTGAAATAAATTGCAATAAATATAAACATATTCTTAGTAGCTAATACTTAGTTTAAGCCAACCACCCATATATTAACTAGTGATGTTAAAATAAAGTACTCAATTAGGTGTACCAATGGTAGGATAGTAGCAGCAAAAATCCCTTTATGCCGGCAATAAAAGAGTGTATGATCAGTTGAGAATATAAAAGCAATAATAAAACCAACCAAAGATGGTTTGCATTGTATGATCACCACATACTGGCCATTGTAAACAAAATCAATGAGAACTTCTCCTGGCAAAACCAAACTTCGTACTGCCACCCAACTTATCCTTCACATGCACCATCTTAAAAACAAAGAAACTAGAGAGAAGTGACCTCAGTATTATGGCGGCATAAGACAGCCTTCATTTTTGTGCCCCCTTGACATCTAAAATGTACTTGTATTTGACATTCCTCACAGCTTCTATCAAATGCTACTACTCTACTTAAATTAATAGCTGATTGACTTGGGTCAAAGCTGTTGTGTGTAAGTACTTTTGGAGACAGTCATTGGAGCACAGGCACAGAGTATGGGTTCTCAAAAGATGTATTATCACTTTTTTACCTGTTATTTTGAAAAAAAAAAGATTATTAAAATGGAATTCAACAGCTGTTTCCAAGTTATGTTGTTATACTTAAAGTATATATAGAAGAAAGATTGTATCTATGGCAAAGTCTAGTTTACTGTTCACAAGAATTGTAAACGTGGGTTATCACCATAATTATTTTTCTGATGGTAGATTGAGGTCATTTTTCAAATTGTACTGACTAAACCTATTTAACATTTGGGTATATTTTAATGCCTCAAACACGTTCAGCTCACTTACTCAACCCCATCAAGAGTGATCTTCCTGTAGATCTTCACTGGTTTGCTTCTCTTCATTCAGCTCTCAGTTCCAATGTCACCACCTAAGAAATACCTTCCCTTGAGAAGTTCCATAGACTGGTAATACCCATACTGCAGCCTCTCTGTATTCAAACAGCTGGTTTTATTTACTCTATAACATTTATTAACATCTGAAATCATCTCATTCAGTTGCCCATCACCACATCTCTATCATAAGCTCCTTGAGGACAAGGAGTTCACTGTTGTATTTGCATCACTTAGAAAAAAGCTTGGCATATAGTAGGTGTTGTACAAATATTTGTGAATAAGTTAATAAACTGAGCAGAATTATCCATAAGCATCACCTCTGTAGTAATACATATTGTTTCACATTTGCAATCTTCAAATTTGTGTGATATAAACATAGCCAAAAGATTCTATTTGAGAGAATACTAAAAGAGTTCATATTACCAAAAGGTATGTTTAATATATAGAAGAATATTAGATTAAGTTAGCTCCTAAAACATAAGTCTTCCTACTCTATAAAGCAATGTTCATAAAATTCTGTTGAGAAAATTTAAAATTTTACATTAACATTCACTTTAAGCTTAACAAAATAAAGATCAGTTTTCTCATATCTCTATCTAGAAACTTTCTTTGCTTAACTTAACAATAATACCAAAGAAACTTAAAATAGTCTTACACATTTTTTTCTTTTTGTCACTATATTTTGTTCATTCCTAGACAATTCCATTTATTCTCTTGTAGTTCATCTTGCTTCTCAAGTTGTCAATTAAATTCCTAGAACAATCTCTTCTTTACTCTGAAAGCATTTGGTAAATTATATACTTCTATTTGCAATGGGGTCTGCAGATGCTTAAAAAGTATCTTCATATGAAAAGATCTTTCACAGTAAATATCACTAAGATTTCTTCAGTTCACAGTCTTGACCCTCTCTGCTTGCAATGTTTACTCACTGCAAGATACATAATATTAGTGTACAATGGACTGTCATCAGAAGGAGCTATACGAAGCTCAAAACCATGATTCCCTCCTAAGTCTTTGCTGTCACTTTAGAGCACTGCATCACATTATCTGTTTACTTCAACAAGCAGTAATACTGTTCTGCCATTAAACTTTATAAGTGAGGGCCTCCTGGGTGACTCAGTGGGTTGAGCGCCCAACTCTTGATTTCGGCTCAAGTCACGATCCCAGGGTCCTGGAATCAAGTCCTCTGTCAGGCTCTGCACTGAGCATGGAGCCTGTTTCAGATTCTTTCTCTCTCTCCTTCTGCCCCTATCCCCTGCTCATGCTCTCTCTCTCTCTTTCTCTTTATTAGAAAAAAATTACAAGTGTCAAAATATATTTTGTCTCTCAGAGATTCACATATGTGAATGGTGTGACATAATCCCCTGTATCTAAATAACACATTCCAATGCCAATGCAATATGGAAGCTTCTGTATTATGAATATTTAAGAATCATTAAACTGTGCAATTAGCCAAATATAAATAGGAAAACTAAATATATATAAATTAAATTAGAAACTAATGTTTAAAATCATTGAAGATTTTATTTTAATCACTAATTAGTATCTGAATTAAATCTATAAAGAGAAGAGTTTGTGTTTCGATATAGCAAAAATGGTGGGAATATAAATCACTTCTGATGTAAACTGAGTAATACAGGTTTTTGGCTTTATGTTTTTTATTTAAGCGAAATTTTGTTGAAAGTAAGGATATGAAATAGGAATTATTTTAGCCATTGTTGAGTGGAAGCTTTCCTAAGACACTCTATTTTAATTAAATTGATAACACATGACAGGTAGTACTCCAAAAATAACTTAAAGATGACCTTCTGAGGTGGAGTAAATAATAAAGGCAGTGCCACATCCACCAACGCTGTAGAGCAAATTCAAAGTCATATTTCTTTTCCAACAAGATTACCTGATCTTTTCTCTAGAATATATTCAGCAATGATTAGCTTCATAGCTTCTTTGAACAGAGGAAGAAAAATCTTGGTTCTAACAACTTTTTATTGCCAATAATTATGTCTCCAGAACTATAAAAATAAGAACACTTGGCATTTATATACAGTGTTACAATTTTCCAAAAGAGAAAAGTATAAGCTATTCTAGGATTTTCATAAGAAAACTAAGACAATAAGAGAAATGTGAACTGACTTATGTGGCTACAAACAAGACATAAAATTTAAAGAAAATTATGACATTTGATGGAAGAATGATTTTCCAAATGGTGGCATTATCCAGAAAAAAGAGAAGAAATAATCTAGAATCAAAGTTAAGAAAATTTGTCTTTACTCTGTTAAGCTTTTAATCAAGGTTTAAAGTTTCCCAAGAGAGTTAATCAAGAATTGATTAAGTGGTAAGACAATCACATTTTAAGAATTAAATATATTATTTGTAGAATAATGATTGCTGAAATAGAGGAATTAATGAGTTTTGTATAATAACTTTTTCTGTGTAGCCCCTGAAGCTTTTATTTGAATTTTAACTAAAGTAGGGGCGCCTGGGTGGCGCAGTCGGTTAAGCGTCCGACTTCAGCCAGGTCACAATCTCGCGGTCCGTGAGTTCGAGCCCCGCGTCAGGCTCTGGGCTGATGGCTCAGAACCTGGAGCCTGCTTCCGATTCTGTGTCTCCCTCTCTCTCTGCGCCTCCCCCATTCATGCTCTGTCTCTCTCTGTCCCAAAAATAAATAAACATTGAATTTTAACTAAAGTAACAATAAAACTTGGGGCACCTATGTGGCTTAGTTGGTTGGGTCTGATTCTTGATTTCAGCTCAGGTCATGATTTCACGGTTCATGAGATCGAGCACTGCATCAAGTTCCAGGCTGACAGCAAGGAGCCTGTTTTGAATTCTCTCTCTCCCTCTCTCTGCCCCTCTGTTTTGTTCTGTCTTTCAAAATAAGTAAACATTGGGGCGCCTGGGTGGCGCAGTCGGTTGAACGTCCGACTTCAGCCAGGTCACGATCTCGCGGTCCGTGAGTTCGAGCCCCGCGTCGGGCTCTGGGCTGATGGCTCGGAGCCTGGAGCCTGTTTCCGATTCTGTGTCTTCCTCTCTCTCTGCCCCTCCCCCGTTCATGCTCTGTCTCTCTCTGTCCCAAAAATAAATAAACGTTGAAAAAAAAAAAAAAACAAAATAAGTAAACATTTAAAAAAACAACAACAGCAAAACAAAAAGCACATTTTTACAATATTTTAATTATACAAACATCTGGTACATATTTTGCCAATAAAATATTTAAAATTATTATTAAAGCTGTATATAATGGAGAAATTATTATAGTAATTCAGATTAATATTTTAACAAGCATTCATTTTATTTGAAGATAGACTTATCGTTTAGAACAGGTATTTTATTTGATATTTTTATAAGTTTGTTGCCCATATTGGTTCATCTGGAAGTTGAATTTCAGTTACTTTTCAATTCACCTTCCTAATTCATTTTTATAGTTAATTATAGTAATAATATTAGGAAAACACATTGTTATTAAATAAAATTGAAACATTTGTATAGTAAATTTAATAACTTATAAGAAACTCTACTAACTAATGTAATTATAAAATACTATATTGAATTTAAATTTAGTAATCTTCTGTAATTCAAGTTTGTATTAGTAAATAATGTATGCTACAGAAACCGAGACTTACACCTGAAAAGTTGAAGTAAAATTCAAAAATTATATAATCCTGGGGCAGCTTTATAAAAAATTATTTATCTCCCAAGAGAATGAAATACCAGTCCAAAGACAGAGTCCTTAAGATCAAGAGATCTAGCATTTTCAGATACTGGCAGTATTCTGATTTGTGCTAAAATTTGAGATAATTAAGTAAGATCGTAGTTAGTTCAGCTAGTCTTTTTTTTTTAAGTCTATTCATTTATTTTGAGGCGGGGAGAGAGAGAGGGAGCAAGGGGCTTGATCTCACAAACTGAACTCTGAGATCATGAACTGAGCCAAAATCAAGAGTCCGATGCTTAACCAACTGAGCCACCCATGTGCCCCAACTAGTCTTTTTACTACAAATGTTAATACTTTACTTGAGTCTGCTAATTTAGATACTAAAAGTGAATGTTCCAGACTTCTGCTTTTGGATATAGTAGAGTAACTGTTAGCAAACCATTGACTTTTGTGTACTAGAAAAACTGTATATTATATTTTTAAAAAATCACTATAAGAGCATCTGCAAGCTTCCAAGCCCACCACTTCTTAAGGAGTCAAGATCTCCTTGAGGAGGGAAGGGAGCCTCACTGAAAGTGAGCCAATAGTATGGACCTCACTTTTGCCCTTGGGTTATTATAAAGTACTAAAAATTTGAACTACGTCCCAAAAATTTTGTGTTGTATTCTTATTAACATTCAGTTCAAACTATTTTCTAATTGTTTTTGAGATTCTTCTTTGATTCCTAGTTTATTTAGAAGTATGTTGTTATTTCTAGACAGTTGAGATTTTTCTTGATAAAAGATTGTTATTGCTCTATCTATCTAACTGATTTCTAATGGATAGATGTTATGGTTCTAATTCAATGTGCTGCAGTTCTGAGGTCTTATTTTGTATGATGTAAATTATTTTAAATATACTGAGACTTGTTTTTATGATCCAGTGTATGGTCTATCCTGGTGAATATACCATGTGGATTTGAAAAGAATGTGTTTTCTGTAGTTTTGGGGTAAAGTGTTCTAAAATATCTATTAAGTAAAAGTGGTTGATAGAATTTTTCAGATCATCTAAGATGACTGACTTTTTTTCCTCAAGTTTTATCAATTGCTGAGAGATGCATTTAACTTAACAGTTGACGTTTTTGTCTGTTTAGTACTGATATATCTCACATTTATGTCCATAATAAGCTTGAGTATTATGGGTTAAGAGAAAGGAAAGCAAGGAGATACAGAGAAATATGTTGGCAAATACAAACACTTCAGATTAATAGTGATCACAATCGCCACCAGTAGAAGAAATGCCAGAATCCTCCAGATTCAATTCATTCTATGTAAAATGCCTGCAGGTTACAGCACAATGACAATCATACTTTATATAAAATTAGAAAAATGGAAGCTTGGGAGATGTATTTTTAAATTCAATTGTAGAAGAGATTAAAAACAGGCTCAACAGTTTATAGAGATTTGGTGTGGTATTTTACTTCTGTTGAGGTACAGAAAAGATGTTAGGGAAAATAAGAGATTGGTTACTTAAGCCTGTATATCAGTTCAAGGTTTTGGAGTAACCCCCTTGACACTGAATTATGACAAACTCAGCTATATGATAAAGTCTTTTATATTTGGTAAACATCCTTTAAGAGAAATCAAACTCCTTAAGGTACTCTTGTTATTTTTACTATGATTTAGAGTGCTCAGAGCTAACCAAATAGTACTTTTAAATGAGAATGTGCCTAATATTTTTTAAAACTCATTAATGAAGGACTCAGCAATATGGTGGAGTGGAGTCAAAGAGAACTTGAAAAAGAATTCTAAAGTAAAATTTTTAGGTTAAATGTTGAACTGAAAAGAAAAGTAGTGACTGTTGATGGGCCATTGGACATCCTTTAATTTTGGAGAATAAAAACATTCTCATTTACATTTATTTCTGTTATTTAACTTGCTACCCCATGATGACAATGTCCTTCATAGGAAACTGCTTCTTCCTGTCAGATTTTGTGTAGTTGGAGCAAAGTATTACCAATGGTGTTTACTCCCTTCTAGGGAAGAGAGCATTCTAGTCTTCTATAAATTGCATCTATTCTTATTTAGGACTTTATTGAAAGGCTTTGATAAGCTGTTTCATAACATGAGGTACATAGGTCTCAATGGTGCTAAGTTCTGTCCTTACTAGAATTTTAAAAATTGATAAAATTTCAGCCTTATTATCTACATATAAGATATTCTATTAGCAATAATTAATTTCTTAATTATGAAGACCATAGTAATATAGATGAGGACTTATGAATTATTACTGTCACACAATTTATGTGTGTATATAAATACACACACACTTTCACAAACACACATATAAACTTTCCCAATAGCTAAAAATTGCAAAGATCACACACCTAAAACTATTTAAATTATATAAGTTTAATTATATTAAACTTAATATAAGTTTAATTATATTTAAACTATATAAATTATATAATTAAGTTATCTTATCCAAGAGAGTAAGTTATCTTATTCCAAGTAGACACAACAATTGGCTTAAATGATGAAAATAATGGTATCAATACTGACTAGGTTTTCTGAGTTAAACTGTTGAGCTACGTGCCATTATTATTCTCAGAGGCATTTTGTTTTCAATAAAACATCACGCAAACACACAATTTATGAAGTTTTATGAGTGCCACTTAAGATGACCTCTCCCATATTAAAGTCCTAATCCAGGACTAAATTTTTGTAATCAGTATCATCTGTGTTTCATCACGAGCATGCTCAGCAGCAGACTTTAAGCTGTCATGATGCAAGATATAAAGCAAAAGTTCATATGCTAGGAACTAAAAGTAGAAGAACACATTTAAAGTCATCCTTAGCTTCTTTGCAGGGAAACTGATAACAGAATATCTGCTTTTATCCAACTTTCTTTTAACACATTTTTGGGCGTGATGATTCCATCTGCTAAAGGCATAGTATTTTCAAAATTACCTTCTAGTTTAAACTTACTTTGTGGCTATTTTTATGATAGTAAGCTTCCAACCTATTCTTTTATAACAGTGTATTCACACTGAAATAGCTGATCACACATGATATGAATGTTCATAATGACGATCTGTCCAAGGAGAGAGTTGAATGACCTCACCGCCATCTTTGGCAGCACATCTGATAGCAGGATGTGGACTATTTTGCCCTGTAATCCTCCACAGATGTTCATTCAAATAGGGATTTTTCCAAAAGTGGATAATAGCTGGAAAATAGAAGATATAAGGAAAACGACAGTTCTTGAAACATCATTCAGTGTGAGCAAATATTGTGGCCCTGGAGAATCAAACTAGGGATTATGGGTTAGAAATTACTGTGAAGCAGATTCAGTTTTAAATTAACAGAATTTACTGGCAATCAGATTAGTCAACAACTGTGAAATAGGATGTTTACAATGGCTGGTGCAGGAGGAGGCCCTGCCCTGGCTGGTGCACGCTGCATTGCTGATGCAAAGACGAAATCTGAAGCCTGACATTTAGATAAAAGCTTCTGTGAGTTGTACAGTTTTTAGCAAGTTTCTTAACAACGCTTAGACATAATGTCCTCGATTGGTAAACGAGTATTGGAAAATACATGCCTCCCACATCAAAGAGATTGACATATAATAATTTATTAAAAAGATTGTGAAAATGGAATTTTATTATTAGATTCTTAAGTCGTATTTCAAATCTTAGACACTAGGCCTCTAAGATGCTTACATGTAAGTAATTGGAAAAAAGCTTTGTACCAATGGATTCTCCTAAGATACCTTAAATTAGTCTCTCTATGACACTGTAACCAATTCATTGCCATATTTGTTTGGATATTTGGAAAGAGAAGGCTCATAGACATTTCACCATTTGCCCCACATTACTTAGCCAGCAAGTGGTTGAAAGGGAATTTAAATCTTGTCCTGTTGGATATTAAAGCTCATGACCTTTTCATATGATGTTTCTTTATGAGGTGATTCTTCTAAAGTTAAAAACGGAGGATAGAAGAGGGCCCATTCTTGTTGGTTAAGAAAATGCGTTTATTTCTTTGAAAAATCTATGCCCATTAGAGATGGGGAATTCACAGTAAAGTTTGAAATTTCAGTGTGTTTATAATGAAACCATTGTAATGGCCAAAACAGCTCTTTCAGCCACCTTCTCACCAAACAGAAGCCAGGACTATGGCCATTAATTTCATAGTTTTAGCAAAAACTAGGGTTTTCAATCATTACATAGTTCAGTTAATTATGGCACAGAGAAGAGGGTGGATTTATATCAGTGACATTTGTAAGTCACACAGAGAAATCAGAATTATACTGCAACTAAGTATGTTTTCTTTTTTTACCTCAAATAAAATTAACTCTTATTCACCAGTTAATACTATTTTACTGCTTCCAGAATTTAAATCCATACCTAAGTATCTCCATTTTGCAAATGACTTTACACACCAAGATTCATGGAATATGCGTATAAAGGACAATGGAAACATTGAGAAAGTTGAATTAGGCATAAACAAGTGTTGGACTTTAAAAAACAGTGAAAACTATTGCAGCTGTTTAGACAAGAGAGAATACAGGCTTGACCTGAAACATGGGTAGTGAGAGGAAAAGAGGAAAAGATACCTAAGGGCAGAAACCACAGAAATTGGTCATCTACTGGGCTAAAAAAGGAACATGTTAATAATAAATATTACATTTGAGAGTCCGATGTTTTGGCAAAAAAGGAGTTTTATGCCATTAGCAAAACAATAAAAAAAGAACATTGGGAAAGAAGAAATTCTTAAGTGTATGTGAATTCTGAGAAGATGAAATGATAAGCTCAGATTTTCAGCTGGTATATGTGAGATATTTAGAAGAAATCCAGATAAAATTTTTAAAAAATTGTGTGTGTGTGTGCTCAAGGAACCAGGAAATAAGCATTGATTAAAAATATTTTTTTTTAATGATAGAGAGTCTAAACTAGCTTCAAGTTATTTTTTTACGTTCATGTATTTATTTTGAGAGAGAGAGACGCAGGAGGGGAAGAGACAGAGGGAAAGAGAGAAAATCCCAAGCAAGCTCTGCACCGTCAGCACAGAGATGGATGTGGGGTTGGAATTCATGAACTGTGAGGTCATGACCTGAGCCAAAAACAAGAGTTGGATGCTTAACAAGCCACCCCAACTTCAAGGTATTTTAATTAATAAATGCCACATTCAAATTAGGAAATAATCTGATAAGGTCACTATTTTGAATTGGTAGCAAACATTTGGTTTGAGGGCTATGGCTTCTCTGTTAAAATATGATTCTGATGACATTAAAATCTTATGTAATATTTGAGAGGAAGGTTTATATTTTATATTTTCTCTGCAACTCCAAAATGTTTTCTTCTTCTCTTACTGAACAGTTATTTTATTTTTATATTTCAATGTTTGTAAAAGATAATAAAAAGGGAAATCACTTTATATTAATATCAAAGAGTAACCAAAAATAAATATATCACAAGATAATTCAAAAATCTCCATAGGAAAAAATTAAAGTTTTTTAATGAGGTATAAAGGGAACATATAAAAGGAGATTAATTGCATGATGAAATATAGGAAAACTAATCATGGCATGTCATTTTCCCCCAAATTAAGCTACGGACTCAAAGAATTACAATCAAAATGCCAATAGAAAGTTATGGGAATTGATAAAATGATTCTATTTTGTGTCTGTGGAGGGTGAAGGAGATTAAATTATCAAGAAGAGATTATCACAAAGCTCATGAACGAATGGGAACAATAAGGGAAGACATACCCTCCCGGGTATCAAAACTTATTATACCTATAATATGCATGACTATGAAGGACTCAACCAAATGACCAATTAACAGGATAAGGGTGGCCAAAAATAGAATCATATATGTTTGGAACTTTGATGCATGACAGGTGTGATGGGTTGGATCAGTGGCTAAAAAGAAAAAAAACCTAAATAAATGAAGAAGTAGAAATGGTTCTCCATAAAGTAGAGGATGAAGTGAAATCATGTTTTACAATGCATGTTAAAAACAGACACCAAACAGATTACCCTAACACAGAACTATAAACATTTGTAGAAAATACAACTAAATGTCTTTAATTCTTGGAGGAGAGAAAAATTTCCTATGTAAAATACTAAAAGTATTGACTCTAAAAGAAAACAATTATTGGGGTGCCTGGGTGGCTAAGCTGATTAAGCATCTGACTCTTGATTTTGGCTCAGGCCATGATCTCACGGTTCGTGAGATCCAGCCTGGAATCAGGATCTGCATTGACCGTGTGGGACCTGCTTGGGATTCTGTCTCCCTCCCTCCCTCTCTCTCTCTCTCTCTCTCTCCTTCCCTCCCCAACTTGTACTGTCTCTATCTCTCTCTCTCAGAATAAATAAACTTAAAAAAATTTAAGAAAATAATAATGTAACTATTACAATTAAGAAAGTTGGATATCAAAAGTCACAGTAAAAGAAGTGAAAAGACAGTAAAAACTGGAAGAAGATATCGGCACCATACAAAACTGACACATCATTTATAGCAAGAATATATAAAGAACTCTGGCAAATTAGTATCACAAAACAGCCCAATGGAAAAATGGGCAAGGGACACAAACACGAATTTAATAAAAAAAAGAACATACATGGACAATATATATTTGAAAAATATTTGACTTTAATAGTGACCATGGAAATGCAAATCAAGACCGAAATTAAATGCCATTTTAAACACAAGTGATTGGCAAATACTACTACTACCACTATTCTGACAATACCAACATTGGAGATGTTAGAGTCTCAGGATCTTGAATACATTGTTGGAAGGAGTACAGACTGTTTACAATCCCCTTGAAATATTGTTAGACGTTATTATGGACTGAATATTTGTGTCACCCCAAATTCATATGTTGAAATCTAATGCCCATGTGATATTAGGAGATAGGACCTTGGGAGATAATTAGGTCATGAGAATGGATGGAGCCCTCATGAATGGGACTCGTGTCCTTAGAGAAGAAACCAGAGAGCTAGCTTGCCCTCTTTCTGTCATATGAGAATATAATGACAAGTCAGCAGTCTGCAACCTGGGAAAAAGCCCTCACCGGAACCTGACTGTGCTGGCACCCTGATCTTGGACTTCCAGCCTCCAGAGCTGTGAGAAATAAATTTCTGTTGTTTATAAGCCACACCAGCTATAGTGCTTTTTATAGTTGCTTAAACTGACAAAGATGGGGATTTTCCTTATAGTCGAACATATATGTCTTTTATGACACTTAACTTCTGCCCTAAATATATATCCAAGAAAAACCTCTTGTACTTTTTCCAGAAATAACATGTATGATAGTAGTTGCAGCCAACATTTATCAATTAGCAAAAGAATAGGAAACAACACAAACACCTACCAACCTTAGATGCAAACACATGTTATATTTACAAAATAATTATTGAATAACAATCAAAATAAATGAATTTTACTGTTATGCAACAATATATTATGCAACCTGGGGTCAGGTTGCAACAGCTCGGCAATATAAAATTATTCTTTAGAAGAATATACATAATGGGGTGCCTGGATGACTCATTGGGTTAAGCATCTGCCTTCAGCTCAGGTCATGATCTTGCAGTCCATGAGTTCGAGCCCTGCACTGGCCTCTGTGCTGACAACTCAGAGGCTGGAGCCTGCTTTGGATTCTGTGTCTCCCTCTCTCTCTGCCCCTCCCCTGCTCTCACTCTGTATCCCTCTATATATAAGAAATAAATAAACATCAAAAAAAAAGAGTATACATAAGTGGAATTAAATTATGTGAAAAAGGAAACCAAGAAAAATGACAAATATTATTCAAGGATGATGGTTAACTCTGGACAAAGAAGGCAGGTGTTAATTGGTGGATAAATCATATCCTGAGGCAAGGTTATCGTTATATAACTCAATGGTAGATGGCATATATGGATCAATGATTAGAACTAATGATTAGGCATAAGCTTGTTCTATGCACCTGAGATCTAAAAATCAAACTTTGGAACCACCTCTTTATATGAAAATATAAACAAGCTCAAACATTAATGTAAATATTTTGAAATACTTGAGTATCCATGGGCACAGTGACTTCTACTAGAATGCTTAACTATATTAGAAGTTTTAGTCAGAGGTATGTAAGAAAAGTGCTGTTAGCTAAGATACTATACTTTCAGGTAAGTGTATGCATACATTCTACTTGATTTGTTATAGTCAAATTCACAGTTCTTGCATTTTCCTCCATAGTATCGCTTTGTATTTCTGAATAGATTCATTAATACAAAAAATATTTCATGCTTCATGAAAATTTCTAGCAAAGGCTCAATCGGTTAAGCGTCCATCTTTGGCTCAGGTCATGATCTCATGGTTTGTGAGTGCGAGCTCCACGATGGGCTGTCTACTATCAGCACAGAGCCTGCTTCAGATCCTCTGTCCCCTTCTTTCTCTGTCCCTCCTGAGTTTGTGCCCTCAATCTCTCTCAAAAATAAACATGTTTTAAAAACGTTTTTAAAGTTTTTTAAAAAGGAAAAGATTTCCAGGAATTAGTCAATTGAAAGATAGTATTTAAAATGATCTGGTTCCTGAAAAATATCAAAAGCCACTGATTAGGACAATGGGGTCAGAAAAGGGAATGCAGAACCATCATCGGAGGTAGGTAAAATGGGGGCGAAGTGCAAACAAATTGTGAGAATTTGATGGCCATAGTTTGACTTGAAGTTGGACTGTGTATGCAAGTTGAGGTAAGAGGACAGAAAACACTATGTATAGGTGAGATGGGAAAGATCAAATCTGGAGACATAGTATGAAGAGCCTTGAATGTCACACCACAGAGGATGTACTTTATTGTACTGCCAGTGAAAACCCAGTGACATTTATTGACCATGGGAGTGACATAATCAGATTCGAATCTGAAAATTTCCTCTAGATAATACTTATTTATCTTTCAAATATAATGAACTATGGATTTAGACAGTAAGTTGAATGTAAAGACCATTTTAACGAATATGTATCACTTTGGAGAAGAATATTTTATTTTTTAAAAGGTTTCTTATTGAATGGATATAAATGATTTTCTTTTGTCTTGACTGACAACAAATATATAACCTATATAGAAAGAAGTTGCTATAAGATCCCATATTAGTTTCCCTTCTACTCAAAAATTATCTAAATGGCACCCAAAGGTATCTAAAAGTACATAAAATCCTCATTTCAGAGTAGTAGTTGCTATGGTATACCATCAGATCACCTCTTCATGATTGAAGCACTCATTTCTCCAGGAGCCAAGAGTGTTGGCTGCTGACAGCTCTCAGACAAGTTCTTCTGGGAATTGCCACCTGCCAAAAGAAACTGCCTTGCCCAAGGTTATGTCTCATACTTGGGTGAAGCCAACATCTAATGACTGGTCATGGCAAGAATATAAAAGCCTGCCCCATCTCAGGAGGTTCAGGCTGCTATAACAGAAGTAAACTGAGTGGCTTAAGCAACAAATATTTATTTCTAACAGTTTTAGAGGCTTGGAAGTCCAAGATCAAGGTGCAAGTAGACCCAGTATCTGGTGAAGGCATGACTCCTAGCTTGCAGACAACATCCTTTTCCCTATATCCTCACATGACTGAGACAGCAAACTATTTTTGTTCTTGTAAGAGTACAAAATCCCATCACTAGTGCTTTGCACTCATGATGTATCTAAACCTAATTATTTCTCAAAGGCTCCATCTCCTCCATTGGGGGTTAGAGTTACAATATGAAATTTGGAGAGACACAAACATGCAGTTCATAAGACCCTTTAAATTCTATTCAGAATAACTCAGAAGGACCACCTCCTCCAGCTCCAGAGTTTCCTGTTGATTAGATGAGATGTTTGTTACAATTACAACATATTTTAATGTCTTTCTAGTGTTTGTGTGGGAGAGATCCAAGTGAAGTCTGATGCCTCCCCAGTGTTCCCAAGAAGAACAGTACAGGACATGCTGTCAAGCTTGCAATCACAATGCATGCAAAGAGCTCAGAGCACAGTCAGCATGTCACTGTTCCCTCTGTATAGGGAACATGTAAACTTTTCTTGGAACTGCTTAGCCATGCCTATATCAATGACTACCAGGCATGCTTCCAGCTTTCTATATTTCAGACCCCAAGGAGCAAGGTTGGGCTCCTTTTACTGGAGCATGAGGTAGGGTACATGCAGGCACCATGCCTGTGCTTGAGCTGCAGGACAGATTTGATAACCACAAGACACTGACACATTGTGAGGAGCTAGAACTTGTACACTCTCTCTCCTCTTATAAGTAAATGCCTGTATACCTTGAGCCTGGGATACATATTTTCTATTCTCAGTCACCTCAAATCATGCTCTGGTCTCTGCCTTGGGTGGTACTTCTCTGCCTTCTGACCTTGACTGAACTCATGTTATATTCTATCCTATCTCACAGCCCAACTACCTCATGAGACAAGTTTAGCACAGCGAACAGAATCACTTTGACAACACTCAACCTTGGCATAAAGGAAGAGTAAGGGTTCATTCCCTAAACCGCATCCCAGGGTTGTGTTGGCTCTTTGGAGGGCGGCGAGTCTCACTAGGAGGACTTCAGTTCACTTTGGACTACTGCAGGGGACAAATGGGACACCACTGATGGCAGGAGAGACTCCAGTAAGGTTCACTACTGGCCATGCTGGGACACTACTGCGGGGCTTCACTCCAGATTCAAGGGCAGCAGATTCAGTCGCTTGTCAGATTGCCACCCTGGGGTACACAGATGCACCCCCTCAGTCCACACCTAGCACTGCACTGTGCCACCCTTATGATCAGCTGACAGAGGAGGAAAAGGGCTGAGTTTGTTTCAAGGATGAGTTAATTTGGTATGTAGGTACATGCTAAAAGTGGGTCCCTGCTGCAGTAGAGCTCCAAATTCACCATGGCTGTGGGACATGAGGGGACATTGTCCCAAAGGCAGATCTTCAAGTGGGAAACCAAATTATGCACTTTTATTGTGCAAAGGGAGGTGATATCAAGTGAACTAGTGAATTGGTCAGCAGCTTGAAAATAAAAAATAAATGAATAAATACACTAATTAATTAATTAATTAATAATAAAAAAGGAAGCTGGGGAACAAAGAAGTCATTGGAGCAAGCTTGTAGATGGGCCTAGGGGAGTGGGTACAAAGTATAAAGAACTTTTTTTGTCAGACCATGCCAAGAAGAGGCCATCCAGTATTACCTGACCTAAACAAGAATGCAAAATGGCTGAGCCAACTGATATCATGTAGTGATTGTTACCAGACATCACAGTATTACCATAGTGGGCTTGGTGGGAGGGACAGTCAGTGACTATTCACGGGCCCAACAACATGGGCTGCTGCTCACCACAGCTGAACCAGCTACTGTAACAAGAGTCCATTCTACTAGCTAGCAATTGCCATGCTGAGGCTCTGCTACGGAATCTTCCATTGTAGAGAGCAACCATTCATATGGTGGGATATTGATTACATTGGACCCTTCCCATCTTGGCATGGCAGTGACACATCTGGAACTGAACTGATAATATTTTGGGTATGATTATACCTTTCTTTCTCATAGCACTTTGCCCCTCACTACTGTCTGAGGATGTAGAATATTTGACTCATCAGGACATGATTCCAAATAATATCACGCTATAACAGGCAACCCACTTTACCACAAAGGAAGGAGGCAGTGCATACCTGTATATGGGACCCATGGCTTGTATCACATACTGTAATATACAAAAGCTGCTGGCCCCTTAGAGTATATAAGTTAAAATACAAGAGGTGAATGTATGAATGGGCCCAACAGTGACCCACTTGGAAACTTTGGTTTCTCTTATACACAGTTTTAGGTGCTCTGTATACAGAGATCCTGGTTTCCAGAGTGGATCATTTCCCCTGGGAATTCAGTGACTGTCCCATTCAGCTTTACACTATGGCAAATCACCTAGCAACTTCTAGGCTTCTCTTGGCAAGAAACGAAAAGGCAATGGAAAGTGAAATAATTTGATCACCAGGATGAAGCTGGGTAGCTGTTATTCAATGGGAGCAGGAAGTAATATGTTTGAAACACAGATGATCTGCTGGTATATCACCTGGTACCTCTCTGCTCAATGTTAATAACAACTATGACAAAAGTGTTGCTCACTAACTTACAGATATAATTCATCACATACTGCAAGTTAAAAAAAAAAAAAACTCCATTGGTCTGCATAAATTCATTCCTTACCCTGTTCACACATGCACAAAATCTATATAGCAACCCACTGTTCAGCAAAAAAATAATCTTAAGGCACTGAGTAGGGATGCAAAATTGTAGGAGAAAAAAAGCTATTATGCTCATATATAAATAATTTCCTCTTTCACAAAAACATTAGTATGTATGTGAAACAATGAAAGTTTTCCCATTTTGATATCTGAAGAAATCTAAGCAGGGATAGCAATGACTTTGTGTACCAGCACTGTCCAGACACTTGATATGTCTTCTGTGTCAGCCCTGAGGTCTGACAAGGTGTCTGGCAGCTTCACCTAAAGCTCAGTAAGTAGCTGGCTACTCCCTGTGAGATGATGCCTGCTTCAGCCAACCCTCTGTCGAGAGCAGTGATGCGGCTGCCAGGGAATTTGGAGTCAGTAACAGCATATAGAGCCATACAAAACAGAATCTGCAAGCAAAGGAATTGCTGAGTATTGATGCTCTAACAGTGGGAAAGGATCAATGTCGCACTGAGTGTGATGGTCTAGTTGTATACGGTGGCATCTGGAGAAGATTTTTAGTGGTCACATTTTAATGTTGAAATCATAGTCTGGTTATTATTCAGTTACTACTGTAAAAATCCTAAAGGAATATTTTACTTAAAAATCAATAGCCCTGTCAAAGAAATTTTTTTTCCTGAGTAAATAACTTCTGTGTTAGGAAAGTCAGGTGTGTTTCTTATATATGTAATTTCTACCTAACACAACACATTTGCTATATAGATCCTCCTATCTTGATCTATACATTCTTCAACTTCTCAAGTAAAATAAACATTAAAAAAAATAAAAAAGAAATCACTTTTGGGATCTGAGTTTACTAATGAAAATCAGTATCTTTTGCTTGATATTTGATCTTCTCCTGTAACTTCACACTCAAGTATCCTACTTCTACTTTCCTGGTTCGTGCTTAGCATCATGTGAGAAGAGAACGCATTCTGGGACTTAACAAAGACCTATCCATGTAGAGGGGGGCAGGACTGAGCATAAATTTGTTCAGCAACCATAGAGGTAAAACATAGATATACTGATAGACAGTATAGAATGAGGAAACAGCAAAAATACTTTAGGATAGCTGAAAGAAATTTTACATAATCACAGAGTGTGTGCTCCTGAATAACAAAGAATTAGGTTCAAGCCACTTGACACTTGATGTATCTGATATAGGCAGATTACATAAACCTTCTAATCCTCCTGATGTGTAAAAGTGGGACCATAATAAAACCTTTCTATGGCTTGTTATGAGGATAAGATGAGATAATACACGCACAACTGTTTGAATTGTGCCTAAAAATAATAAAAAGACAATAAAAGTTATAATGTTATTATATGTCAATATTTCTACTTGAGAATTAAGCATCCTGGAACCACTTTTCAATTTGACACAAGTGCTTTATCTTGAATGGTCCTAGTTCATCCATAGCACAATTTGCGAGAAGCACAAAAAAACTGGAAAATAACGCAGGGCACATATGGACATGCAAACCTTTCCCATTTTAATAGGTATTTTGAGGGTGGTTTCTGAAGAAAACACGTTGCTTTAAATGTCCAAAATGAGGGGAGCCTGGGTGGCTCAGTCATGATCTCACAGTTCGTGAGTTCAAGCCCTGCCTCTGACTGTGGTAACGGTGCAGAACCTGCTTGGGATTCTCTCTGCCCCTATCTCTATCTTTTGCTCCCAAAATAAATAAATAACTTAAAAACAATGATCAAAGTGAAAATGAGGTTTAATCCTAGACTTTAGGATTGTGTTTATTATTTCGCTTTGCAGCTATCTTTAATTAGGAAAACAATCAAATGGGAAAGATAGATACTATTCAACAAAATTGATCATTGAAATTGGTTACACATATGGAAAAAGATATAATGTAGATCTGTTCTTCACTCTACATGCAGAAATTAACCCACACAGATTAAGGACAAATGATGAAAATAAAACTTTAATATGTTCACTTTAAAAAAAAAAAAGTTCCACTGTGAATCATAGAAAGTACCCCAGACTGTTTCCTCTTCCTTCATCCTGGATTCAGCATGGAAATTATCACTTTTTTAATGGTTTTTATAATTCATATTTGAAATAATTTAAAATTAAATTATATCAATGACTCATACATGACATCTATATTATTTTTAAGCAAATGATGATTGCTGGGTCAAAGGATATATGCATTTGATATGCATATATGTTCCAAATTATGCTCCATATTATTTCATCAACTTACAGTCCCAGCAACAATTTGTGGGTGTATTTTCATCTCAAAAACTATTATCAACATTATGCAATTGTATGCCATCATATGTGACACATTTCCTCATTTAATTTGCATTCTTTTTATTATGAAAAATGAATCAACTTGGATGTTTGTAAGTTCTCATTTTTGTTTTGTTTTGTTTTGTTTTCTCCTGTGAATTATCTTTTGGCAATAGAGTCATTTGTCTTTTGGATTTTAGGAATTCTTTATATATTGGGGCATCTCGGTGGCTCAGTTGGTTGAACGTCCAGACTCTTGACTTCGGCCCAGGTCATGATCTCATGGTTCATGAGATGGAGCCCATAATCAGGTTCTGCACTAACAGCATGGGGCCTGCTTGGGATTCTCATGGCCTCTCCCTCTCTCCCTACCCCACTCCACCCCACCCCCAAAATAAATAAATAAACTTTGGGGAAAAAATTCTTTGCATATTAAGAGACTTAGTTCTTTGCCTTTTGTATGTGATCTAAAATAATTTTCTACCTTGTCATTACTTTTTGAATTTTAATATTTTTTTCTGTGCTTTAATTTACTATCTAATAGAATGTAACAAAATATAGTCAAATCTCTGAATCTTTTGTGAGATGTATCCTCTTCCTGGATATGCTGCCATATCTAAAATTGATGTTTCTGTTCCAAATTTATCATTTTAAAATCCACATTTTTTTTCTTCTAATAACCTTCTCAGCTCATTTTGACATTTAAAAATTTGATTCATCTGGGATTACTTCTGATATAAGTAGTGAGTTCCAAGTTATTTTCTACAAACTGTTAGCCAGTTGTCATAATGAATACTTAATTTTCTACCAAACTATTTGAGATGTTTTTTTGTGCACCTATGGAATTATCACACATATTTGGGTCTATTTTGATCTTCCCATTATATCTAATTAATATATTTATGTCTTCATATGTTAGTTTCAAACCAGGCTAATTGCTGTACCATTGTGTTTAAACAAGCAAAGATTACTTTGTCTCTTTGATGTACTTTTCAAAAATTTTATAAACACCATTCACACATATTTCAAAATAATTCTTTGCACGATTATTTTTCCACATGAATCTTGCATTATTTGTTAAAAGTGGCTCCTAGAGGAAGGGGCTATAATTGCCACTGAAATGTCATTTGTGTGTAAATGTATATTGGCTAAATATTAAACTATATCACAGGGAATCTTCATATGAAAGAAAAAGTAGCATGAGTTTCCACTTATTCAAATATTTTTGTATTTCAGATATTAGTTCATGCTCTAGAAATACAAATAATTTTTGTTAAATATACACCTAAGGGTTTTGCCATGATTACTGTTAATGAGAAATATTCGACATTTTATTTGCTATTTTTGAAATACAGCAAAAGCATTTTTTGCCATTTTATTTTAAAATTAGTGAATTTGATAAATGGCCTGTTTCTAGTACTTTTGCAGTTTATTATTTTGTTTTCTAAGTAATCAATCTTGAAACACAATAAATTATTTTTGTCTCCCTTCTATCTTATATTTATAAATCTAACTCTTTCCTTTTGTACAAGTACTCTGAGGCAATGTTAATTTTCTAAATAATTCACACTATAGTGCCGATTATGTGGCTGAAATTATATATATTTTACTATACACCTGCTACCTATATTATTTTACTTCAATTATGTCAAAAGTTATAAGAAATATTAATTTTATTTGCTAACATTTAAAATGGCAAATTGTAATAGTTAATTTTCTAGCTTGGTATTTCTTACATTCTTAAAATCCACGTCACAGTTTTGGATTATGCTATGCATTAATATATTTCTTGATGTTTATTTTCCAATATTTAATTTTTTACATTTAAATTCATTAATGAAGTTAGGAGCTTTTTTTACTACTATTTTTGTCATGTGAAGCAGTCTTAGGTTAGCATCAAAAATGAATATGGAGAACTTTTCTCTACTGTGTATTGTGGCATTTTAAATTGTACCAGAATTATCTCATTCCTCGAATGATAATTCATTGAAATAATTCACTGATGAAAATTCCTTGTCCCAGAACTTGAGGAATATCATTCCTTGTAATTTCTTAGTATTTTCAGACATTTGAATTAAAAATATCCTTTGTTTTTAAGATACAGTTTGGAAATCTATGTGTTCCTAAAAAATAATCATCATCAGATCATTCAAGTTTCTGTGCATAATATTGAGCACATGATAATTTACATTTATTTTAATTTTATCTGTATCTATATACCTTTATTAATTTTTATGGCTCATTTTTCAATATTCTTGAATCTTACTTTTTTCTTTTTTTATAGTTTCATTTTTTAAATCTTCTTAATGTTTATTTATTTTTGAGACAGAGACAGAGCATGAGTGGGGGGGTGGGCAGAGAGAGAGAGGGAGACACAGAATCTGAAGCTGAGCTGTCAGCACAGAGCCTGACATGGGGCTTGAACAGAGAGATCATGACCTGAGTCGAAGTCAGACGCTTAAATGACTGAGTCACCCAGGCACATCAATCTTACTTTTTTTCTAGAAGAGAAACACTGGAGTTTCTATATCCTTATTCATCAAATTATTGTTTCATTCATTCATCCATCTATTCATTTAACAAATCTTTTATGCATCTGCTATGATGCTATTATTTGTGCTTGAAATACATCAATAAACCAAACATACAAATGTCCTTGCACAGTGTAAATTCTACTTAAGGAGTTGGAGGGATGAGGACAAAAACATAATAAATACATAATATAGAATGTTTGAATATGATGATTGCTAAGGGGAAAAAAAAGAAATATAGCAAGGAAAGGAAGGAGAATGTGGAAGGTGGTGTGAGGGAAGTTTGCAGCATT
The DNA here is from genome assembly GCF_007474595.2 of Lynx canadensis. Lineage (NCBI taxonomy): Eukaryota > Metazoa > Chordata > Mammalia > Carnivora > Felidae > Lynx > Lynx canadensis. Next base: position 59,312,770 of record NC_044311.2, on the reverse strand, counting down.
AAATAGGAGGTAAGAGTTGGTCACCTTGAGACGGCGACATTGAGCAAAAACAGGGAGAAACTGAAGGAGGTTGTTATGCAACCATGTCAGAAAAGGCAGAAGGTAGGGGCATCTGGGTGCCCCAATAGGTTAAATGTCTGACTTCAGCTCATGATCTCACAGTTTGTGAGTTCAAGCCTCACATCAGGCTCTGTATTGACAGTGTGAAGCCTGCTTGGGATTCTCTGTCTGTTTCTCTCTCTCCCTCAAAATAAATAAGTTAAAGAAGAAAGAAAGAAAGAAAGAAAGAAAGAAAGAAAGAAAGAAAGAAAGAAAGAAAGAAAGAAAGAAAGAAAGAAAGAAAGAAAGAAAAAAGGAAAGGCAGAAGGAACATGTAGTGAAAGGTCTCAAAGGGAAGGCATAGTGGAATATCAGGGAATATAAGATACCAATGTGGCTAGAGCTGTGATCAAGGGGATGGGGTCAGAGAATTAATAAGGACGGAAAAGATGTGAGGCTTTATAAGTAGTTCCAAAAGTTTTCTTTTTTCCTCTGAGTGAACCGGACAGCCAATGGAATGTTAGAACGGAAGCATGATGTCCATACTCACATGAATTTATAAAAACATAGACAATTATATATTTGCTCTTCTTTTCCATTGAAAAACTTCTCTATTATAGAGGAACATTTTAATTTTTATTTTGTTTTCGATATTTGATACTACTTTTTAAATTTTAGTATTTGGTTTAAGAACCAGACTACTTCCTTATTGCCTGTGATTAATATGTAACAACTTGACTAGGCCATAGTGCCAAGATACCTGGTCAAACATTATACTGGGCATTTCTGTGAAGGTGTTTTTTTGTATGAGATTAACATTTAAATTGAACTTTGAGTAAAGCCAAAGTCCTCCATAATGTGGGCGGACCATATCCAATCAATTGAAGGCCTAACTAGAACAAAGATTGATGCCCCCTAAGCAAGAAGTTCTGCCACCTGACTGCCTTTGGCCTTTGAACCACAATTCATCCCAGAGTCTGCAGTCTGCTGGCCAACTCCATCAGATTTTGGATTCACCAAGTCTCCAGAATTGACTAAGCCAACTCCTTAAGATAAATCTCTTTATATTTACATCCTATTGGTTCTATTTCTGGGGAGAATCCTCACTACTATACTGCTGTGTTAACTTTTGAATGAGATCAGTTCTAGGTGGTTCAGCAATTTGCTGAAGCATGTTGTGGAGAGGGCAAAGGGCATGATTCCCAAGGAGCAATTGAGGACAATTGTTTAAAATACTTGCTCACCAATTTTGTCTTGCTCATACATCTGCCCTTGGTTTTCAGCCTTCTTCCCCGTTCAGTTCTCTATGAGGTACTTTTAATGATGTCCATTTGATGCTCTACCATTTACTATTTTAAATCTCTGATCCCCCTGCTCTGGTCAGCAATTACGAAGTCAGAAGTCACATTTCCCTTTTCCTCTGCCCTGTCTCATTTCAGAACTATTTCTCAAACTGAGATGTTAGGTAATAGAAACTGAAAGTCGCATCTCCTTGCTGGTTACAGTTAGTGTCTTTTTGGTGCTATGCCTCTCACCAGAGTCTTGAACATTGTAATTCAAAGTAAATAATTGCAGGGGTGCCTGGATGGCTCACTTGGTGAATGGCTGACTTTTGATTTTGGTTCAGGTCATGATTTCACAGTTCATGGGGTCAAGCCCTGTACGGGGCTCTGCACCGAAGATAGAGCTTGCTTGAAATTCCTTCTCTCTCCCTCTGCCCTTCTCCCCCGTCTCATGCTCTGTCTCTCAAATAAATAAATAAATAAATAAATAAATAAATAAATAAAATTGCCAAAAGGTTTTTCCATTTCCTTTACTTTCTTGAGAAGTCTGTAAAGGTGACATATATATGCATGCAATGCTCTTATAAATTTTCAGTCTCATCTAAACTCTACTGCATTTGGCCAAGATGTATCATTATTCTGGTTTTTACTTGTGTGATTATCCTAGTGTCATTAGAAAAATGAGTTAGTCTTTAAGTTGTTTTCAGTCAGTTTTAGTGGATTAAAGTTATTCTTTTGTTGGGCTGCCCATGAGAAAATTTCTCCTGGAGATATAGTTCTTGTCACTAAGTAAAAAAATACCTAGTGATCACTTTTCCATAAAAACACAACTTTTATACATTATTTTTTCAGGAATGAACTCACTGCATATTCAAAATATTTATGAAATATGTTTTATTACTTCTATCACCAGACAACTAAAGATGATAAAATTAAGTAAATGTAACATAATGTACCATAGCTGTGATAAGCAAGATTTGAAACTGGGTATTTAAATTCCAATCCAATGTTTTTTCTATGCTGCCATGATGAATTTCTCAGTTTACTTGTTCCATGTTTGATACTCTTAATCCCGAGCTGATCCAAATTTTCCACTGAACCCTCAGTAAAGTCTTACATTTATCATGTAACACTGGTTATCTCTAAGTCTTATTTTTGCTCAAATTGATAAATAGGATAAAAACAGAAGTTAACACAACAATAAAAACAGCACACTAGAACTCACTAACTTGCTAAAAGCATTCTTCTGTTGAAAGCATTGCCTGGGATTTGTTTTTAGTCTAAGCATTGCTTGTAGTTAAAGCACAAGGAAACAGTTTGTGCTTAAAATAAAATTCCGGGCATTTATTATAATTATTCATTGAATTCCTCTTTCTTAGTACCATCGATAATACTAAGAAAAATAGCTGAAATTTTGCAGCACTTACTTTGTACCTGGTATTTTTCTAAGTTTTTTGCATACATTAAGTAATTAAACCTTCAAATAATAGCATGAAGAAGATATTACTATTATGCTTATGTTATTTACAAGGACATTACAGCATGGGGATATTAAACAACCCATCTAGTTGGTAAGAGTTGGAACCAAAATTCCAACCTTGGCAGTCTGGCTCTAAAATGATAAAATATTAGGAATTCATTTTATTTCTGGGTTTCCTAAATAGGACATCAAATAAATGAAAGATCACATTTAAAATTATAAAACATTAGTAAAACGAAAAATCACAGTCATTTAGAAAATTTGGCGTTAGTACCTCAAAATAATTTTGCAAGTTAAATTTAGGTATAAATATACCTTTAACAGATTAATTCTAAAAGCAAAATCAATCACTGGTTTTCCTGCAGATTTCAGGGGAAAAAAAATGAACCAAATTTGTCACTGCTACTAATGCCCACTGAAATAATACCACCTTATCATCATGGCTCACAATATAAAGGGTGGAAATGAACTAATTAGCTACAAATTTTTAAAATAATATCCTAAATGGGAGAATATTTTTTATTTTTTTTAATTTTTTTAACGTTTATTTATTTTTGAGACAGAGAGAGAAAGAGAGCATGAATGGGGGAGGGGCAGAGAGAGAGGGAGACACAGAATCAGAAGCAGGCTCCAGGCTCTGAGCTGTCAGCCCAGAGCCCGACGTGAAGCTTGAACTCACGGACCACGAGATCGTGACCTGAGCTGAAGTCGGACGCTTAACAGACTGAGCCACCCAGGTGCCCCTTGGGAGAATTTTTTTAAAACCTCTTTGTAAATAGTTGCAAGGTTTGCTTTAACATTGTTAACCAGTTTTATTCATGCTTTATAATTGGACATTGTATTATACTATCCCCAGGTACAATTTGTCTTTACATCCATCACAGAGGAAAAAAGATAAAGAAATTACCACAAACACCAACTTGCTTTTTTAAAAATTACACCAAATTGCCTTCACTACAAGCTTTAAGCAGTCCATGTTTTGTTTTGGTTTGTTTTTGACTGTTCACTTTTCTAACACCATCTTTACAAATGTGAAAATGCCAGTCTAGGCATTTCTTAAAACATGAAGACTTTATTATTAAATAACACATTTTTATTGAGATACAGAATATACAAATAGACAACGGCCAGATCATATATAAAAATAAAACTCTGATCCCCCAATCCCCAATCTACAGCAACCAGTCCAGGAAAGCCAAGCTATTTGTTATAGCAACCAACTCAAGAAGCTGGGTCTGCTTTCTATAAGTCTGACTTTTAGAACGTCAGGCTGCTATGTCTAGCAAGGGACCTAGAAAGCCAAACAATAGCCCTCATAATAATTGACCACAAATGACCAGAAGTTGACAATAACTGACAGCTTCCTTAATTTCTGACCCCAGTTTAAACTTAGGGCAAACAGGGAAAGACAAATACACACTCCTAACCAATCACATATGATGACCCACTTCTAGTTAGTCCACCATTGGCTTCTCCACACCAATAACCTCCAATCAGGGCATACATCAGCCTGCCCATTTCTATTATAAAGCTTTCCCACTCCTCTGCCTGGTTTTGAGTCTGCCAAAGGGATGGTGGCTGACTCCCCTATCACAGCAAGCTGTGAGGAATTATCCTTCACTTGTTCTTACCTGGTTGGTCTTCATTTATTTCCACATTATATATCCAAATTCATGTAATTTCAAACTGTTCTGCTGAACTCAAAATACCCCTGTTTATATAAATACATGTTGAAACATATGAGCCATTTTTGTTGGTCCAAAAATATGTGGGACCATATAAAGGGTAGAAGTTGCATTCGGAAAGGGTAGTTATAGCCAGTTCACAATTAACATGGGGCTTGAAAGGAAGGGTGGGGGGAAAATAGTACATACTCCTTAATTAAAGCTTAGTGAGTATGAGAAATTTCTACATGTAAGAATTTTTTTTCTTTTGAAAGAGAAAGTTTGAAAGAGTAAAAAACAAAAATATGTCTAACCAGTGTTTATTGAATACTTATGTCTTTGGCAATGTTTCAAGCTCTTTGTTGTATTATTTATTGTAATCCTTACAGTAACACAGAAAGTTAAACATTTTTATAAGTGTGAAGGCTAAAGTTCAGAAAAAATGATTTTTTCCAAGGTCATATGCTAGAACATGTAAGGAGTGATACATAAACAGAGAACTGTTTGATTCCCCAGCTCTTGCTTTAATCACTCTTTTATAGTGTTACCATTAACTGAGTACTACTACTATGTGCCATCTACTCAGGGCTGTGACATGTTCAAGGCTGAGAACAAATATGATATGAAACCAGAAGCCAAAGTTAGTTCTACTAGAGCTGTGCTCTTTTTACTGTATTATACCACTCTATACTACATGAAAATATTCATTCATCTCTGAGTTTATTTGTTTTCATGAAATAAATACAGGAAATTTTATACTTCTAGTTGTTAAAATTATCTAATGGAAACAACTAGATTAAGATGTTAGAGAAAAGAATCCTAATTTAGTTTTTCACAAAGTATGTTCCTAGCTTAGCATTATTGGTATTATCTGGGAATTTAATAGAAATGAAGTCATGGCACCAAGACTTACCTAATTATAAAATTTGGTAGTGAGGCACAGCAATCTGGGGTTTGATAATGTAAATCTGATGATCACTAAAATATGTGAACCTCTTGCCTAGTATTTAAACACTAGCAGAAATCACTTCTCAAATACCCTGAGTTAATTATGGGCTCCTAAGTTCTGGTGGTCCTCCACTATTTTTTCTTTAACATCAATTTTGTAGTCGAAGATTTAAAACTATATCATGTATTACATATTCCCTTCTTTCTTTAATTTATCCATTTATTCAACAATTTTTTATGGAGTGCCATGGTCTCTGTCCCCCAAAAGCTTACAATAGAAAGGATGAAATAAGAAAAGTAAAGTATGCACGTTACTTGATTTTTTCTAAAACTTTGATTATGTCTCACTAGCTACAAACTATACTCCGAAACCCTGATAAGCCAAGCCTAAATAAATCCTCTTTCTTTTATCCTACGTAAACTCCAACTTCAGTCACAATCCTTGCATACATTCTGCAAATCCTTTACTCTTCTCATCTTCCTCCCAAAAATAATCTCCCAAATTCTCCCTGCTGATTTATTTCCTACCCATCATAATAGGTCCATGATAAATTCAAAAAATGTCTTCTTATTTCCATGTTCCATGCTCTACATCATTTTATTATCTCTGTCACTTCTCCCTCACACTTTGTATTCTGTGGCCTCAGTTATTTTTTTTTCTTTTTTTTAAATTTTTATTTAAATTCTGATTAGTTAACATGCAATGTGGCATTAGTTTCAGGTGTGCAATATAGCGATTCAACACTTTCATACATCACCCAGTGCTCATCACAAGTGCACTCTTTAATCCCTATCATCTGTTTCACCCATCACCCCACTCACCTCCCCTCTGGTAACTACCAGTTTGTTCTCTATAGTTAAGAGTTTGTTTTTTGTTTTGTTTTGTTTTCCTCTCCATTTTTATCTTCTTTGTTCATTTGTTATTAAATTTAATTTCAGAATATTTGTTCACACCATTTTCTTAGGTAAGAATGACCTTTATCATAACACAACTTCTAAGTAGCATATTTCATTTTTAAGGCACAATGTAAATCACCTTTTCCATGAAGAATCCTTATCAGAAAGGATACTCCCCCAGAATTTGTCCTAGCACTTATGGCTTCTAATGCACACATAAATCAGTCATATGCTAGGTTTAAAGATTGTGGGAGATTTACGTATAGAACTCATCTTATTTACTGAATGGTAAACTCTTGGAAGGCCAGCCTGAGTTTTATATATCTTTAAATACTTTACATAACCTAGCATCATATTTTGCATAGGGGTAAGTTATGAGAACTTTTTGTAATTATTTTATTCTTTGAAAACTTACATATTTCTGTAATTTTTAAAAGGGTAATATTGCTTCTGACTTTAAAAATATTTAATTATATATGGAAAGAGCCTAAATGTCCATCAAATGATGAATGGATAAAGAAATTGTGGTTTATATACACAATGGGATGAGAAAGAATGGCAATGAGAAATAATGAAATATGGCCTTTTGTAGCAACATGGATGGAACTGGAGAGTGTTATGCTAAGTGAAATAAGTCATAGAGAGAAAGACAGATACCATATGTTTTCACTCTTATGTGGATCCTGAGAAACTTAACAGAAGACCATGGGGGAGGGGAAGGAAAAAATAAAGTTAGAGATGGAGAAAGTCAAATGATAAGGCTCTTAAAAACTGAGAATAAACTGAGGGTTGATGGGGGGTTGGAGGCAGGGGAGGGTGGGTGATGGGCATTGAGGAAGGCACCTGTTGGGATGAGCATTGGGTGTTGTATGGAAACCAATTTGACAATAAATTTCATATTAAAAAAATAAATAGCAAGTAAAATAAAAAATATGTAATTGTAGAAATACAAATATAAAAAGAATAAAATGATTGCATATAATTCCACCAATAAAAACTGAAAATAGTTAATATTTTTATGTATCTTCTGCTTTTTAATGTTTCTGTTTCTTTATTTCTCTATTTCTTTATTTCTTTCTTATTTATTTATTTTTGTTTTAGAGAGCGAGAGAGAGATCATGGGCATGAGAAGAGGGGCAGAGGGAGAAAGAATCTTTTTTTTTTTTTTGAGAGAGAGAGGGAAAGAGAGAGCAAGGGAGCATGGGAATAGGCAAGGGGCAGAAAGAGGGAGAGAGGGAACCTTAAGCAGGTTCCATGCTGAGCATGGATCTCACAACTGTGAGATCATGACATTAGCTGAAACCAAGAGTTTGAAGCTTAACCAAATGAGCCACCCAGATGTCCCAGTGCCTCTGTATATTTAGATCTATGGATTATCTTATCCATTTTCACATAAACTTTGGTGTTGAATTTTTTACCATATCAGTAATTTTATTAGGAGCAAAATTGATATACATTTTCTTCAAAGCATTGTTTTCTTCTTACTTCTTGAGATAGTCCCCCTCCTATTTTCATTGGAATTATTGAGTAAAATAGTATGGTCTCCTGCATTATTTTATATCTCTCATTGTGACAAGAAGAGCTTCTTAATTATATTGAGACCTGATTGATTCGACTTATTGACAAAGGTTATCAAAGACTTCAAAAAAATAAGTCAAAATCAAGTTTATTATTGGGGGAGAGGGCCACCATTTTTAAAAATCTTCACTGAGGTAAAATGCACATACTGTAAAATGCATGCCTTTGAAGTAATGTTTTGTTGTAGGATATTCACAATGTGCACCCATCACTACAATCTAAGTTTAGAACATTTTCATCACCCCTAAAAAGAAAAAAAAAAGTGATTTCCCATCTCCCTTCCATGTATCAATACTTCAATGATTTTTAAACATTCCATTATATGGGTATACCACATTCCTTGTTTATCCATTTATCTGTTGATAGACTTTTGGGTGTTTCCACTTATGGACTATTATGAATGATGTTGCTATAAATATTTGTGTATGAAATTTTCATGCAGACACATGCTTTCATGATTCCGAGTAGAATCTCTGAGCCACTATCCTAGTGGTGAGTGTGGACAGTGGCTTGCTTTTCTCAAAGTGATCCCTGCTTTAAAAGCAGAGCTGTGGGAATGGTAAAAATCTTGACTTAAAAATCTCTGCTCCATGCATGAGCTTGGGTAAAGGTGATTGGGGGCCCTCACATTATTAGCCTGCCTTACCTGAATAGAACTTCTTCCCTAACAGTGGGGATGAGTAGATGAAGACAGTTCCAGACCTCTGAGCCTTTCTTGTCTTGAGTAAAACTGCAACATGGAAGACAGGAGACACTGAAGCACTCAAGTGAGAGCTGAGAGAAGATGAAGCTCTGTGTTTTAGGCTGCATCTACCTGGGGTAGAGCCCCCATCATGCTGAGCTCAGGGGTGAGAGAAAGGAGGTTGCCACAGACTCTCACTGCTCTTATGATGATTTATACATTTTTTAAATAAATGTTTCCTCATTTTCTTTATGCTTTTCAGACAATTTCCAGAGACTCTAAATCATTGCTATTTTTCTAATATTCACCAGTGATGGTTATTTCTATGGGGAGAGGGTTTGCAGGGCTCCTCATGCCACTATTCCTGACAAACTTCTACAGGGTCAATATTTTTTTGAGCATTTTCCCTTTTCAGATACTATTTTAAGGTCTGTTGGTAAATAAGTACATTAAACTCTTCTGACATAACAGTAATACACTTATTTTATAGACAGAAAAACTGACACTTTCCCATAACTAGTAAGCGTTAACATTGGAATTTAAATCCAATTTGTCTCAGTCCAAAGTTCATGCCTTTAAACACTATGTTAATATACAGAGCACAGAGTGAGGTCTAGAAGATTAGAACCTGGTCAGCTTCCAAACACTGATCTCAGGACTGAGACTGTAGGGGATAAAATATTGGACAAGGGGGAATGGTATAACTAGGCAGAGAGAGAAGAAAGTGATTGTTGGTAAGTAACCAAGAATACTCCACTCATCTTCACATTCCTCATCAGGGTTACCTGCTTCTAGCAATTGCTTTGGGCTTACTGAAATGGAATAAAAAATACACAAAGGCATGTAACTGATTATAGAACAATTTTCAGATTCAGCAAAGCTCTTCAAATTGCCTACCTGCCTGAAAATAACGATGAGTGTATTATAATCTGTACAGGAGAAGCTCTTAATATAGCCCAAACTTTTGGCTAGTAATGCAGCACTTAAAACCATCAGCCAATTTGTGTTATTTCTTCATGTTATGTCAAATGATAGGCAAGGATTTAGAGGGAAAAACTGAGAAACCTATAAACATTTAAGAAGGATTAATTTACAGATTTCGATATGTATTTTTCAGTATCACCTCCAGAGTAAATTAGCATATGAACATTTTGAGGCATGATTTTCACCCAGTGACCACACCAACTCCAATGATAGAGTTGGTGTCTGAAACTAGATCCTGAAATAAAAAGTATTTTCCATTGATAGGACAGATTCAACAGTGATTCATATTTTATGCTGTGCTATTACTTTTGGATTCCTTTTAAACCAAATATTGCAACAGACTGTCTTCTAATCACTCCCTCAGAACCCTTTCAGCAACTATTATTTGGGCCTGAAATATTGTATAAAAATATGAGCAATAATTTTGCCTAAAATATAACAATAAAGCATGTGCTGCTATGTTTGTTTGCTTTTGTATGTATATATAGTACAGTTGCTCTTGACCTACATGGGTTTCAACTATGCAGGTCCACTTCTACGCAAATATTTTTAGATATAGTAGAGTACTGTAAGTGTATTTTTTCAAGCTTATGATTCTCTTAATAACTTTTTTCTCTAGCTTACTTTATTATAAGAGTACAGTAAAAGTACAGTATACAAAACATGTAACATACACAGTGTGTGTTAATTGACCACTTATGTTATTAGAAAGGCTGATCAACAGTAGGCTATTACCAGATTTGGGGGAGTCAAAAGTTATGTGTGGATTTTCAACTATGTGGGTGGGGGGCATGTAATTCAAGGGTCCCATGTAATTCAAGGGTCAACTGTACAATGCAACATATTTAAACCATACCCCTGGAGAAATGTGTACTCTAGAATACAATCCAAAATGACACTCTGATACAGAATGATGGTAGTAAGGAAGGATAACAGTGATCTTTACTTCCTTTTTTTTTATGTGCAAGCTACTGTATTGTGGACACTATGTCTGATCCTCAAAACAATGTCATGAATTTGGTACCTGATATTCTCCTTTTGCAGATGTGAAACTAAGATACCAAAATCAGTGAGCAGCAGAGCCAAGCCTCAGAGTTCCATATCCCAAATCCACTCCTGTTCCCTCTGTCCCAGTCTCCAGATCACAGTTGCAGATGACATACTGGGTTACCTTAAAGTGACTTAGAGTACTTATTTCTCTTCCTTTTAACAGTGATATTGTTACATTAAACATTCTTTAACAGCAGGTGGTTAAAAGAAAGGGAGGGGTGTCTGGGTGACTCAGTCCATTAAGTATCTGACTCTGGCTCAGGTCATGATCTCACGGTTCATGAGTTCAAGCCCCGCTTTGGGCTCTGTGCTGACAGCTCAGAGCCTGGAGCCTGCTTCAGATTCTGTGTCTCCCTCTCTCTGCCCCTCCCCTGCTCACTCTCTGTCTCTCATTCTCTCAAAAATAAAAATAAAACATTAAAAAAAATAAAGGGAGAGTGATTTATTTTCCATGGACAAGGGGAAAAAAGGACTCTATCCCTACCCCTTTGTGCACAACAAGCATGTGTCTTATTACAAAGGCAATAACAAAAGGTTTTCCTTGGCTGCCTAAGTCCTCTTACTAACATCCTGCCATAAGCCAGAGGATCAGGGCCAGTTCTAACATTGGATGTAATAATGCTGCAGGGCCAGGCTACTAGGGCTGAGATTGTTTATGGGGCTCCCCTCAATTACTTGTTATAAAAACAACTGGACTCCATTTCCTTAATGCAATTATATCAGAAATTATAAGAGTTCTTGTTGACCCTGCTAGGTTATCTGACTTAAGGAAACAAATTTAATAAATCAGAACTTTTTTTTTTTTTTTGGTATTGGGATATTCTATGTAGTCCAACATTAACTTGGTTTAGAACAGCTTTTTGACAACAACCTATTCATTAATTTATGGTTGGCAAATTGATGGCTATTATGAACTGACTTTTGTCTCCTCAAAATTCATATTTTGAAGCCCTACCACCCAATGTAAGTGCATTTAATTATAGGGTTTAAGGAGATAATTAAAATTAAATGAGGTCAAAAGGATGGGGCCCTAATATGATAGGACTGAAGGCTTTTCATAAAAAGAGGAAGAGATACCAGAAATCAATCAACCAATCTCTCTCTCTCTTTCTTCTCTATACATATGAACAAATAAGAAGGTGGCTCTCTACAAAACAAGAAAAGAAGCCTCATCAGAAACCAAACCTGCTGGCCTCCTGATCTTGGACTTCCTGCTCCAGGGAACTGTGAGAAAATAAATTTCTGTTGCTTAAGCCACCCAATCTGTGGTATTTTGTTATGGTCACCCTAGTTGAATAATACAATCACTGAGGGAAGATTTAACTTTACAGAAATTCATTGTTGTTTGTTTGCTAGCATTAATAATAATAATGATGATGATGATGATGATGATAATGCTTTGCATTTAAATACTTTTAGATCCAAGGCTCAATAACAAATTCTACATTTTAAAACACTTCAGCTTCTTCCTACTTTGCCAGTGTAAGAAGTCATATGAATTCACAATCTCTAAATGCAAAATGCTACAACTACTTTCAAAGGGAGAAAAAAGACTACTTAATTTGTCTTGCTATCTGTCTGGTTCCAATGAAGGAAAAATTAAAATTTTGATTACTTGAAAGAAATAATTTTTTTTAACGTTTATTTATTTTTGAGACAGAGAGAGACAGAGCATGAGTGGGGGAGGGTCAGAGAGAGGGAGACACAGAATCTGAAACAGGCTCCAGGCTCTGAGCTGTCAGCACAGAGCCCGACGCGGGGCTCGAACTCACAGACCACGAGATCATGACCCGAGCCGAAGTCAGCCGCTTAACCGACTGAGCCACCCAGGCGCCCTAAGAAATAATTTTAATGAGAGAGAGAAAGAGAGAGAGAGAGAGAGAGAGAGAGAGAGGGAGAGGCACTAATGTAGGCTTACTCTTCCGAAAAAAAAACTTCATAGAAGTGGTAGCTCTTCAGCTAACTATCAAAGTATTAAAAACAAGAAGTTAGGGGAATTCACAGTCATCCTTAAGGCATGATCCTTACCTAAGAAAATTCCCTTTACCTAAGAAAATTCCCTTTACCTATTAGAAATTCAAACATAATCAAAAATAAAATTGATACAGTTGGAATAAAAAGAAATATTTTACCTGCATGCACAAGCCTTTAAAAAGTGCACTTTTGAACTTCTTTTGCATTGCAATCACCTAAGAATAAAACTCAGACCACTAACTTGGATGTTCTTTAATAGAGGCAATCTACAACCATCAAATCTCCAGACACAGTACAGTATGATTAAAAGAACCATCTAGGCATTAGAGCTTTTAATTGCCTTCTTAACTTCTACTTGAACTTGGACAGGTTGAACTTTCTCAAGGCATAGTCTGTGACCACTGCAAGCGGACCTGCCTCTCTTTATTTGACAAAACTATTATTAATGAGAAATGCATGGATGTGTTCTTTAGTGCTTATGATTTCCTCTGGAAAGAATCTTGATTACATTTAAGAAATTTAAGTTAGAATTCGATTGTAAGTATTTCATGATGAAAAGATGCATGTTCTTTTTGTTCATCCTTCATATTGAACTATCATCAGAACAAATAAATCTACATTGGAATGTGAGGTCAGCCAAGATAAATATGGAAGTATGAATGCTAATACTATAATAAATGCAATCTTACAGCAGTTACCCCATCGCTGCTTGCCAATATCCATGAGAGAGAACATTCCCATTGACTTTAAAGGGCTGCATGTCTCAAGTTCCCAAGAAATAAAGGAAATAGAAGGAAAACTTATGGGAGGTCAGAGTAGTAGTTCAGGGCAAAAACCAATATGGAGAAACTCTTTCCTCAGACATATTTTGATTACTGGTAGATAGAGTAAACATTCTTCTCAGAGTTGAAAGTTTAGTTATGCTAAATTAAATTATGAGACCAACAGTATTCTAATTATGTTTGCCAATCACGAGGTGGGTCATAACTCAAAGAAAAATTAAAATCAGAGGTGATGCTGACAATTTAGACTAGATAAAGCAATATACACAATGTTAAAATTAGTCTGGATAATCTTACAATTGCAATTAAAAATTGAGAAATTAATTCACAGAGAATGAAAAGCAATGACTTTGTGTAAGTATAACTACACAGAAATGCACACTTGAACCTAGACAGGGAAGTGTGATGCTAATCATTATACTGAAAATAATGTCAAGAACCCCTGGATTATTCTTTCCTTAAATCTGAATTGACCAATATAAAACAAAAAAAACATCATTTTTACACATTGTAATTTCAGTATCAAAAGGAAAATACAGAGACAAAGATTTGTAAACACCTATAATTTCCCCTCCCCTTAACTCCCAATTATGAATATTAAAATAAGCATCTCAAAAATAAAAATATTTTTTCTTAAATATAAAATATAAAATAAGTAAATCTTTAAATAATAATATAGAGAGGGACACCGTGAGTATTTGTGCCCTTTCACTAAATATTTATCCAAAAACTGGATTATGACGAAGGCAGTAAGAATTTCTATATGTAGTGTGGAAAGAGTGGAAAGAACATATATCAAAATTAACATTTTGGCTTCCTTCATACACACTGCATAACAACAGATCTTTAGGTATTTAATTATGAAGGTTAGTAGAATTATATTAATGTTTGAAGTGTCTGCCTACATTTCGCCTTATCCTCAATATCACTGTTCATGACTGCTTAGTTCTTATACCCTTTTCTTCCTTGTTCCAGCTTTCTTTCTTTTTCTTCTCTTTCTTTCTTCATTCTCTTTCTTTTCTTCTCTTTCTTTCTTTCTTTCTTTCTTCTCTCTCTTCCTTTCTTTCTTCTCTTCCTTTCTTTCTTTCTTTCTTCTCTCTCTTCCTTTCTTTCTTCTCTTCCTTTCTTTCTTCTCTTTCTCCCTTTCTTTCTTCTCTTTCTCCCTTTCTTTCTTCCTTCCTTCTTTCCTACCTTCCTTCCTTCCTTTTTCCAGAAACACTGAACATCACATTCCATCTTTTTAGAAATATCTTTTTAGAAAGGCTTCATAGGTTAAAGAAACAGCATTAAGTTTACATACATGCCTCAAGGACCATGTTATTGGAAACTGGAAATGTCTAATAACTTCTGTTGTATCTTTAAAATATTCAATAAAAATCTAAATAAGCTCACCCCAGGTAAAGAACACCAAAAGAATTGTTTATAATTTGCTGAACAGCAATATGTTTAGACATATCTAATAGTTTCTATTTGACAATTTATGCTACAACAACTACAGGATAGAAACTGCTTTTGTATCCAATTTAAAAACATGAATGTTCCTCTCTTTACCCTAGAGCTTAAAGACAATTTACAGAAGTAGGCCAGTATGAAGTATTGCCACAATAAACTGTTCTTTTACTTCCCTTTTGTAGCAAAAATTAGGAAAACACTGCAATGCTGTTGAATCATAAAATATGTTAGGAATAAAACAAATAAAAGCTATCAAGTTTATTTAATTTCTACTGTTACCATCATTATTCAGAGACCTTTTTAAAGTCTTTCATATATTTTAAAGTAATTTATTTTGAAAAAATATATCAGAGTTGGAGTAATAGATTTTTTCAAAATGTTCACTTACAAGCAAAGTCATCTTTTATGAAAACAAAATATAAGAAATTTCCTTTTTTGGTTTCACTGCAGAAAATATTATTTGAAGATAATCTTATTTCAAAAACATAAATCTTAGTGGAAACACTGTGACAATATTCCTGATATTCTTTTTAAAACAATAGCTACTGTTATTTGTCCTTATTAGATCAGGACCAATGATATGGAGTAATCCTGAGTTAATGACATGTATACTGTTCTGTTTCCTCCATTGAAAATACTCAGTTGTTAGAATGCCAAAACTCAGGCCTTAATTATTTTCATTTTTGTCTGCTATACTATAATTTTCCTATTTTAAACATTAATCTTGCAATAAAGTATATTATAAATAGTTTTTTGTAATTGACCCAAGTTACAGGAATCGTTAGTAAAAATGACACAAAGAGTAAAACTATGAGGGAAAATCTTACAAATTTAAACAATTATTTTAAAATTGTTAAATTGTCATTTTTAAATTAACAACACACTAAAATTCTATGTAATTTTTTCTAATTAATAAATAAATTTTTATAAGTATACCAACAAATATATGGAAAGTCTATAAATGACACTCTGTATTGACTTTATTTTGCAAATTTGTTGTATCAGAAATTATTTTTGAACTTCCCCCAGAGAATTAAATAATTTGACAGAGTTTCTCAAAGCTGTCAACTGGGATCAAAGAGAAGACATATTCTTTTTTGGCACAACTCTCTTAAGAGATGTGAAAATGATCCAGCACTATCAGAGAAAATGACATGCATTATAAGAAGACAAGGAAGGTTGGTAGGCTTTGAGTAACTTCTAGCTTCCCAGGAAATTCTCAAGTTATAAGCAACAGTCAAGACAGAACACAAACATTAAAAAGTAACATTTTTCTTACTGCAAAAGTCAAGAGAGAACGACTATGAAAAACAGTATGAGGTTCCTGAAAAAATTAAAAATAGAAATACCATATGGTCCAGCAATTCTACTACTGGCTATTTACCCAAAGAATATGAAAACACTAATTTGAAAAGATAGATGCACCACTATGTTTATTACAGCATTATTTACAATAGCCAAGTTATGGAAGCAGCCCAAGAGTCTGCCAATAGATAAATGGAGAAAGAAGAAATGGTGTTTGTATACAATGGAAAGTTACTCAGCCATAAAAAAGAATGAAATCTTGCCATTTGCAACAACATGGATGGATCTAGAGAGTATAATGCTAAGTAAAATAAGTAAATCAGAGAAAGACAAATACAATATGATTTCACTCATGTGGAAATTAAGAAATAAATGAACAAAGAAAAAAGAGACAAACGAACAAACAAACAAAAAGACTTTTAAGTATAGAGAACAAACAGATGGTTACCAGAGGGGAGGTAGTTGGGGGATGGGTGAAATAGGCAAAGGGGATTAAGAGTACATGTATCATGATGAGCCACTGAGTAATGTATAGAATTGTTTAATTACTATAATATACACCTGAAACTAGTATAACACTGTATGTTTACAATACTGGAATCAAAGAAAGAAGGAGAAAGAAAGAAAGAAAGAAAGAAAGAAAGAAAGAAAGAAAGAAAGAAAAAAAGAGAAGGAGGAAGGAAGGAATGACTGAGGGGGGGAGAGAGAGAGAGAGAGGAAGAAAGAAAGAAAGAAAGAAAGAAAGAAAGAAAGAAAGAAAGAAAGCAAGCAAGCTAGCTAGCTGTTTGCAAACCAGGAAAAGGGTCTTAACCAGATAACAAGTTGATCTTGGTCTTCCCGGCCTCCAGAACTATGAGAATTAAATTTTGTTTAAGCTATCCAGTTTATGGTATTTATTATACCAGTCCTAACTAAGACAGGTTGATTAAGATTTCAGTTATCTTGAAATATTAACTGTTGGTAATCACATAAAGTACAAATTTCACTCCTAGGTCTTCATTCCATAATCCCTATGTAAATAACAAATACATATTATAATCAGTGACCAATATGTCACTCCTCTCAATGTCTGCTGGTGATAAGCCCCTGTGCAGCTTTTATACACTTCATGTACAAACAGTGAAGCATGCGATTGTGTTGCCTCCTGGCCTACAGGTAATAAACCAGCATGACATTTTCAAAACTAGCTAATCAAAAGAGGGAATTGGCCTACAAAGATGAAAGGCCAACAAAGAGCTAAACAGTGAAAGTGCTACATAGGAAGTTGGCCGTGATCAGAAGACAAGTGTCTGTGGGGATGTTGACAAGGCTACTGTTGAAGAGACTCGCCAGGCAGCCAGAGGCACTTCATGAAGGCAAACATAACAACACGAATGAAGAAAGTGATTGTGTCTAAAAGGATGTTGATGTACTAGAGAAAATGACACCAGAAAATAAGATCACATTAAAGTAATTCTTAGAAATACTTCACAACATCAAAAGTACAAAGGACAGACGTTGGAAGCCAGTCCACACTTAGAAAAGAGCATGGCAGCAGATTGGATTGAAGATGGTGGCATAGGAGGACGCTGGGCTCACCGCGTCCTGCTGATCACTTAGATTCCACCCACACCTGCCTAAATAACCCAGAAAACCACCAGAAGACTAGCAGAACGGATTCCCCGGAGCCAGGCATAGATGAGAGGTCCACGGAAGAGGATAGGAAGGGTGGAGAAGCAGTGCACACTCCACGGACTGGTGGACTGGCGGGAGGGAGCTGGGGCGGAGGGGCCAGACAGAGTGTGTTCAGACAGCAAGCAGGACTTAACATCTGGAAGGTTATAAGCTAACAGCTCTGCTCCGAGAGCGGGAGGGCTGGAGGACAACTGGAGGGAGAGTTGTTGAGTCCCAGAAAACAGAGCTCAGCTTGGTGGGGAACAAAGGCACTCACCAGCACCATCTCCCTCGCCCATCTCCCAGCCAAAATCCCAAAGGGAACCAGTTCCTGTCAGATAACTTGCTTGCACCGCCCAAACACCCAAGGCTGTGCTTCTGCAGGTCCATCCCTCCGGCTGCAGGTCTGACTCACTCCCGGTGCCGCAGGGCCCCTCCCGAAGCAGATCACTGAAGGAAAAGTGAGCTGAGCCTACCCCTCCCACCCCTGCGCACCTTGCCGATCCACCCCAGCTAATATGCCAGATCCCCAGCACCACAAGCCTGGCAGTGTGCAAGTAGCCCAGATGGGCCATGCCACCCCACAGTGAATCCCGCCCCTAGGAGAGGGGAAGAGAAGGTACACACCAGTCTGACTGTGGCCCCAGCGGTGGGCTGGGGGCAGACATCAGGTCTGACTGCGGCCCCGCCCACCAATGCAAGTTATTAAGACAGCACAGGGAAGTGCCCCACAGTTCTGCACCACTCCAGGGACTATCCAAAATGACCAGATGGAAGAATTCCCCTCAAAAGAATCTCCAGGAAATAACGACAGCTAATGAACTGATCAAAAAGGATTTAAACAATATAACAGAAAGTGAATTTAGAATAATAGTCATAAAATTCATCGCTGGGCTTGAAAACAGTATACAGGACAGCAGAGAATCTCTTGCTACAGAGATCAAGGGACTAAAGAACAGCCAGGAGGAGCTAAAAAATGCTATCAATGAGCTGCAAAATAAAATGGAGACAACCACAGCTTGGATTGAAGAGGCAGAGGAGACAATAGGTGAACTGGAAGATAAAATTATGGAAAAAGAGGAAGCTGAGAAAAAGAGAGATAAAAAAATCCAGGAGTATGAGGGGAAAATTAGAGAACTAAGTGATGCACTAAAGAGAAATAATCTACGCATAATTGGTATTCCAGAGGAGGAAGAGAGAGGGAAAGGTGCTGAAGGTGAACTTGAAGAAATAATAGCTGAGAACTTCCCGGATATGGGGAAGGAAAAAGGCATTGAAATCTAAGAGGCACAGAGAACTCCCTTCAGACATAACTTGACTCGATCTTCTGCATGACATATCATAGTGAAACTGGCAAAATACAAGGATAAAGAGAAAATTCTGAAAGCAGCTAGGGATAAACGTGCTGTAACATATAAAGGCAGACCTATAAGACTCGTGACGTATCTCTCTACTGAAACTTGGCAGGCCAGAAAGGAATGGCAGGAGATCTTCAATGTGATGAACAGAAAAAATATGCAGCCGAGAATCCTTTATCCAGCAACTCTGTCATTTAGAATAGAAGGAGAGATAAAGGTCTTCCCAAACAAACAAAAACTGAAGGAATTTGTCACCACTAAACCAGCCCTACAAGAGATCCTAAGGGGGACCCTGTGAGACAAAGTACCAGAGACATCACTACAAGCATAAAACATACAGACATCACAATGACTCTAAACCCGTATCTTTCTATAATAACACTGAATGTAAATGGATTAAATGCGCCAACCAAAAGACATAGGGTATCAGAATGGATAAAAAAAACAAGACCCATCTATTTGCTGTCTACAAGAGACTCATTTTAGACCTGAGGACACCTTCAGATTGAAAGTGAGGGGCTGAAGAACTATTTATCATGCTACTGGAAGTCAAAAGAGAGCTGGAGTAGCCATACTTATATCAGACAAACTAGACATTAAATTAAAGGCTGCAATAAGAGATGAAGAAGGGCATCATATAATAATTACAGGGTCTATCCATCAGGAAGAGCTAACAATTATAAACGTCTATGCACCAAATACAGGAGCCCCCAAAATATATAAAACAATTACTCACAAACATAAGCAACCTTATTGATAAGAATGTGGTAATTGCAGGGGACTTTAACACTCCACTTACAGAAATGGATAGATCATCTAGACACACAGTCAATAAAGAAACAAAGGGCCCTGAATGATACATTGGATCAGATGGACTTGTCAGATATATTTAGAACTCTGCATCCTAAAGCAACAGAATATACTTTCTTCTCAAGTGCACATGGAACATTCTCCGAGATAGATCACATACTGGGTCACAAAACAGCCCTTCATAAGTATACAAGAATTGAAATCATACCATGCATACTTTCAGACCATAATGCTATGAAGCTTGAAATCAACCACAGGAAAAGTCTGGAAAACCTCCAAAAACATGGAGGTTAAAGAACACCCTGCTAAAGAATTAATGCATCAACCAGGCAATTAGAGAAGAAATTAAAAAATATATGGAAACAAATGAAAATGAAAATACAACAATCCAAACTCTTTGGGATGCAGCAAAGGCAGTCCTGAGAGGAAAATACATTGCAATCCAGGCCTATCTCAAGAAACAAGAAAAATCCCAAATACAAAATCTAACAGCACACCTAAAGAAAATAGAAGCAGAACAGCAAAGACACCCTAAACCCAGCAGAAGAAGAGAAATAATAAAGATTAGAGCAGAAATAAACAATATAGAATCTAAAAAAACGGTAGAGCAGATCAATGAAACCAAGAGTTGGTTTTTTGAAAAAATAAACAAAATTGACAAACCTCTAGCCAGGCTTCTCAAAAAGAAAAGGGAGATGACCCAAATAGATAAAATCATGAATGAAAATGGAATTATTACAACCAATCCCTCAGAAATACAAGCAATTATCAGGGAATACTATGAAAAACTATATGCCAACAAACTGGACAACCTGGAAGAAATGGACAAATTCCTGAACACCCACACTCTTCCAAAACTCAATCAGGAGGAAATAGAAAGCTTGAACAGACCCATAACCAGCGAAGAAATTGAGTCAGTTATCAAAAGTCTCCCAACAAATAAGAGTCCAGGACCAGATGGCTTCCCAGGGGAGTTCTACCAGACGTTTAAAGCAGAGATAATACCTATCCTTCTCAAGCTATTCCAAAAAATAGAAAGGGAAGGAAAACTTCCAGACTCATTCTATGAAGCCAGTATTACTTTGATTCCTAAACCAGACAGAGACCCAGTAAAAACAGAACTACAGGCCAATATCCCTGATGAATATGGATGCAAAAATTCTCAATAAGATACTAGCAAATCGAATTCAACAGCATATAAAAAGAATTATTCACCATGATCAAGTGGGATTCATTCCTGGGATGCAGGGCTGGTTCAACATTCGCAAATCAATCAACGTGATACATCACATTAATAAAAGAACGGATAAAAACCACATGATCCTATCAATCGATGCAGAAAAAGCATTTGACAAAATTCAGCATGCTTTCTTAATATAAACCCTCGAGAAAGTCGGGATAGAAGGAACATACTTAAAGATCATAAAAGCCATTTATGAAAAGCCCACAGCTAACATCATCCTCAATGGGGAAAAACTGAGACCTTTTTCCCTGAGATCAGGAACACGACAGGGATGTCCAGTCTCACCACCGTTGTTTAACATAGTGTTGGAAGGTCTAGCATCAGCAATCAGACAACAAAAGGAA
This sequence comes from Lynx canadensis, assembly GCF_007474595.2. Classification (NCBI taxonomy): domain Eukaryota; kingdom Metazoa; phylum Chordata; class Mammalia; order Carnivora; family Felidae; genus Lynx; species Lynx canadensis. The sequence continues at coordinate 59,291,244 of NC_044311.2, read as the reverse complement.
ATCAAGGCATCAAAATTGGCAAAGAAGAAGTTAAGCTTTCGCTTTTTGCAGATAACATGATATTATACATGGAAAATCCGATACACTCCACCAAAAGTCTGCAAGAACTGATACATGAATTCAGCAAAGTCGCAGGATACAAAATTAATGTACAGAAATCAGTTGCAGTCTTATATACTAACAATGAAGCAACAGAAAGACAAATAAAGAAACTGATCCCATTCACAATTGCACCAAGAAGCGTAAAATACCTAGGAAAAAATCTAACCAAAGATTTACAATATCTGTATGCTGAAAACTATAGAAAGCTTATGAAGGAAATTGAAGAAGATATAAAGAAATGGAAAAACATTCCGTGCTCATGGGTTGGAAGAATAAATATTTTCAAAATGGCAATACTACCCAAGGCTATCTATAACTTCAATGCAATCCCAATGAAAACTGCACCAGCATTCTTCTCGAAGCTAGAACAAGGAATCCTAAAATTCATATGGAACCACAAAAGGCCCCAAATAGCCAAAGTAATTTTGAAGAAGAAGACCAAAGCAGGAGGCATCACAATCCCAGACTTTAGCCTCTACTACAAAGCTGTAATCATCAAGACAGCATGGTATTGGCACAAAAACAGATACATAGACCAATGGAATAGAATAGAAACCCCAGAACTAGACCCACAAAAGTATGTCCAACTAATCTTTGACAAAGCAGGAAAGAATATCCAATGGAAAAAAAAGACAGTCTCTTTAACAAATGGTGCTGGGAGAACTGGACAGCAACATGCAGAAGTTTGAAACTAGACCATTTTCTCATACCATTCACAAAAATAAACCCAAAATGGATAAAGGACCTTAATGTGAGACAGAAAACCATCACAACCCTAGAGGAGAAGCAGGCAAAAACCTCTTTGACCTCAGCTGCAGCAATTTCTTGCTGGACACATCTCCAAAGGCAAGGGAATTAAAAGCAAAAATGAACTATTGGGACCTCGTGAAGATAAAAAGCATCTGCACTGCAAAAGAAACAATCAACAAAACTAAAAGGCAACTGATGGAATGGGAAAAAAATATTTGCAAATGACATATCGGACAAAGGGCTAGTATCCAAAATCTATAAAGAACTCACCAAACTTCACACCTGAAAAACAAATAATCCAGTGAAGAAATGGGCAGAAGACATGAATAGACACTTCTCTAAAGAAGACATCCAGATGACCAACAGGCACAAGAAAAGATGCTCAGCATCGCTCCTCATCAGGGAAAGACAAATCAAAACCACACAGATACCACCTTACACAAGTCAGAGTGGCTAAAATGAACAAATCAGGAGACTATAGATGCTGGTGAGAATGTGGAGAAAAGGGAACCCTCTTGCACTGTTGGTGGGAATGCAAACTGGTGCAGCCGCTCTGGAAAACAGTGCGGAGGTTGGTGGGGGGTGGGAGGGAAGGGAGGGTGGGTGATGGGTATTGAGGAGGGCACCTGTTGGGATGAGCACTGGGTGTTGTATGGAAACCAACTTGACAATAAATTTCATATATTAAAATAATAATAATAATAATAATAATAATAATAAAAGAGCATGAAATTTCTTGAGACAATGAAGTACTCCCTCCATATGGTATTGCATATTATGATGACATATCATTATTATAAGATCAGAAGAAAGCAAGTGGTGTTTATCTACTTGGTAAGTTTTTTATAGAGAAATAAAAAACACTTAATTCTCTATGTTTCTAATCTGTAAATTACAGTATATGACATAAATACTAGTTTTATTATGTTTTCCCTTTTCTATGTATTTATAACCAACAATAAAAGAGTTTTAGGTTTTTGACAAAAATTTTTAAAGATTAAAGAACAATGCAATTTTCCCAATGAATATTAAGTATGTTTAGTACAATTTCAGCTTGTACATTTTTATAATTATCAGCTATTGTGCAAAGTAAGGGATATATATATAACACATTTATATATAATATTATATATTAACTTATGTGTATGTATTATATATTATATATTTATATAAATTACTATATATTTATATAAATTACTATATATTTATATAAATTATATACACTTGTATATATAGATGTATAATATTTTGACCAGCTAACTTACTCGTTTGCAAGTAAGGTAAAATGTTAGTCTCTGCACATTTCTTGACAATATTAGCAATAAGGATGGGATGTAACATACATGACTTTCTTTTTTTTTTTTTTTTCAACGTTTATTTATTTTTGGGACAGAGAGAGACAGAGCATGAACGGGGGAGGGGCAGAGAGAGAGGGAGACACAGAATCGGAAACAGGCTCCAGGCTCTGAGCCATCAGCCCAGAGCCTGACGAAGGGCTCGAACTCACGGACCGCGAGATCGCGACCTGGCTGAAGTCGGACGCTTAACCGACTGCGCCACCCAGGCGCCCCCATACATGACTTTCTAAAAGAGAATGGACAAGGCCCTCATAAGCCAATTGGTAAGATTTGAGAGAAGTCTATCTAATCGGAATTGAAAATGATGACCAGGGTGACTGGGTGGCTCAGTAGGTTAAGTGTCCGACTTCAGCCAAGGTCATGATCTCACGGTTCATGAATTTGAGCCCTGTGTTGGGCTCTATGCTGACAGCTCAGATTCTAGAGCCTGCTTCGGATTCTGTGTCTCCCTCTCTCTCTGTCCCTCCTCTGCTCACGTTCTGTCTCTCTCTCTCTCTCTCAAAAGTAAATAAACATTAAAAAAAACATTTAAAAAAAAGAAGAAAATGATGACCAAACTATATGGTTGTCTGAACAATACATTTTCTTCACCTTTCGCCTGTTAATGAGAAGGTGGATGTAGGTTGAGTCCCAGGATAGGTTCAAAAGTAGCGTTGCTCTCTCCTCTGGGCAGGGGAACTTCCTCACCAACTCAGCAGTCAATCTGGGTCTACTTCACTGTCATAACAGGTACTGAGATCTGTCCCGTTAGCACAAGATTCTGACCTTTCCCAGATAACAGAGATGTGTTCCTACACTGCATGTAAAAGGAGGGAAAATCACAAGTGCTATAGATATAAACAAGGAGACTCATTAGAATAATGACTGGTTCACCTGAGAGAGGAAATGACAAGATGCTTGAGGCTTCTTAAGAAAGAATGTCGGGGCGCCTGGGTGGCACAGTCGGTTAAGCATCCGACTTCAGCCAGGTCACGATCTCGCGGTCCGTGAGTTCGAGCCCCGCGTCAGGCTCTGGGTGGATGGCTCGGAGCCTGGAGCCTGTTTCCGATTCTGTGTCTCCCTCTCTTTCTGCCCCTCCCCTGTTCATGCTCTGTCTCTCTCTGTCCCAAAAATAAATAAAAACGTTGAAAAAAAAATAAAAAAAAAAAAGAAAGAATGTCAATCATTGAACAGACTAACAGCTCAGACATTCCTATGGCCTATTATGCCAACATTAGATACACTTGGACATGATAGTAAAATGTCTCCTTGGTTTTTTTTTTGGGGGGGGGGGTTTGTTGTTTTTTGTTTTTTGTTTGTTTGTTTGTTTATTTTTAGGTTTTTGCAGTGGTTCCTGACTGCTATAAGGGGATTTGGGCTCTCCAGGGGAAATTTCTGAGAAAGATAAGTTCCTGTGGTAAACCCAACATAAAGCATTAACTTGAATTTGGGTTCTTTTTTTCCCAGATTGGTTTTCTAGTTGTGATGCAGGTAACTGATGGATAAAGTGACTCAAAAAGATCTATATAAATATTTAGGTCAGGCTTGCCTCCCATCCCTGGAAAATTTCCTTGGTGCTTACATTGAAACTAGGCTAAAAAGCAGCAGATGCTCCCAAATAAAGTGGACTTCTACACAAGCTAAACCTGAGTCAGACAGAGGACTCAAACCCCAGAGTCCCTCCCAGAAATCAAAGTGACTGCAACTGCTGAGCCAAGGGGCTCCCAAAGCTGAAATAGATGCTTTCAGACATGACGTAGAACATTAGATAGGCTAAAAATACTAGAGGCTCATTTGATTGAGTCCCATGACATTGGCATGGCACTTGTAATAGGATGTAAAGGTGAAAACTTGCTTACTGGCATGGAGCCACTCTCTCCACCCAACCCCCCTACCTTCCAATGCCAATGGCTCTCTCCCTTCACAGTTACTTTGAAGGGAAATTCAAGCCCATACCCATCTGAAGATATCAGGTAACTCTGGAGAAGGAGGAAATTGAAATGCATTGTTTTGTTGTTAAAGATGTCCAAGCCACTGTCTTGTGCAGACCTGTGGAAGGAAAAAGTGCTGCATTTAGCAAATGCAGTTCAGGCAGTTGATCTTGTGTTGTAGTAGGGCCCTTTCGATCAAGTAAATATACTGATGTTGTTTCTTCTGCATCTGAATTAATGGTATAAATGTATGTGTTATATTTATAGACTTCCCTCTCCCATAAGTGCCAGAGAGGATTCTCCCAATTGGGAACAACTGCATATAGAGAAGAATTATTGAGACAGGTAAATCAGGTAAATCTCTTCCCTAACTTTGGTCACAGCCTTAATGCCCCCTTCGAACTATAAGTTTTTGTGACTGATATAGTCAAAGCCTTAGGGCTTTGATACTTATTCATTCCTTCCCCCTATAATATTCTTCCCCAAGATTTTCACAGGGCTTCTTGCTAATTTGATCTTAGGGCAACTGTTATCTCTTCAAGAGTGCCATCATCTCCAATAAATATTAGCTCTTTTATAGACTCCCATCTATGATGCCAGTTACTTTGTATTGTATCCTGAGGGTTTTCTTTTCTTTTTTAAATTTTTAATGGTTTTATTTATTTTTGAGAGAGAGACAGAGAGACAGAGTCCAAGTGGGGGAGGGGCAGAGAAAGAGGGAGACGCAGAATCTGAAAGCAGGCTCCAGGCTCTGAGCTGTCAGCACAGAGCCTGATGCGGGACTCAAACTTGTGAACCATGAGATTGTGACTTGAGCTAAAGTCAGAGGTTTAACCAACTGAGCCACCCAGGCACCCCACTCCCCCAACCCGGGGATTTTCTTTTAATGATAACATGAACAGGGAGCTTGTCTGTAATGGTGATTTCTAAGTCACAGTTCCTTGAGCAGTGTCTCACATACAACAGATATTTAGTAAATATTTAGTTAAAAGACGAATGAATGAACAAAGAACAACACAACTTATGCAAAATTAAATGAACTCATTTGTAAGTGTGGAAAATGTAATTGAAGTAGAGATAATAGAACATAGAATAACTGTGACTGTATTCTCTAAAGTCCATGCTCCCCTTGCCACTCCCCTAATCAAGAAGCTGAATCCATTTCTCAATCCTACTGAAATGAATCTGGTTGAATTTTCTGATTGCTTTGTTAGGATTAGGGTTAGACCTTAAACTAGTCTGAAAGGTCTGCTTTCTATTTCTGCGTGTTATAAATGATACTACCTTGAGACCACCAGCTTCTGAGAAAAAGCTCCAAAGAAAGGGCCAAAGGATGAAATGCCACATGGAAAGAGGAAAAAAAAGGATGTCAAAGAGAGCCACGATGCCAGATATGTGAGTGAAGACGGAAACAGGGAATTCTCTGGCCCCAGCTGATACCATGTGAAATGAGGTCATCCCATGTACCTGAGACTTTCTCAAATTCCTAACTCACAAATCATGAATAATATAAATACTTATTCTAAGGTGTTAAATTTTATAAGAATTTGTTATGCAATAACTGATAAATACAACAATAACTAACATTTAATAGCAGCAGGCACTGTGCTAAATGCTTTACAGGATTGCATCATTTGTTCTTTTCAATGCTCCTAAATGCTGGGTCCTATAAGTCCCCTTTTTAACCAAGAGCAAAAAAGTCGGGATTTGAACTTGGGGAGTCTCAGTCCACATCATGCTCTTAACCCTGCCATGTATGAAACAGCAGCTAACAAAAAAATGGGAAAGAAAATATCTAATAATGATGCCAAATGTGTTTGGATGATTTATCTGCCATTTATCCCCAAGTCTCAATAAATACTGAAACCAAACATGCAGCTGATATACCTCCACAGCTCTTCAACCAAGCCAAAGGAAAGTGTTGGCAAAGAGTAAAGGTAACATGCAAAGGAATCGAAAATGAGGGACAGGTGGTTTCTATTACATGTACAAAACAAAATGAAACAAAAAACAAAAAAACAGATTTATTAGGGATGCTTGCATTGTTATCTAAAAAGGAAAATATATTTTATTTAACATTTTTGTAGGAAGAAAGTTACATTTAGTCTTTGGGCTGTGGTGGTTTTTACTTATTTTTTACTACTCTATTTTCAATAGATCTAACCATATAAAAGCCCTCCTGAAAGTGTATTTGAACTCCTTAAAATTTCTTTCTGAACCTCAAAATTCTTAAAACAGAAAAATTATATTCTAGTAGCCCTCCACTAACCAATGTTCTGGTCTGAGAAATAATGGTATTAGAAAAAAATACTTTTTTTGAGAGAGAGAAAAGCACCATGGGGGAGAGGAGAAGAGTGGGAGAGAGAGAGGGGGTGAGGAGGGAGGGAGGGAGGGAGGGAGGATGATCTTAGGCAGGCTCCACAAACAGCACACAGCCCAACATGGGGCTCCATACCATGACCTTGGGATCAGCCAAAATCAAAAGTTGGACACTCAACCAACTGAACCATCCAGGTGTCCCCCAATAATTCACAAAGTGTACAGTGAGTGTCTAATACAAACCAACCCACTCCTGCACTCTTTTTCACAAAAAAACACTCTCTTCTATTTGCTATAGTTTTCATGGTATAAATAACTTATATCTGTAGTATAAGGCAGTTTACATGTTAAAATTAAAAGATAAAGGCATGTTTAAAGCAAACTCATAATGAGACATTTAATATACATAATATATATACATAATATAATAGTTTATAGACTAGTCATCCAATTCCTGAATTATAGAATTTAAATTTTGATGAGCCTCTGTTATTTTTCAACTGCCTTCAATTGTTCTTATTTTCTTTGGAGAAAAAAAGTAAAACAATAATACATACTCTGAGGGTAAGGTTTAGGAGGCTTAGAAGTCCTCAGAGTCCTTTTGCCTACTGACTTAATTTAAGCCAAAAGCACAGGATTTAATTTTGTAACTGTCATATACATTTATATATTCTGTATATGAGTGTAACAACCCTTTAAAATGTATGGAAAATTATAGGTCTCCACAGTAAAGAATTTTGAGTAATATTAAAGGAAAACTGCACTGGGCAGTTAAAGAGGCAAGGAAGACTTTATCCAAGATGATTGCAAGAAGGTCAAGAGACTATTTAGCTGCCCTGAAACAAAGGGTTTCAAGAGTTTTAAAAGCTGAATTGGGGGGACCTCCTAGGCCACCTGTGTTTACTGACTGGACTTACCCAAAGGATATTCAACTTTCTCATATCTTCAGGGAAGAAAGTATTTTTATAAGTTGGATGGAGCTACCCACCAAAATTAGGCTATGACCCTCCCACAGAGACCAGGAGATAGAAGCATTGTCTTCCTTGATGATTGTATTTCAAAGGGATGGTTCCCAGGTCCTTGAAGAAGACATTCTCTGGGTCATAAAAGTGTCAAGAGACTTTTAAGGGGATTTATGTACATTTCAAAGGGGTCAAAGAAAGAATTTTCAACTACAAGTTTTCTAAGGTAAAATCTCTAAGAAAAGGGAGGCCAGAAAACTATAGCCAAGAATAAGCCTGTCTGAAGTTTAGTCAAGCTGAGGGGGACAATAAAGCCATCATGATCAGTAATGTATTGATTTATAATCTTTGTAATAAAAAACCCCAAAGTATCTATTGTTGTATTTTATATATAAAGAAAATATCTGTGTGTGCTTATGCACTGTATGTGTGAAATGAGGAAACTATAAGGAGCAGATTTCATTGAGGAAATAGTTTGTGGCTGTAACCAAGCGTCTTGATTTTAATTGAAGACCATCTGTATTTGGAATGCAAACCCATTGGAAACTTAACTGTTGTAACCATGATACAGATACTCTGAAAGTTTGAATCCTTTTAGAGTAATTAAGCCTCATATTTGTTGGTCAGTGAGCTGATGTATCAGGATACAGAAATATACAGAAATTTTAAGCCTTTTTATGTACTTGAAAGCACATTAAATGCCACCTCATAATGACTATGGTTATTCTTTTGGAATTTTTTTTTCCTGGATGTAAAAAGGGGGATTCTTAATGCCATGGGCTGTGCTGAGCCTCTTCTGCTCCATTCTGTGCACTTGTAATTTTGTATAAAGCATTTCCTCTAAATGGCTAATTAGGTCTATTATCTATGAAACTATGGGAGGTCAAGGGACAAGCCAGTAGTTAAACCCCTACTAAATATCTTACTAGATCGATAAACTAAATTTCTCAGATTGAGTTTTCTGTCCTATTCTCTTGTTGATAAAGGTGCTAGAGATGGAGTCTTGGGTTTAAAAAAGTGAGAAGATAAGTGACAGAAAATGCAAAAATAAAAATTATTTAAAGTAGCTACATTTAAAATCTGAACTTTGCAAAGAAAGTTATCAATACATGCGGCTCCAGGCTTCTTTCAATGCATGGATTTTTGATTGCTCAGAATGATTTTTAAAATTTAAAATTACCAAGTTTTCACGTCTTTCCACCTACTCACTTTGTAATACACTCTGGAATCTTCCATCCTCTATTTGAAATACTTTGATTTGCCTTTAATATCATCTTAAATTGGATGATTTTTTAATTTTTTAAGTAAGCTCCATGCCCAGCATGGATCCCAACTTGAGGCTTGAATTCATGACCCCAAGATCAAGACCTGAGCTGAAAATGAGGTAGACACTTAACTGACAGAGCCACCCAGGTGCCCCAAATTAGATGATTTTTTTAAAGAAAATTTCCAAATAACTTTTCCTTTGGGTTTCCTCTCCTCTCTTGAGCAAATGTATATACACACCCTATATAATGTTCCATTTTGCAATCTATAAAACATTCTTTGTAATGTGATTACACCAGATACATTGAAAGAGGACTTCTTCTATCATTGTTAGGAACAAGAAATTGAAGAGGAAAAACTCAGTGTAATTGCCACTTCAACATGTACTCATTGTGTTATTTTGTAAATTCATTGATCTCCTCGAGGTACCTAATTTCTGTAATGGGACCGAGGTTCACACAGAGTCGTGACACTGAGACTCTTCTTTCCAGGAAGGAGCTTTATTCATGCCAGCACAGATTCATTGAGTTCATACCCAGAAAACTGAGCCTCAAGGGCAGCAGGATGTAGTCTTTTATACGATTTCTACTGGTCTGTCTCCCACACATGGTAACATACAGACACAGTCTGATGGCGTGGTCTATGTTACTGAGTCATGAGGGATGTCACATACATCCCTGGCACATGGCCAGGTTGCCTTCCCTTGTCTTGAAGTTTTCCACCACATTCCTTAAGGAGGGGGCTCTACCACATTTCCTCATCCATAAAATGGTAAAAACATTACACCTACCTTACAGAGCCACTGTGAAGATTATGGTTAAGAATGCATGTGAACATTTGATACAGTATCTGGAACATATAAAATACTCAAAAAGATTAGCTATTATAGTGAAAGGACTCATAGTCATAGCACAAGCGTACCTTGGAGGTATTGTAGTTTGGTTCCAGACCACCACGATAATGTGAATATCATAATAAACAAGTCTAATAAATTTTTGGTTTCCCAATGCATATAAAAGTTGTGTTACTGTAGTCTATTAAGTCTATCCTTATCTCTAAAAATATATACACACATTAATTAAAAAATACTTTATTACATAAATGCTAACTATTTTCTGAGTTTTCAACAGGTCATAACCATAATCTTTTGGAGGCAGAGGGTCTTGCCTTGATGCTAATGGCTGCTGACAAACCCAGGTGGTGGTTGCTGAAGGTGGGTGGTGTAGCCGTGGCAATTTCTTGAAATAAAACAACAATGAAATTTGCCACTTCCATGAACTCATCCTTTCACAAATGGTTTTTCTGTAGCATGAGATGCCATTTGATAGCATTAACTCACAGAACTTTCAAAATTGGAGTCAGTTATCTCAAATCCTGCCAACTGCTGTATCAACTAAGTGTATGTAATATTCTAAATCCTTTGTTGTCATTTCAACAACCCTCACGGTATCTTCACCAGGAGTAGGTTCCTGCTCAAGAAGCCACTTTCTTTGCTAATGCGTAAGAAGCAACTCCTCATCTCTTGAAGTTTTATCATAAGATTGCAGCATTTCACACATAATAATAATGAAAAAGTTTGAAATATTGCAAGAATTACCAAAATGTGACACAGAGACACAAAGTGAGTAAATGTTGTTGGGGAAAAAAAAATGGTGCTGATAGGCTTGGTTGACACAGAGTTGCCACAAACCTTCAATTTGTAAAAAAAAAAAAAAAAAAAAAAAAAAAAAAAAAAAAAAAAAAAAAAAAACAACAATATCTGTGTAATGCAATAGAATGTAACATGCCTGTATTTAAAATAGAGCAGGTGAGTTTCAATTTATTTTTATAACATTTTATGAAACTATGTATCATTTTGTCAAACTACCTTCTGAATTTTTTGGCTCTTCCAAAATGAATTTTCCCTCTAGAAATTAGAAGTTTAGTAAAAATTAATATAATAGTATAAAATCAGTAAAAGTAAAATGAAAGAAAACTACCCTCATCAAAATAATTCTAAATGTGGGGGCACCTGGGTGGCTCGGTTGGTTAAGCATCTGATTCTTGGTTTCAGCTCAGGTCATGATCTCACAGTTCATGAGTTTGAGACCCATGTTGGGCTCTGTGCTGACAGCTTGGGATTCTCTCTCTCCCTCTAGCTCTGCCCTTTCCCTGCTTTCTCTCTCTCTCTCTCAAAAAATAAATAAATAAACATTTAAAAAAAATTCTGAATGTGTATAATTTGTGTTCAATATAAACATAATACTGTAAATTTTTATATTATATTCTCTCTATATTCTTATCAAAATCCTTTCCATATTGTTTTATAAAGTGCCTCTCTAGGAAGAATCTTTGGCAAAAAATATTAAACAGATTAATTATAGTTTCAGTGATTTAATATGACATGTATAAAATATGGTATACCTAAAATTCGTTTCAGGAATCATTTATATTTTCTAATAACAGGTATATTCAAGTGTCAATTTAAAATAAGTGTCATTTATTTTCTTTCATTTTTCAGCTAATCACACATGTGTTTTGTTCATGCATGCTTTTTTTTTCCTGTTCAACAAAATTATGCATGCAAATGTTCTATGAATCAAATGGTATATAATGATTTAGGGTAAAAAGGAGTAATCACCCACCTCATCTTTTCTCTCGTCTAATGCCACTCCCTAAAGAGGTTATACTTTCATTGTTTCTGGTTTTAGTTTCTCTGATGATTGCCCTGCAATAGATTGAATTACTGACCCCATATCTGCATCCTCATTTTTAGTATATGCCTTTCCATATGCTTGGCCATTAGACTTGCTCTAGCCAATGAGTTTTCGTGTGTTTTCTTCCTGTTCTCTGTTTCTGTCTTCACCATGAAAAGAATTTGCACCAACCAATATGTTGGTGCAGGAGGATAAGAGGCATGAGGAACAGAGATAAACCAAACCCACAGCACAAGCCAAGTCCAAACAGATGTACAGCTTGAAGCAGAACTGTCCCGGATATCCCAGAGTAGCTCGGATGACCCCCAGGTGACTTGAAGACACATGAGTGGAACTCTATGCTTGTTTGAAGTTGCTAAGTTTTGAGATGGTTTATTTCACAGCAATGGCTATTTCCTAGGTAAAAGATCTCTATCTCCTTCTTTATAACTCCATATACAAATTATGACATTAATATTATGTATTAAAATATCAATTGTTAATACAACATAATATATTACATATAATTACATTGTTATAATATCTACTACCAATATACCTATTAATATATTAATAAATTAATTATAAATATATGGTGGTATAGTATCACACATATTAATATGTTATCTACATGTTAATATAATTATAATTAATGTATAATGCTAATTGTTAATTATAATATAATATGATAATATGATACACTATACAATGTATATTGTAATATTGTATTATATCATAGTATAATTATTGCAATCTATAATATATTAATATATAATTCATATAATATGTAATATAATATACCATAATACAAAGTAAATACTACTAATAATATAGATAATGTATTATGTGTAGCTTGCATCTGTAATTTTTAAAATGCTACAACTTCTTGTTTTTTTTTCCATCATTTTAGTAATATTGACTTTCTACTCTGCAAGATGAAAGTAATAGTATTAATACTTTCCATTTTTCTCTCTACATTTGAGGGCCCATTTTCTTTTATCTTTTAATCGTTCCTAGGTTTGCTATGTTTTGTTCCATGTAATGTTTTACAAAGCTGAAAACAAAAACAGGAACATATAAAAATAAAAATAAACAACAGAAAACAGTAACAGTAAGAAATACAAAGTAGTGTGTCAGGGTTACATTTCCCTTTGTATGCATATAATGGTAGGATCTTTGGGTCACTTTAAGTAGGATTATCCTATTAGTAGTGCATTATTAGCGTATATGCTTTTAGGTACAGAATATAATTGTCAATACTCAGTAATAATTCACACATGTTCATCTTAAAATACTTTCATTAAAAGGAGTGGTGGTGCAGGGCACCTGGGTGGGTGGCTCAGTCGGTTAAGCATCCGACTTTGGCTCAGATCATAATTGGGCAGTTTGTGAGTTCAAGCCCAGGTCCAGCTCTGTGCCAACAGCTCAGAGCCTGGAGCCTGCTTTGGATTCTGTGTCTCCCTCTCTCTCTGTTCATCCGCCACTCATACTGTCTCTCTCTCGCTCTCTCAAAAATAAATAAAGCTTAAAAAATTTTTTTAATAAAAAAATTAAAATTAAAAAAAAGAGCAGTGGTGCAAATTTGCTTTTCCTCTTTTTTTTTTTTTTTTTTTTATTCCCAGCCATTTAAATACGTTGTTAAATTTGGCCATCCACTTCTGTGTGGATATTGATAGACGACTGAGATCTGACTCAGACTACAGGGTGGTAGGCGATATTAATTCTCCCAGAACCCTGGAAGGTAATAGCCTAACTTCAGTCAATCAAGCTGAGTTAGTTTTTAATAAATCCCATTTCTATTATATTAGAAAGGATTGGTTTATTGTATTCACAATCAAGTTCCTTGAACAGAATATATTCATAAAGTATTTTTATCTTAAAATCATGGTTGTTTCATCTATGAATATGAAGTGAATTTTATTATACAATCTCTACATTTAATCCCGACAGTAAGCGTAATTTCAGCTATACAACTTGAATAATTCTGATAACTATTAATTTTCAGTAAAAGAAAAATTATAGACCATTTTAACATTTTGATAATTGTATTTACACTACATTTTAGTGCAATAGGGAATTGAATTAGAGAATTACAATTATTAACCATTTATTTTTATTTTATCATGTATTTATTGTTATTTATTAATTTAAAAATTTAAAGAAATATAAAATAGCACCTTACTCTCAATTTGTTGTGGCCATACTCACATTTACAACTGCTATCAAACCCTTTCTCAAAATTTTCAACTTTTCTCTCTCTCCATGAGTAATTTAGGAAAAGGTATGCATTATAATATCCCAGTAAATACATTCAAATTATATTGAAGCATACAAGTAATGACCTTAGGGATTTTAAACCAATTAACAAAGTAGTTCAAAATTTCAACAGAATATTGTCATTAGGGAGAGGTTAATTTTTAGAAAGACCTACTAGATCTGTATGCCACATTTATGAGACAATAAAGTTTTTCCAATATTATTGCTATAATTCTGGTAATCTTTGGAATTCATTCTTGTGATTTAGTTCAAGGTCAGTTTTGTGAGCTGACCATGACATTTAGTCTTATTACTTTATTTATATTGTTTTTCTTTGGTTTAAACAGTATCTTCCAACTTAATCACTCTCTTATTTACCAAATTTGACTAAAAATCAGTTATGTGATTCCCAAAATTGAACCTACCTTTAAATGATAAACATTTTCCATGACAGAGCATATTCAAAAGAATGTACTATAACCTCTGAAAACTATCCCAAGAGAAGATCCAGAAATATGTAGAACAATGTCAGCATATTTAGAAAAAATGTAAAATCTTGAATTGTCACTACTCACTATTCTTTCTACTATGCGTGTGTTTAATTATCTTGAGGATAAATCTTATACATCTTTCACAATTACTACCTAGAAAAGACAAATTTTCTCAGCCTGAATTTATATTTAATTTTAATTTTAAAGGAATTTTTTACCTTTGTCAATTCATGAAACTAGCAAAAATGCACTTTATTTTTTGGCAATTTGCCCATATAGAAACAAGAATACATTATTTTAAAAGCAACAGTAAATTTCATTGATTTTGCGTCTGAATGATAGTTGCTTTTGTTTGCATACTTATTTATTCATCTTTCTATGGGTTCCTAGGAACTTAACCCTCACTTGACTCGATTTTACTTTGTTTTCAATCCATAAATATTTACTCTACAATCTGTAATGTCAGTGATTCTGCAAGGTGAGTATAATAGACATGATCTTTTTCCTTATTGGAACTTGCATTTTAGTGTAGGAGAGATATAAAAAATAAACAAAATATGCTGATGATTGCTTTGAAGAAAATAAATGGGATTGAGAATATGGTTTCTATCCTAGAAATCCTACTGATTAGGGACAGAAGCTACCAGATTCTTGGAGAAAAAAGAAGCAGCAAATCAAGCATTCCAGAAGAATGTTACTCTAGGATTTGAGGAAAGACCAGTATGGATAGATCACAGAGAGCTTGTGTAGCGAAGTAAAATTGAGTGATCCTGGAGTAATAAGCAGAATCTAGACCAGGAGTGTCCTGTAGGAAAGGAAAGAATCAAGATGATTCAGAGTGCTCTGTCATATGATTTTAAATATTTTAGTTGCTATGAATAACATTGCCAAAAGATGAAGAAAGACATTGTGCAGAAAGGCAGAAATATTGGTTTTTGGCCATGTTAAGTTTCAGAGATTAATATGTTGACACATACATATATCTTTTGTACAAGTAAATGTGTGTGTACAGTGTATATAGACAAATTAAGTAGAAATATATATATATATGTATAATATATATCTTAATGACAGAATAATAGAGTCAAAAATATTCATTTGGAAAAGTATATAACAGTAAAAATCACAAACACTCTAGTATATATGGGTTATCTTGATAAAAACTAAAAAAATCAATTGTAACTTGCACACAGATAATTAATTTTTGTTTGATGCTATATACCTTCCACATAGAGATCTTATCAATTCCCCATGCTTCAACTCTTAATTTCTTGTATTGCTCCAATTCATATTTTGCATGGCATATTTTGAAAAAAAAAACAAGAAAAAAATCAATAGCTCATTACCCTATTGGTCTCTCGTACATTGAGTAAAATTTTAAATGTCTCCCTGAAATATACATTAATGTCCATTATTCTTCTAATTTCAGCATTTTCTATGAAAAGCAGAAGGAATGTATTTATTTGTTTTTTAAATATGAAGGAATAAAGAAGTTAATAAACATTCTAAGATCTCTTTCTGCTGAGTTTCTAAACTAATACTATTGTATGATCTTATAAAAATATATCTGATTCAACCAATTCCACTCCTAGGTATCTATACAAAGAAATGAAAATATACATCCATACAAAACTTGTACATAAATATTCATAATAACCAAAAGTGGAACAACTTAAATGTCCATTAATGGTTGAACAGATGTAAAAACTTGGTATATCCACACAATTGAATATTACTCAGCCCTATAAATGAAAGACATACAGATGCCATGCTGGCCACAAAGATGAACCTTGAAAATATGATATAGAGATATAGAGATACTGCATATCAATACAACTTCAAATTAACATCCAACATCATGCTCAATAAGAAACACTAAAAACACAGTAAAAACAAGAACAGGAATATAATGTTCTAACTCCATATTATTTAACATGGTTCTTGGACATTTCAACAACAAATTTTGACAAAACTGTGAAATATAAGCTATGAGTGCTGGAAACAAGGAAGAAAAATTAGTCACTAAAATACAGGCTTTCGAGTCATATTTTCTGTATTAGAATCCTAACTTTTGTTTTATCTCATCAAACACTGGTTAGAAACATGTGACATTTATGTTTGGAAAGACATATAAATATTTGCACACAGAGAGGATAACAGAAAGATGTCAAGCTGCTGTTTCAATTTGTCTGGTGAATGCCTGCTATAGTTTTTCTCAATCTATCTTTGTCCCAGAAATGTTTATCCTGTGAACTGACTTCTGCTGCTTTAGAGATCCATGTACCTGAGGTAAACATGGGATACAACAATCCATGTGTGAGTCTCCAAACATTTTCAACATGTATTTTGATCACCTAGAGACCTCGAATATACATTCTAATAAATGTATATGCATTTATTTGAGAATTATATCTATTACTACTGTATTTTTTTTTAATGTTTATTTTTGAGAGACAGAGAGACAGAGTGTGAGCGGGGAGGGGCAGAGAGAGAGGAAAACACAGAATCTGAAAGCAGCCCCAGGCTTTGAGCTGTCAACACAGAGCTCGATGCGGGCTTGAACTCACTAGCTGGGAGATCATGGACCTGAGCCGAAGATGGATGCTTAACTGACTGAGCCACCCAGGTCCCCCGGTACTACTCTATTAAACAACACAATTAAGAAAAATTTACAAGGAAGAAAAAACATGAAAGAAATACTTAAGAGATTTTGTTTAAACAAAAGCAATCTTTTTCCAGAGAAACTATTATATTTCTATGGAGATCAATATGACTGAATAATAATTTCAAATCTCCTTTTTGAGTATTTTATTATGGCATAACGTACACCTCTAAGCTTAAAAAAATAGTTTTGGTCACTCCACATTCCCTTCCACAGTACTAATATTTTTCTACCATTAAAAAAAACACTTGGGGCGCCTGGGTGGCGCAGTCAGTTAGGCGTCCGACTTCAGCCAGGTCACGATCTCGCGGTCCGGGAGTTCAGAGCCCCGCGTCGGGCTCGGGCTGATGGCTCAGAGCCTGGAGCCTGTTCCGATTCTGTGTCTCCCTCTCTCTCTGCCCCTCCCCCGTTCATTGCTCTGTCTCTCTCTGTCCCAAAAATAAATAAACGTTGCAAAAAAAAATTTAAAAAAAAAAAAACACTTGTTCCTATAAACTTGACTATCCATGGCGTTGGGTAGGCAGTGAACTAACCAGGTTAAAATATACTAAAAGAAATGACTGAATAGGGATACTCTTCAGTGTTATTCAAGCTATTCCACATACTGCTCTGACACAGGCTCCTCATTTAAAAAAATATTTTTAAATACAAATTTTATGTTAACAGAAAATTAGAATAGGTACTTTTCAAATTTGGGGACCACTGACTTAAGTAGTCTTTCTAATGAGTCTAATTTCTTCTTCTTTTTTTTTTTTAAGTTTATTGATTTATGTGGAGAGAGACAAAGACAGTACAAGTAGGGGAGGGGAAGTGGGTGAGGGAGAGAGCCAGAGAGTGAGGGAGAGAGAAAACCCCAAGCAGGCTTCATGCTGCCATAGAGCTTGATGTGGGCTTGAACTCATGAACCATGAGATCATGACCTGAGCCAAACCAATTCAGACGCTTAACCTACTGAGCCACCCAGGGCCTCTAACGAGCCTAATTTCTATTGGAGCCTCCTTCTTCCTGTGTCTACTGTAGATAGATGTCCATTGAACAGAATCCTTTTTTCCATACCCAGGTTCTTCTCGATATAAGATGAACTGAATCCATACACCAAAGGGATAATAACTGACCCTGCGAATCTTAAGTCCCTACTCCCTCGGCAGAACGAAGTGTTTAATAACCTTTGCTCTGCAAATGATCGTCGGCAAGTACTCATCCGAATATGTGGTACAGTTTCTTTTGCACAATCACAAGTATCTGTTCATTAATTTATATAACACTTGAGAACCTACTTTCTAAACATCATTATTTAAATATTGTACATTTTCAATAGGTGATCCCCAAAGTCCAATCACTCATGAAGCTTATAGCCTCAGATATTTTCTATGATTTCTAGTTGCATTCTTCAATATGAAGTCAGCCAAATTGCTATCTTGATGCTCAGAATTTTGCAAACAACAGTCTAGTCATTCATTCATTCAGATATGAGTGAGCAACAGAAGACAATAACTACAACTGTTTATTACTACCAAAGTTATATTTTTGCCACCTAGTTCTCTGAATATTTTCTCTGCAATCTTGTGGAAATTCTAAATCCAGAAACAAAGTAGTGGATAAGATGAAATGAACTTTCTCAGCACTGCTTTAAACCACCCTACCCATTGCTATATGTCTGGATAAGGCTGACTTCAGGTCCAGGACTCCGTGGATTCTCTCTAGAAATGTCAAAAGACCCTGATAACAGCTATTTCGTGTTGCTCTATTTTTTATATATAATGGTGGGGAGGAGGTGAAGGCTATATTCCCTAACCAATTCCTGAGATTCTCTACCTACCAGTCTCTTTATGCTTATTCTTTCATAAGGAAACCTCCCTCTCAGGTACATTTTGTAACACAAATTATAAGTGATATGAAACTTTTGGGTATGTTTTGTTAGTACAAGGTATGCCAAAGCAAGATTATGTAATGCACCATGTTAAAATAATCAAAGAGGAAAATTTAGCTAAGCAAATTTTATTTTGCACTTCATGAAGTGAGCATCTCCACTTTCAAGAATCCAGAGAACTGCAAGGTAAGGATCAGGAAAGCCGGGTTTTATAGACAAAGACAATTGGGGAATAAGGAAAGAGTATTTAGGTTAAATTGATTGGATAGGGTTGCGTATTTTACCTTACATAAAAAAGAGAAACATTACAGATTCTTGGCAGTTGGGCACTGGCTGGCTGGATATACTGTTTCTGGTCAAGTGAAGCATTTACAAGAACATGAAAGTTATCTAAGTTTTGGTTTGCTGATGTGGTTCCCCAGCAGGAGAGGCTTAGAAATTTATTTTAACAGACATTTGAATTTCCCTAACACTGCCCATTTGACATTTATATCAAAGACAACTGATGTTTCAATGCAGGAAGTGGGAGAGATGCCAGTGGAGAACAAAGATCATACAATCTATTAAATATCTGAGTGGGGAAATTAATTTTAACCCATAGCATTGGATACAAGATGCAGCACACAATCATCTTTGTCCACAAGGTGCTTATGATCTAGAAAGGTATATTACTCTTAATCACATATAGCTCCTAAAAAAAGCAATAAAATATGTTCCATAGGAAATGACTTTGTGAGTTCAAATGCACTGCTTCAGAATTATCCTTGACACTCTGTGTTAATTACAAAGAATAGCTGTCAAGTAAACTAAGTCTTTTGCATTGGATTCTATCAGGCAAAAAAACATCATCTGCTAACATTATGCTACAAAATAGGATTATAGTTCTAGCTAAAACACTTACAGAGAGTTAGGAAGTGGTACCACAGCAATGAAACCATATGTGCAGTTTAGTGAATTCCCTAAATATCAGATATATTCACATTCAATAAAACAAAGCAAATTACAAATGCAATTTCTTTTCTAGCAACAATATTATCATCCTACTCTTGAATTAATATCACTCTTATATTAGGCTGGCTTAGATCATATGCCAACAGCTAATCTTTATTGCCTGAGGGGAAAGAGATGCGTTGATTTGTTAGGAATGTATTATAGACTCTCTCCAGTCAGTCTATCCATAAGGATTGAGAGTGTGAGAAGATGAATCACCAAATGAGGCAATCAACTGCAGGAAGAATGGATAATGGATGCTCAGAAGAAAACTACAATACAACATGATAGTGAAGAAATTACAGCGGGAAGTCTCTTTGCTGCCTTTTATAATTTAAAGTCCTTTTAATGTTTAGCCTCTAGAAAAAATTCTATGTCTCTCAAATAGTCTTGCTCTTCCCTGCTTTCCTCCCAAGACAATGTCTGAAGAAAGTTATGTTCAACACATGTTAGTAGGAAAGAGTAGGGAGTCCGTGGTACTCTGTCTACTGAATGTTCTGGTCTCTATCAGCTTAAATGCCTGCCTCTATCTCTTGTTTTCTAACTTAGAATTTTTTTTTATCATCCCTAATATCATCTATGCTTCACCCATAGTGAAGCAACCCTCAAGAACTGGGGCAGAAGAAAAGCCTTTGCTATTGTAGTACAAGGAGAAATCTATGTTGTGACTCCTCTGTAATATTAATGATAATAATAATAACACTTATAAAGAACTGTGTCAGACTTAGTTCTAAGCACTTTACAATTATTAATTTGTGTAATTAATCACCATATTAAATCATGACCTCATACTTCTTTTATTCATTCTACAAAAAGAATGTGATTCTGTTCCTTGGCAGATGTGTCCTCTAGGTCAACTAAGAGGAAGATCTTGTAATCAAGAAGATCAAAGTGAAACTCACATTAATAATTTCCCCAAGTTACTCCTTTATTTCTTTCCTTCCTTTGTAGGCATATAGCCACATAATTATTATCTTAGTTACAAAGTATTTACACAGGCATTATAACAGATACTGTATAATGTAGTAATATTAACTCTGTTCTACTTGACCTTCCTTTCAAGAGCTAAGAGCATGGTCTCAGGAAATAAGAGTTAAAAGAGAAAGAGAGAAAAGAGCGGGGTTGAGGGGTGGTACAAGAAAGTACTGAAAAGGCAGGCAGAAAAGTGAGAAAAGGCAGGAATAATACAACAATAATAACATAACTGAATTCATCATGTTAAAACAAAATTGTGGATTTATTTTGATCTTCCAAATTTGCAACATGAATCCCACTGTTCTCTTGTCCCAGAACAAGCAGAGAAGTGGGATTTTGAAGGGAAGAGGCAGAAATGGGGGAGAGAAATGAGGGGGAAAATGGAGGTAAATGAGAAGGAAACCCAACTTAATTATGGTGCAATATACAGAGACATAAAGGCCCATGTGGATTGGGTTTATTGGTTTTTGAAACTGCCTATAATGGGAAGCCACACAGCATTATGAAAGATCACGAAAATAAATTGAAAGACTTGACTTCTGGTTCCTACTGCTACCAAATCTTTGATCTTGGGCACGTCACATTTCTCTGGGCTTTATTTTCTTCTTAATCATAATCACACAATCTCTTTAAAATAATCTTTCTGTGTCTCAATTCAGACCTATGAAATACATATTTACTTTCCTGGGGTTAGTTAGATTGCCTCTAACTGCCTGACACCAAAAGGAACACTGGAAAAAAAAAAAAACTTTAGCTTATATTTGCTAATAGACTAGTTCCCAGGAGATTTGCTGAGTTATAGAATAATTTAATTTAACCAATGGCACCAGTTTGCTTTCTCATATGGCTTCTTCACCAGTCATTAGCCTTTCCAGAAGTTTCCATATATCTTCACACTGCTAATTTTTGGTGTTATCCAACTCATTTTTTCCTAGTAAAATAGGCCTACAGTTTAATTACTATTGCATTAATTTCCTTTTTTTTCAATAGTAATTATTTTAAATCTCTCTTCATAGGCTTTCTCGATTTGAGGTTTCTGGGTTTAGGAATGACCTGCTTATAATGCATTTTTTGACTTGGGATGACACTTTCTTGTTAATTCGCAGTACATAGAAGCTTCTTCTATGTACTAAATATTCCCTTTTTGTTTGAGGCATTATTCATAATTGCATGTTCTTTCAGCCATTTATTAATATTATCTATGTGGCCTTCCACTAAAGAAATAATATTACCAGACTTACAGTGCTTTACTTTCTGTTTTGTGCTTTTGAAAAATTGCAGTGTTTTCTTGCCTCTAGATTATTCAGAGATTTTCCTATAGTTTCCTCTATTAAGTGTTTTATCTTTCAAATTTAAGTTTATAATCTCATATAGTTCATTCTCTACATGGCCTTTTAGGATCTATTTGGGGGCTTTTCATAAACTTTTTAAAAAATTCCAGTAGAGTTAACATACATGTTTATATTAATTTCAGGTGTACAATACAGTGATTTAGTAATTGTACATCACCCTATGCTCATCATGACAAGTACCCTCCTTAATCCCCATCACCTATTTCACCCATCTCCCTTCTGGTAACCATCAGTTTTGTTCGTATGGTTAAAAGCCTGTTTCTTGGTTTCTCATTCTCTCTCTCTCTCTCTCTCTTTTCCCTTTATTTCTTTTATTTCTCAAATTCCACATATGAGTGAAATCAAATGGTATTTGTCTTTCTCTGACATATTCCACTTAGCATTATACTCTCAAGATTCATTCATGTTGTTGCAAATGGCAAATTCATTCTTTTTTATGTCTGAATATAGTCCATTTATTCTTTCTCCATTTATCTATCAATGGCTATTTGGACTGCTTCCATAATTTGGCTATTATAAAGAATGCTGCAATAACATGGGGTGTATGTATCCCTTTGAGTTAGCATTTTTGTATTTTGGGGGTAATATCCACTACTGCAATTGTTCTATTTTAACTTTTTGAGGAACCTCCATCTGCTTTCCAAGTGCTGCACCTTTGCATTCCCACCAACAGTGCATGAAGTTTCTTTGTACTCTACATTCTCGCCAGCCAACACTTGCTGTTTCTTGTGTTTGTTAATTTTAGCCATTCTGACAGGTGTGAGGAGTATCTCATTGTGGTTTTGATTTGCTTATCCCTGATGATTATGGATGATGAGCATATTTCATGTTTCTGTTGGCCACCCGATGTTAATTCAGTTTTTTATACTATCTATTTAAGAATTTACCTCTTCCTCCACTGGTTTTTTCTGCCTACATAATTTACTAACACCTTAGAAATAAAATGTTTTCAAGCTTTCTTTTTCTTTCTACTGCTTTTCTATTACCATCTTTGAACATGTCTTATGCTGGGCCAAATACTTTTCTTTATTCTACTGTTTTAAAAATCGAGCTAACAATTCTTGCACATTTTTTTCCTCCATAATTTTGAAGTGATTTATCAGATTTCTGGGGAAAAAAGTTGAATTCAACTTTTGTTGTTCATGATCATAATGAGTTGATTAATAGGTTATTTGAAAAGAATTGAACTTTTTATGTTATCATGTCATTATGTCCAGAACATGGATTAGTCTCTGTAGATAATCTTTTTATATCCTTTATCACTTTACAAACTTTTCTCCAAGAGTCTTGTATTTTTTGGAAGAGAGTTCTAGATAATTTTGTGACACTATTATTTAAAAACCAGCTGTTAAAAGCATAACTTACATTCAGTAAATGTATGCCTGTAATGTGACAATGGTAAATAGTTGACAACTATCATCATACGTATGATCTGCAAGCTAAAAGGATTTTACATTGTTTAACAGTTACAATAAATCAAAGGAGTAATATTTTGTGACGTGTGAAATGACATGAAATTCAAATGTCAGTGTCTATGATATATACTGGAATCCATCCACTTTATTCTTTTGCTGTTGTCTATGGTAGATTTCACAGTACAATGGCAAGGTTCATAGTTGCAGCAGAGACCGTATGACCTACAAAATCTAAAGTGTTTAGTATCCGTTCCTTTACAGAAAGTTTTCCAATATGTATTCCTTTTGATCCATGCTTTCATTCTACTGTATCACAATTAATTACCATCACTTCTTCTCTGAAATCAGCAATGCTTTTTACATTCGCCTACTTTCAGCTCATGATATTGCATCCTGGTTTACTAAGAAAATCTCAGAAGAGAACTTCCACAAGTTCTCATCAATAATTTACTTGCATATAAGCATTTCAACCCACAAATATACTGTTAATATTTTTACCACAATGCCAAAAGCTCTTAACTACAAACCAATCCTTGCACATGTGACTAATTTTGTTCTTATTTTAAAAACTTGCAGGGCACATGGGGCTCAGTCAGTTGGGCGTCTGACTTCAGCTCAGGTCATGATCTCACAGCTCATGGGTTGGAGCCCTGTGTTGGGCTCTGT
This sequence comes from Lynx canadensis, assembly GCF_007474595.2. Lineage (NCBI taxonomy): Eukaryota > Metazoa > Chordata > Mammalia > Carnivora > Felidae > Lynx > Lynx canadensis. The sequence goes on along the minus strand of NC_044311.2, from coordinate 59,267,225 downwards.
GTTGATAGCTCAGAGCCTGGAGTCTGCTTCAAATTCTGTGTCTCTCTTTCTTTCTGCCCCTTCCCTGCTCATGTTCGTTCTCTCTCTCTCTCTCTCTCACTCTCTCTCAAAAATAAATAATTTAACAATAAAAAAAAAGAAAATAAAGGCCTTGCACCTGCATTTCCCCCATTTTTTTCCTACAGAACCAACTTTTTACTTTCCTCTGGTTCGACAATGATTGCTATATGTCTCCCATTTTTAAAAACAACAACAACAAACAACAACTTCAACTAACATTGTAATAAGATACCACTACTCATTTATGAGAACAGTTCTAAAAATAGAAACAAAACAACAAAAAATCTGACAATACCCCAGGCTTACAGGATACAGAGAATCTGGAACTCTAATACATTGTTAATATAACATATTATAGACACTTTGGAGAGCAATTTGGCAGTTTTCTTTTAAAAGTAAACATACGCTTTAACATACCACTCAGTGAATTCACTGCCAGGGTTTATTTAAGTGAAATGAAACTCATACTCACATAAACCTGACAACTTGTTAAATAATCAGCAAAAACTGAAACCACAGAAAATATGTCACTTGGGAGACACACAAAGTGTCTTACCTGGGGGCATCTGGGTGGCTCTGTCCGTTAAGCCTCTGACTTCTGCTCAGTCATGATCTCACAGTTTGTGTTCAAGCCCTGCATTTGGCTCTGCTGAGAGCTCAGAGTCTGGAGTCTGCTTCAGACTCTGTTTCGCCCTCTCTGTCTGCCCCTCCCCTACTAGGCTCGCTCTCTGTCTCCCTCTCAACAAATAAACATTAAAAAAAAATTAAAAAACAAAGTGTCTTACTTGAAA